>NW_027273873.1:755000-962500 GCF_046630095.1 Trachinotus anak
GGAACATTTTAAGGAGACCTCAAGAAGACTTAAGGGTGTTTTGTGCAACTGTTTTTATTTTAAAGGAAACTTCAACTCAGACTTTCAGAAAAATCTTAACTGAAGGTGTTTTGAGCCACTGGCCTCGGTATCAGGGACTGGTGCTCGGTGCTGCTGCTACTGGATCAGTAACAAAAAGTACGGAGGTTTGATTTGATACCCAGCAACCTGTATAAGAAACACTTAAAATCATGATGATCTGACTTCAACACACACGTTGAGGTGAGTCCCTGCAGAAAGAACACAGGGGTTCTCTGTAGGACAGATGAATATGATGTGAACTGCTGCAGTTGTGTCATATTGTAGTTCAGAGTGTTACTGTTCAAATAGCACAGACAATAGTGACACGCTGACACTGCGCTGCAGATAAAACACACCACCGTGTGATAAGGAGACCATAAAACCTTCGAGTGCTGCAGAGACACAGGAACTGCAAGACAGACTGTCATAAAGGGGGTGGACACAATAATGTGAACGCCTGTACAATGTGAAGCAGGTTCAGTTTATCAGTCTTTTCTTTCTGCTCAACATCATGTATCTGAATAAGAATCCATTAAATCTGATAGTCCTGCTCCCCCGAGGATGAACCCTTTAGATC
Source organism: Trachinotus anak (assembly GCF_046630095.1). NCBI lineage: Eukaryota > Metazoa > Chordata > Actinopteri > Carangiformes > Carangidae > Trachinotus > Trachinotus anak. The sequence goes on from NW_027273873.1 coordinate 755,638, forward strand.
ATCATGACCCCGTTGACCTTTCCTTTCAGGTTTAGCTCCACCTGTATTTTGCTGTGGCTGTGATGAACAGTGGCTCCCAGACTTTCTGGGCTGTGGCCCCTTCAAAAGGAGCTGTTTTAACTGGACCCACATCACAGGTGGTCTTCTTGACATGTGTGGCCTCAGTGGTTTTTCCGTCTCAAGAAAAAAAATTACCTAATTCTTTTTCTTTCTCATCCTTTAATTAACGTGTCAGATTTTTCTCAGGGTCCTTTCTGGGGTCTCGAGCCTCAGGTTGGGAGTTTACAGTGGATTAGAAAAATATTTTTTACAGTTTAAACTGAAGCTTTACAGGCGTCAACCTGCTGGTTGAAGCAACGGAGAGACGTGTCCGAGCAGGTAGAGAACAGTGTGTGTGTGTGTGTGTGTGTGTGTGTGTGTGTGTTACACTGTTCCCCCCTCCCTGCGGTCCTGATTTTCCATCCACTTGTAACTTTGTTTTTCTTGGTGTGTGACTCGACACAGCTCTGATCTGATCTGCAGCACCTTCAGACAGGCCTCTGTTTGCAACTCAATGAAAACTGATTCAGCATCATCTGTCCTTGTTTGTTACTGTCCTCGTGTAAAGAACGTGTAAAGATAGGTTTTGTTGCTAGGCGACATCTAGTGGTTGTAGTCATGATGACAGGAGCAAAGGGAAAAGTGCGGTGACGTAGTTTATAGAGCGACAGAGTCCACGTCAGGAGGAGGTTGGGGTGGATGGATGAATATGACCCAGGAGAGCGGTGTTCGATTCCCATGTGACAGCAGCAGTTTATGTTGTTTCTATTGTCCATGACCGTTTGTTGTTATTATTGTAACCATGACAACCAAGATCGTCTAATGATGAGGAATGTTGTGGCTGGATCTTTAGTTTTGAGTGTTATAAATGTCAGCAGGGTTTTGAATGGGGTTTTCTTCTGCTCTGGTTTCACTCACCGTTTTAAAGGAGCTGCAGTGATAAAAGACGTTAAGAGCAAGCAAATGCAAACATGGCACAAGATTAAAGAGATGCTTCGTATTTAATGTTTTAAGCCCTGATTTAAATGAGCTGATATATATCTTAACAAAACATAACCTACGTAAATATTTTAGGTAAAAACCACTTAAATTAGTTTTTTAAAGAATTGACATTTCAGAGTGTAAAAAACCTGTGGGCCTCACCTGTAAAATAACAGTGAGACTTTCTTTTTTTTTCTTTTTTTTTTGGGGGGGGGGGGGGGGGGGGGGGGCATTTTTGCCTCTATTGGATAGAACAGTAGAGAGTGACAGGAAAGGGGCGGGGGGGGGGGTGACACACAGGAAAGAGTCGGGCGTCAAACCAGCAACTCACCTGCCAAGAGCATCAGCTCATGTGGTACGCGCTCTAACCACCCGGCTATCGGGTCGCACCGAGGCTTTTTCTAAATGACCTATCTTTGACATTTCTGGAAACAGCTTAACATTAACGTGAGAGCACAATGGGGCCAAAGAAAAGTTACACGTTGGAAATATTAAATGAGATTAAATCATTAATTGTTTCTGACTCTTTGGTGAACTTTCCTCTCTTATGTATTTGGTTTATTTTTAAGTTAAATCCTTTAATTCCCGCCCTCAGTCAAACAGAAGTTACAGTAGAAATACAGAGAATGTTTTTTCTGCAGATTCTGGTTTTAAGTTTCTGGTGAAACTGGAAACTTCATCACACGTTGTTTTTTTTCCAGTCTGGAGTGAATATCTGCTGCACTGTCTGGGATACAACCTTTAACACACACACACACACACACACACACACAGTGGCAACAGCTATGTCAGCTTGTACGCAGGAAAAGGAAGTGGTACGAAGTATGTCCAAGAGAGATTTCCATTGTGCCAGTGTGTGTGTGTGTGTGTGTGTGTGTGTGTGTTTGTTTCCTGTGCTCCGGTCTTACACCCACTCTAGTGTGTGTGACTTGAACTTGACCTTTACAGCTTCTCTGTGGCCTTTAGCTTCGATTGTTGACTTTCACTAACTCCCACTGATCTGAGTAACAATACAAACAGCAGGTCACCAGTTTTAGCCACGTTAGCATCACATGCTAACAGCCCGTTAGCTCAGTTTGTCCAGAGTGAAAGAGTCTCCACAGCTGTCGGATGATTGACGTGAAGTTTGGTTTGCTGAGCAGATAAAACTCTTTTATAAAGATGTTTGTGCATCAGTAGTTTTTCATGCTGATGCACATTAACAGTATAATTCTATTATTATATCATGTGTCGTTTGTTAAAGTTCAAATAAAAGTGATATACAAATAAAGTCATTATTATTATTATTATAACATTATACCTGCTATTAGCTCAAGCTTGTTAACACAGTCAGGGAAGGGAAATGTAAATAATCCTGCACTTCCTTGTGTCCGTCCTCCACCTGTTTAATCAAACAACCCACACAAAGATCCGACAATAAAAACACAAAGAGAACAAAACTGTGTGTGAGTGTAGCTTCACTCTGTGGTTGTAATCACATCATCTGAGGCTGGTTTGTCAGATTGTGTTTATCTGTGGTGAATCCTTCAGTTCCACATTCACTTCATTCACTGCTCGTGTTTGTTTCTCTGACTGCAGATATTTGTCTCTAGTGTCCAGAGACTGTGGCCAAAAGTATGTGGACACCTAAACATTACAGCAGCAACAGTGGTTATCCAACTTTGTTTTCTGTTTTCCTCTGTACTTACTGGACATGGTTGTAGATACTTGATGTGAAGACATCTTCTGGATGAGAGGTAACACGACTTCAAGTATCTACAACCATGTCCAGACCTGGATGACTGGAAACCTGCACAGACGGTTTGAGGCACTGGACTGGTCTGCACAGAGTCCTGATCTCAGGCCAGTCCAACACCTCAGGGATGAACGGGAACAGAGACTGTGACCCAGACCAACATCACTGTTGGACCTCAGTGATGCTCTGGTGTCTGAGTGGATGTGGAGATGGTCAGTTGTCCACATCCTTTTGGCCATGTAGTGACCATTAAACAGACTGGTCTTCTTTGGCTCCCAGTGAGTGTCTGCTGGTTTTACTTGGAGTAAACTGAGCTGGAGGCACAGAGAGACATTTGAATAGGGAGTACCTGCCAGGTGAGACATACAGGGCGGATGAGAGACCTGATGTATACAGAGAGAAAGAGAGAGTGGTTGAACCTGCTGGTTTCCCTACAGTCAAATTCTGCTGCATGAACACAAACAGGATTCAAACAGGACGCTCAGAGGGTTCAGCTCCTCACTCAGCACAGAGCAGAGCAAACATCTCAGCAGCTCCTGTTTTTCTTTAATAAACCGTCAGCTCTTATTTCATCTCCACCTTCCACGTCCACTTCCCAGGAGGACTCGTCCTGCCTGATCTTCCTCCCAGCATTCCCTGTGAATACGTGTTGATATGAGAGTTAAGGTGTCATCCCTCTGTGTCAGAGCAGAGTCAGTAAAGCCCCTTTTCCACTGGTCAAAAACCCGCTAACATCAGGCTTTTGTCAGCAGTGTTAAACCAGAAACACCACAGCTACACGTGATGTGTGAACTGCAGCCCCAAAATAAGTTTTAGAAACATACAATCACTCATCCCAGTGTCTCACACGGAGGCTCTGACACTGACAGGAGCTCCAACCCGGGGGTGAGACGCGACAGATCTGTTTTACCAGTCTGTACAGCAGCTAGCAGCTCACTGTTCTGCACTGGATCTGTGCCTCTGTGTGTGTGTGTGTGTGTGTGTGTGTGCACATTCAAAACTGCATGTGATGATATTGCTCTCTGCAGTTGTGTGTCCTCTCCACTAAACTCAGAAAAGCAGCAGTCAGTCACCTTCTTTAGGAGATTTACCCATGTTTAAAAAACCTGCTTTTACCCACTAACGCTGGTGTGAAGAGGGTACGAGAGAAGTTTGTTCAGCGTCAGTGATCGGGTGAGAGCAGTGAGCTGGACTATGTAACTTGTGTGATTTTTGCATCAATGTGAGTGGATTTGCTGAACATAGATGTGTTTTTTTTGTATTCACAGTTTCACATTTGAAAATGTATTAAATGACTGTTCTCACTGCACAGCCAGGTGTGAAAAATGTTTTGTTTTCCTGTCCCTTTAATTCACCTCAGATTTATCTTGATACGGGCTGTGACTAATTATTGTCATTATTGATTAGTCTTCCAGTTATTTGATTAAACAATAGAAACAATTATGTGATTATCACAGCGGCTGCAGACTGAGGTTTTTCTGTTGTGGCAGAGATGAGGACACCAGCATGTATTCAAACACCTCAATCCATATTCAAATGTGTTTTTCCTGCAGGGGGAAGGAGGGAGGAGCAGGAGGCATGGGGGGGTGGGGGTGGGGGTGGGGGGGCAGAATAATAAAAACAAGCATTTACATTTTGTCCTCAAAAAGACCCAGTAAGACACTGAGTCTGTTCAAGGCGGGAATTACACCTTTATTCTGATTCGTCGTTCAGAACACCTTTAAGCTAGAGGCCGTCACAGAGCAGGACTGTGTTACACACCATGCTACTGATCAATGTCCAATCATGTTACTTTGTTTAGTTCAGTCGGAGTAAGCAAACGCATAATGAGGGTTTTTATTGGGGACTTCAGGAGGATCTCTGTTTAAAAAGAGGAGAGAGACGGAGAGTCATGCAGGAAACAAACCTTCAGAGGGAAGCAGGTCAGGATGAAAGAAGACAAAAGAAGAGGGAAAGGAAGGGAGGAAAGGAAACAAAGAAAGACAGATGCCGAGGATACAGGGAAAAGTAAAGAAACAAAAAGAAGCGCACAGGTGAAGGAAGAGGAGGGAACGACAGAGAGACAGAGAGTCAGACTCAGAGTCTGATGTGAATCCTGAAACAGATGTTGACAGATGTTGATGAAGTGAATCAGGTCAGATCAACAGTGAGAAACGGCTCAGCTGTCAGAGAGCTGAGCAACATGTTAGTCACTGAGTCAACATACCTGAGAGAGTGTGTGTGTGTGTCAGACAGCACTGTGAGAAGAGCAATCAGCAGCACCCACAGGTGTCCTGAAAGACATGCACACACCTGGCAGGCAGACAAAAGAACTGATTGGCTGTTGTCTTAGCGACGGTGGACTCTGTGGGCGGTCGGAGGGAGAGAAAGAAAGAGAGTGGAAGTGAAGAGCTAAAGAAAAATGGGATGAAGGTAAAACAGTGAATAAAGTGATTAAGAAAAGAAAAACATGAGTGACAGAGAAGAAGGAAAACAGAGAAGTGAGGACGTGTTCTGGAAATTTTGGTGAAAGTGGAAACATGAGAGAAGAAATGACGGAATGAGGAAGAACAGAAAAAAGAAAGACAATTAGTTACTAACTGGAGACACAGTGAGAGTGATCATCCACTGCACTGTCGCACATTCATCCTGATCTTCTTCATCTCTAAATTACTTTCTGGATATTTTTAAAAGTGAGAAGGTGAAGCTGGACATTTTGAAATGAATAATACATTTTCATTAAATAACAGAAACTACACATGATATACAGAATGTGAAGGATTTATTAGAGAAGGAACCTTTAGAGACACACTAAAAACATCTAAACACAATCTGACAAACCAGCCCTGGAATATGTGATGAAAACCGGTTTTACAGACTCAGTTTCAGTTTTTGTTCTCTGTAATTTTATTATCAGACCTTTATCTGGCTTCATTTTGTTGTTAATTAAACAGGTGGAGGATAGACACAGTCGGATGCTCGAGGAAGTGCCCGATTATTTACATTTCTCTTTCCTGGCAGTCTTAACATGCTTGTGCTAATAACAGGGATAATGTTAACCCTCGTGTCATATTAGTAATAATAATTTGTTTTATTTGTATAACACTTTGCTATGGAAGCCCTTTCATTGATGATTTTTTAAAGTTTTTGTTTTTTCATCTGTATAAACTCCCAAGTTTTTTTTCTGGGAACAAAGAAAGAAAAAAAAACTTTCAGTTCTGAATCAGAAAAGAGCAGCAGTTCATGTAACCAAAATAACTACATCATTACATTGAGGCCAGTCTGAGAATGTGGGAATATTTTTGTGAGGTGAGGAAAAAGTTATATTTTTAATCCAGCTATTTATTTAATTCAACTTGTGTTATTTTCATATTTAATCCACTAAATTGTCCCCACAACCTGAGACTTGAGCAGAACTGAACATGCTGTAAATCTGGCTTCTCGTGAGTTTTTTGTGTTGAATGAACCTTTATTGTTGTCAAATCAACCCATGTTATGTTCTCCCCTACCTGCCTGATACAGAACAGCTGACTGACTGTACAACCAATCAGCAAATACCAGCAACGTTTAAATCTAGAACCGCCATTCACCTGTGACAGTCACATCTTTCCTCACTGTTTGTCTTGTGTTCAGTGATTTGATGAATTATGTGAGCAAAGCTCATAAAAAGCAGCTTGTTAGCAGATGATCCTCTAATAAATGGAGGCTGCAACTTCCCACAATCACTACACACACCTGCTTTGTTTACAAGCTGTGGTTTGGTTTGTAATTGGCCTGTGTGAGCCTGACTGCACCAGCATGCAAATCAGTGACCCCGCTCATGTGCAAAATCATCACAATTATTCAAATAGTATGATGCACAGTGAAAACAAGACTCTTATTGTGAAATCAAGGATGGTGAAACATTGTTTACATCACAATAAAAGTCCAGTGGATCATCTCATCAGTTGTCACCTTCCTGCTCTGGTTCAGAGGAGGAGGAAAACCACAGTCTGAGAAAATATGCTGCCTGTTGTTGACGTCTGAGGACAACAGGTTTGCTTTCATTAATTTCCTGGAGACTCACTTTAACCTGAACCATAACTACTACTTGTCTAACTCTACCCTTAAAGCAAGACTTCAGCATGAAATTAATAATTCACATTATGGGGACTTGGTTTTGTCCCCATGAGGAAGACAAGTCCCGATAATGTCACTGTGTAAACAGATTTAGATCCTGACAGCATGAGTAATACCTGGGCCACACACACACACACACACCTGGCCTCCTGCTGAGTCTAGGTAATGTAGTTAATGTGTGTATGAATGGACAGGTAATCCCACTGACTGCAGTCTGTCTGCTCACTGCATGAAAAGAGAGATTTAACAGGTGTGTGTGTGTGTGTGTCCACTCAGCCCCCCTCTGTTTCCTAAACACTGATGGGAAGAGAGATTTACTCTAATGACACATGCTCAGAGTCGTGCTCTGGTATCAGGTATCACTGCTCTGACCTTAAATAGTCATAATTACAATTTTTTTTTTTTTTAAAACACCAAAAAAAAAAGAAGACAGAGCTGATGGAGTTTATCTGGAGTCACGGTTCTGATCCACCCCCTGATCAAGTTGTTCCTCAGAGTATTTTCTCAGAAAAGTTTTCTCAGTCTGTCTGTGTGGAAACCTGAAGTGTGCCCTCGGGGAGGAGACCTGAGGATCTACGGTTCACTAAACACTGACGTTTAAACTGAAAACATTTAAAGTTTTTATTTTTCTATACTTCACACAGTCAGTGTGGACAAACTGTGGATCACTTTTCACTCCTTTGACACAAAGTGCATCCAGTCTCCACAGACCTGCTGCCACGTGTGACGTAGCACAGAGCGGGGCCAGCTGGTAAATTAAAGGTTTACCAAATCCTAAAGTTACAGTTTAGCTAACTAGTGTTAGCCAGCTGATAGCTCACCCTTTTGTTTCCAGTGTTAGCTTGTCATTTCATTACCAATATAAAATGTCATTTATGATCCAATATTAGCAAACACTGGTTCTCAGTCATGAGCAGTGAGGCAGTGGAGGATTATTGGTTGTGCAGCAAAATAAACCTGAAACCTTGTCAGTACAGAGAGCCAGAGTTAGCATTAGCACCACTGCTAACACTGTGTCAGCCACTGCCAGTTACAAGCTAGCAAACAACATGAAAACGTAGTCGTGTGGATGTGACCTGTGTCTCTCTGATGTTTCCTCCTCTAACCATCTTCATCCTCTCTGCTCTTTCACCTGGACACCTGGACCAGCAGGTGGTGGGCGGGGCCAAGGCCTGATCCAGGTTTATCAATCAGGAAGTCAGAGTAGATGAACTTACAGTCCCAGTTTTCCTTTTTTTCACATTTTATGTGACAAACAAAATATGAATCATAGCAGAGCACTTTTAAAAAGCACAGGACCTTTGAACTGATGTATTTAAACTGAGTGAATATGAGGACGAACAGCTGTGTGTCATCAGTTTACAGCAGCTGACACAACGACCACTGTGACTGAGCTGCTCTTCAAGCTTCATGTCTCCCCGCGAACTCACAAACTGTCCAGTAAGAACAAGGATCTAAGAATAGAAGCAGAGAAACCACAGACGGCAGCGTGAGGCGGCAGGGTGTTGTTTCCTGTCCTCTTTTTTTAAAAACACCATATCGCTGCATCTGCAAGTCTTAACACATCAACTACAAGACACTTCACACCCAACAGATTATGTTCCAGAACAAACCATCAGTTTGTACTGTACATTGATTCCTCTCAGCTGACTTCTCTGAGAGAGAGAATCTAAACAGTCAATTATTTTGATGTGTTTTGTTGCTGTCGCAGTCGGTTTGCACAGCATCACTGTTTTATCCGATCATGCTCATCCAGTGGAGATCAATATTTCAACCCAAGTATAAACTTCATATGTCAGTGTTTATCTAAACCAGTGGGTTCTTACATTTTTACCAGTGTGACCTCCTTTTGAGGATGAATTGTCAGCTAACACAATAAAAAACCTTCCCTGATGACGACTGATCCAGGCTTCAGTTCTATCACAGATGGTGAGGAGTGATGCATTTTTACCTTTTTTACTCCAGCATTCAAATTATTAAGACGTCAACATGTCAGCCAGGTCGGCGAAGAAATGGAAATGTTGCAGTGAACAGAGACGAGAGCCTCACCTGCCGACTGAGAGCTTTTCCTTCGGGAAGTCATGAGCTTCTCTGTGGTGCAACAGCTGGAGGAGGTCGTCACCATCTCGGGATTTCACAGTAGAAATCGCTCCATGTTTGTGTCGTCAGGAGTTAGTCTCAGGAGTCAGCGAGTTTTTACCCAGAGGTGACAGGTCATGCCTTTACACCAGTATTTTAAACACTCATTCAAAAAACATTTCATATGAACTTATTTTAGCCCCCTGACGTGTCCACACCCTCAGGTTGAGAACCACGGATCTATAAACATCCACAAAGCCTCAGTTTCCAGTTTTTTACACTACGTTTTATGTTTTTGACTCTTTAATCTTATTTTAGTCATTTTTATTCTGTTTTATTCACTGTACATTTTTTTAAATTTAATTTAGTTTTTCCTTTGTAGCATTTTGCAATATTGTTTTGAAAGGTGCTGTAATATAAATAAAGATTATTACTATAACTTTGTTTTTAATTGATCCTGAATCACGTTCATGTGAAACAGTGTTTGCTTCCTTAGTTTCTCCTCAGTTTGAAAAGGTGAAAGCTGGACAAGCTCATATCAAAAGCCCTTAATTAACAAATGAAGTAGAATTTAAGGGTCACATCTTCCTCCTTCATTTATACATTCAGTTACAAACACTGACTAAAGCATCATCGATCACTTTAAGTAATTATTAAGGGTTTTTAGTTTATGTTAAAGGTTTTAAATTTCCAGGTTTGCTCCAGTGGGGATTAAGTCCATTAATTAACCCTTTAGCTCCTGTTGTTAACACCTGAATGACGTCGTCGTTGATCACATGTCTCCTCTTTGTGTCTGCAGGTTGGTAGATGACCGCTGTGTGGTCGAACCTGCCGCTGGAGATTTGGAGAATCCTCCAAAGAAGTTCAGAGGTGGGACTGAGTGTGTGTGTGTGTGTGTGTGTGTGTGTGTGTGTGTGTGTGTGTGTGTGTTAATTTCAACACCATTTTTCAGTGTTGATTTGTCTGATTACTGTATCTGCTGTTATTTTATTAGTGTCGTCCATGTCCCACATCATCTCTGCACAGACAGGTCCTTCATTATCAAGCTGCTCTTGTCAGTGGATGTAAATGTGTAATAACAGCTCATTACTTCATGAATGATTTGCCTTATTTTTGTTGTATTTTGTCATGTTGTAGTGTGAGTATGATAGTATTCCCCAGTAGCTGCCCAAGCTCTTGAGTACCTGTGGAACCAGCCTGACTCTTGTCCTGGTTCTGGTCCTGGGTCAGGTCTCTGTTAGAAGAACCAAGTGGACCCATGAAAACCTCCAGTGTCTGAAATATAAATAATATGTGTGTGTGATGTGAGTCCAGCTGAACTCACTAGAGACGGCCGGTGGAGAAGATTTTCCACCGGCCCCTCACTGATAAGGACACACACACACATATATATATATATATATATATATATATATATATACAAAGCAGCATGTTACCATCTGCTCTGTGCTGTTTGTGAGTTCGGGGACAGTTGAACTAGTTTAGAAGTAGATCACAGCGAGTGAGTGATGGATCAAACTTCTCCTGCTCCGATTATCAAACTGATGATGTTGATTCACTGTAACTTGTTGAGTTTGTGGGTTGTAGAGCAACTTAAAAACTTAATCCTCGTCTGAGGACAGAGAGGAGGGAAATATTCTTCCTTTATTGGAGCTGATAGATGAAACAGAGCTAGACAGGAAACAAGAGACCTCAGGCCTTGATCAGAGCGGTGACAGGAAGTGATGGGAGAGAGAATAACAATAGTTTTTTATATTTGTGTGATTACACCTGATAATAAACAGCTGACTTTCATCATCTACATTAAACGTCACAGTTATGTTTTCATCTGTGTGTTTGGGTGAAAAACAGAAACCTGAGCTAAACTACAGAAAAACACAAGTTTGTGTTTGACGTCATAAATGACACAAACCTGAACATGTTTGTCTGCAACTAACGAACAGTAGAATGAATTTCTACTAACGAGACAGTTACCATAATCATGCAATTAAATGTGCACAGTTAAAGACACAACAACAAGCCCGGATGTGTCTGTTTGTGGTTGTGTGTAGTTGTGTACACATGTTAAAAGCTCATTTTCCTAAGTCAAGATGACTTTAAACCTGGATGTAGATCTTTACAACACCTTATAGAGTGATTACACAAAGACAAGCGATGTTTACCTAACAGCCACACACACACACACACACACACACACACACACACACACACACACACACACACCGTCACACACACACACCGTCACACACAGTAAAAGTGTACAGGATCTGCTGGAGGAGAGTCAATATTTACCTCCTCTCTCTCTCTCTCTCTCTCTTCCTTCTCCACCTCTCGTCCTGTTGTATCATGTTTGTAGCTGCATTAAAGAATAATACTAATTATTACTAGTACTAATAATAATAATACAGTACCAGGTATGTCTGGATTATTATCAAAGCCATTGTCACTGTTTCTATCGACCCTGTCTTGCTTCTGTCATGTGAGCTACGTTTTGTGTGTAAGATTCACGTCCTTGTGCACATGTGCAGTGTGACGTTGTTTTGTTATGTGATGCAGTGGCTTGGAGTCCAAAGTTCCCCTGTGGGACAATAAAGTACCTTAACTTACTTCACTCATACTGTCAGTTTAGCCACACTCTCTCCCTGTTGGTTGGCCTCTTGAATTCAGACATGTTGACGACAAACATAATGAATCCTAATCAGTGTGGAGATGTTTGATTTATCCTCTCATGCCAAAAATCCACTAATTCATCCATGACAAGGTAATGTCTCCAGAGTCTGGAGGGTCAGGCCATGGTTTCATGGGAAATGGATAAATGGTGTGTTTACCTGCTCTAATGTGAGCTGCAGACTTACTTCCAATGACAGGAGAAAACATATTTGATAAGTGCAGTATTTTGTGGGGTTACAGTGGCTGTGTGTGTTAGAAAAATCCCAGTTCAAGACCGAACCAACCCCAGCTACACTTTCTACACAAGATTGTGTTAGATTTGCCAAACACAGTCATCCTCACATCCTCGCAGCCCTTTGTCTTGTAAGAATGAAAGGGAGGGGTCCCCCTCACAAAAAGGTCAGTGGCAGTCGCCAACCTGTTAATCCTGTAAACAGTTTCGAAGCACAGCTGAGACTGATGAAGATGAGCTGAGTCTGACGGTTTAGAGCTGATCCTGAGTCTCAGTCATGAACCGACAGACAGTTAAGAAGTGAACAGTGTTTGGCTTTGGTTTGGTTTTATGTGACCAGTTCTACCAGTGATGGTCCTCATTAATGGTTCACAGTTTTCACGTGAGTTCGAATCGTTTCATATTGAATGACTCACTACTGTTTAATCATCTTATTGACAGGAAGTCCTTATTTGGTCGCCAGGCAGATAGAAATCACAAACTCAGAGATAGGATTAATGTCAGATGCTTCACCAGTTTGATGTTCTGAAACCAAAACAGCCAATTAGTTTCAGGAGCTCACTTCACCGACCAATCATCACTGTGGAACTAATCACACCAACCAGTCACAACGCAGCCCAACCTCACGTGACGCAAAATAAAGATACATTTATAGAGAATATACATAATAAAACAACAAAACTAAAAGTATATTTTTGTAAGAAATGTTTGTATACATGTTTGTAAGAAATTGAACCAGTGACTGTTGATTACTGTGTCGGTGAATTGAACTGTACTCAGGTATCTTCTGTTCTACTGTGTCTTCACTCAGACTGCCTGTTCAAGGTGTGTCCGATGAGTCGGTACTCGGCTCAGAAACAGTTCTGGAAAGCCAAACAAGCCAAACATGAGAAGGACAAGATCGCTGACGTGGTTCTGCTGCAGAAGCTGCAGGTAACAGACACGTTTCACACACCTGGGAGAATCTGACCCAGGGTCAGATCAGAGGATCAGCTTCAACTTTGTGTTCCCACTACAAAGATACGATTTTCTCTCATCATGGAGCTAGTCTAGCAGTTTCCCTCTGTTTCCAGTCTTTGTGCTAAGCTAGGTTAAATACACCCTGTATGTATGTGTGTTTGTCTTGCAGCATGCATCCAACCTGGAGCAGAAGCAGAACGAGACAGAAAACAAGAAAGTCCATGGAGACGTTGTAAAATATGGAACCGTCATACAGGTAAATAACTTGTTTATAATCTACAGTAAATTATTTATTATCTATTGTCACATTCCAGCATCAGACAACACTGATGTGATTTTGACAAAACTCTTCGCATTGGCTGACTGTTTTCTGAGTGATCCGATAAAAATATAGCAGATTTCAGGTAAACTCTCAGAGAAACCAAATCCTGCAAGGTTGGATGGTGGGTCCAGGTGGGCGGGGCTTGGGGTGAGGGCGGTGACAACTTTGTTGTGACATCACAAAGTTCCAGAAGTCCTGACGGCTGGTTTTAAGGCTCAGTTTCTGAATACAGGCTGTGTGCATTTCTCTGTGGACTGAGGCTTTGATACTTTCACAGTATTAATACAAAACCTAGACCTGCTTTATAATCAAAAAACACATGGACATCTACCTTTAGACTGGATGGAGCTTTAAATTTTTTTCGTTGCATCTGCTTTTATTGGTCATTTAACAGTAAACAGTGACAACAAACATGGGAAGAGATATAGAGGAGAATATTTGATAATGGTTTAGGTCCAGAGCTTCTATCTTGTCAAAGTCAATGAAATAAATATAAGAAACACAAAACAACCACAAAACATCACAAAGTGCCTGAAAAGACGCTGACACTAACTAGAAAAACACTCGCAGTGACCACAGAAACCTGTGTGTGTTTGCAGGCTGGAGGGTTTTTTTCATAGTTCATATTTATTAACTACAAACAGCCAAAGGACAGAGGGCTGGCAAATAGCTCTGAGATAAATGTTACACTCAAGCCTCAATTCTTCTGTCTAAACTGAGCTTCTATTCTATTTTTCTACTGATTATCTGCTGCCTCTACTGTGTTTCCTGTGGTTGCTTCACAATAAAAGCCATCATTTGTTTGTCAAGTGTTGAGTCTCTTCAAGTGAAGCAGCAGCAGTTTGAAATGTTGTGTTAGTGTGTGTTAGCAGTAAACAGTGAGGCTGATATCCATCACATCAAACTACAAAATAGAGTTTAATTTCATTAAAATCTTGGAGGTTCTATTTTTACAGTCAAAATCACATTTTTAGTGGCTATAATTGATTTTCTTATAATAATGATGAACCTACAGAGAATTACCATCTGAATCTGCTCAGGAAAATGCTCCACACCTGGTCTGTCACTCACCTGGCTGTTGTCAGCTTGCACAGACAAAACAACATCCATTGCCATGACAACCAGGTGACTCAACCTCCCCCACCCCCCCTTCACAGTGGCAACATTTGTCCCTTTGACTGTGCGAAGATATGTTACGATTTTTACACATACACACATACACACACACATACACACATACACACACACACACACACACACACACATACACACTGCCTCACTGTTTGACTCTGTGTTACATATGCGTGCTGCTATCAGTGTTACTACTGACCTTGCTGCAGGACTGAAGGCCTCATCATAATGTACACACACACACACACACACACGCACACACACACACACACACACACACACACAGAGTGACAGGGTGATGGTGGGTGTGGTCCCTCTTGATTGTGAAGATAAAGATTCTTTTGGGAGAAAGGTGTGTGTGTGTGTGTGTGTGTGTGTGTGTGTGCATGCTTGCGTGCATGTGTGTGTTGAAGGTGTGGAGAGGATTTCATGGGTCAGAGCACTCCTTTAAACTGTAGTACAAGCGATAACTGCACTACAGCTTTTACATGTTTAAACACACACATGTTTGTCTGAAAAGGATAAAACTTGATTCTGTATTTTCTGTTTTTCATATTGTCTGTGTCTCATCTCACCTGCTGACTTCCCTCCTCTGTATTTCTCAGCTCCAAACACATTGGTTCCTACTGAAGATTTAAAAACTTTAAAGGTGCCTTATGCAGGTTTTATTATTGCTACACAGCCAACATTAGCTTAACATTAGCATTAGCAGCTGTTTACTTACCAGTCTAGAACAAATATTGTGAGCTCAGCATCAAACTTCATCCTTTACTCACCAGCAGCTTTTTCCAGAGGTGGAAAGCAACCCTCTTGCTCTGCTTCAATTTCTATCACTCCTTTTCTTGTACTGAAGTTAGCATGCTAACCAGCTAGCCCAGCCCCGTCAGCCTGTCTCCTTACTTTCTGATACTGAGTCACTGTAGCGTCCAGCTCACAGGACGCATTATAACATCATGTCTTATAAACACAAAAGTAGCTGAAGCTCTGGTAAATAAACAGCTTGTTCATGCTAACGTTAGTAACGTATGTAGCAATAACAAAAGTTAAAAACACCTCACAAATATAGGATGCAGTTTCTTTTTTTTTGAAGGCTCAGTAATTTCTTGAAGGGCAGGTTCACAACTTTTCAAGTCTGTCTTAAAACAATACTCATTAAACAATGTGTCATTATGAATATTGGAAGAGTTTGTGCTCGGTGTAGTTGTTCTTCCTGCTCAGAGTGGACGTTTAAAGATCATTTCCTAACGCAGTCACAGTGGATGTGATGGGGCATCAAAATCCACAGTCGTCCTTTCATAATGACAGCATGAGGTGGATATGTTCACTGCAGCTCATCTGGAAAACACAAAGAGCTTTAAAATCTGTAACTCTGGACGATGTTCAGCTGATTGAACTAACTCATGCTGCTGGGAGGGGATCTGTTAACGAACAGTATGATAAGGAGGAATGACTGCAGCAAGAAAAAAACTGTTTTGATGTTCATTTGGGCACTATAATATTGTTTTAAGACAGACTTGACTAATTGTGAAAGTTGTCCTTTTAACAGCGGGGCATTGTAGGTTTTAGGAAATGTTGCTTCTGCTTGTTCAATTTTTGGGGACTATTTTCTGCGGCGGATTAATCCACATTTGGTGCTCTAGTATGTATTTGTGGCAGCAGGACGGTGTGTGTGGGACTGAGTCAAACTAAATTACAGTGTGTGTTCGTGGTGATGAAGGAACATGTCACCCAGTGTAATCTGGGTCTCAATGTGTTTTCATAGTAGGAAACAATGGAGCTCTATGGCTCAAAGGAAGAAGATACATCATCACACACAGTATTTGAGGATCAGTTCATTGTTGGTTTGACTTTGCAGATGTAATTTGATGATGAAAAAATAACATCCATTGAAATGAATGAACATATGATCTCTGTCTCCAGCTGCTTCACATGAAGAGTAATAAATACCTGACGGTGAACAAGCGTCTGCCGGCTCTGCTGGAGAAGAACGCCATGCGAGTCACTCTGGACGGGACGGGAAACGAAGGCTCCTGGCTCTTCATCCAGCCGTTCTGGAAGCTCCGCGCCAACGGAGACAACGTAAACACACATCACACATCTGTACAGAGCGTCACACACAACAGGCCAAGTTTACAGGAAGCTTACTCATGGTCCCCAGAGGAGGAATCCTAATGACTGTGATGATCTTACATTTACTGCTTGTGACAAATATTTTACCTGGACATAGAAATATAATATATAATATATGATATCGAGAGATTGCAGAACTCATGTAGTAGTAGTACTAGTCACAGTACAAGCATCAGTAGTTGTTTTGGCAGCAGTATAACTGATATCGGTCCATTAAAAAGCTTTTATTGACTTCAGTATTGATCCTGCAGATCAGCTCAGAACATCCCAGAGATGTTCGCATTAGCATCAGTGTGAGGACTGAGTGTGTGCTGCTTGTTGCAGGTGGTGGTGGGAGATAAAGTGATTCTGAACCCGGTGAACGCTGGTCAGCCGCTGCACGCCTCAAACTACGAACTGACCGACCATCCAGGCTGCAAGGAGGTGAGACACACACACACACACACACACACACACACACACACACACACACACACACACACACACACATTACTGACACACTGGCCGACTGTAGTGATACAGTAATCATACTCACACTGAGACTGAGACTGATTACGATTATTACTGCCTCAAAACCGTCTGAAAAACTCATAAATGTGACAATAAAATGATAAATGTGACCCTCTTTTTAAAAGTTCTTTTGTTTGTGTCCCCTGCTCTTTCACAGTTTTCAGTTTGTTTTACTTACTAAAGTCTCTCTGATAGCGCTGTGTTGGACCCCTTCACACAGACCGCTGTCACTTCATGTCCATCCTTGATACAAACATCAGTTCACCAGAGCTGGACAGTGTCAGTCACTGGTTCGACTGACCTGCACTGACCCACTCAGACAGACTCAGAATACGTGTTTGACCTGTGTCACTGTGTCCATCTGAAAGCAGCATTGCAGTGTCTTAATATGCTCATTTGAGCTTATCACACAAAATATCAGTGTTTCCATTAACAGTTGATATTCTTTCAAAACCAAACTGGACTTGAACGTCAATCCAGAAAACAGAAAAGCATAGTTTGCTTTGTAGAAATCATCATTTATAATAACGTATCATCTTCATCACTTACACTAAATGTGACTGTAAGTTGGACAACTGTATTAAAAATGCAACAATTTATTGAAAATGACACATTTCATCATAATTAGTTATTTATATTTATTTATAATTGTGTATAAATGCATGGAGTAGCATTCACATTGGGCCCCCTCCACTTCTGAAACCAACCCTCCACCCGCAGCAGTTCTTCACATGTGCGTCTTCTTCCCCCTGCAGGTGAACTCAGTGAACTGCAACACCAGCTGGAAGATCAACCTGTTCATGATGTTCAGCGATCACAGAGAGGAAGTCCTCAAAGGAGTGAGTCGATACTACAATACTCCACACGGTTCATCCGAGCTCCAGCCTTTCACTGACCCCTTACCACTGATTACATGTAAAATGCCTGTAGCTCCTAAAGTTCTCTGTAAAAAAGTAAACACTAGAGAAAAGTTTAAAAATCATAATATTAACTTTGGACAGCAAAAACATTTCTATATTTTCATTTAGTTCTTATGTTTTTCTCTCCTTTAGTCTCTCGACCCCCCATCTTTGTGAGCGTCTTGACCCACAGTCTTTCAAATGTATTTGCATCCCCTTTCCCCATGCAAATCTGATTAGAAATCATAGGAAAAAAATATTAGAAATTATATAAAATTATAGCTGCAGAACGTCATGTTTTTAAGTTTTCTTCAGTATCACAGTAATCCAGTGACAGTTTGCTGTCACTGGATTACTGTTTACTGATTACTGATTATTGTAATGCTTCTGTAACTGTCCCTCTCTCTCAGGGCGACGTGGTGCGTTTGTTTCACGCTGAGCAGGAAAAGTTTCTGACCTGTGACGAGTACAAGAGCAAACTACACGTTTTCCTGAGAACCACGCTGAGGCAGTCAGCGACCTCAGCAACCAGCTCCAATGCTTTATGGGAGGTCGAGGTAAACACACACACACACACACACACTGAGTTAAGTGACTTTAAGATTTATTTACGTGCTGATTGGTCCATCAGGTTGTCCATCATGACCCATGTCGTGGGGGGGCAGGACACTGGAACAGCCTCTATCGCTTCAAACATCTTGCCACTGGCAACTACCTGGCTGCTGAGGTAACCATGGCAACACTGAATGAATGAATGAAAATTGTATCGGACTTCAAACGTGAACAGTAACTCTAATATGAAGCCACGAGTTTAAACTTAAGTACAGACGAAGCTAAATGCCATTTCTGTGAATGTACATGAAACCCACACCTATGGAGATGATTCTGTTGTTAAGTGACAAAAGCAGGATTTTGTAGTTGTGTTCTGCAGGGCTGCCCCCTTTCTTTGTATGTAGGACTGAAACTATAGTTTAGATATTTGTTTGATCTTTTGATTATTTCTCAATTAATTTATAATTAGTTTGTCAATAAAATACCAGGAAACAGTGAAAAATGTCCATCGCAAGTTTGTTTAAACACAAATGGACATTTTTTAATTCTTTTGTCCACAGACACCCAGCAGACACTCACATGAATGGCTGGCAGCTGTGGATATTTTTTTCATTTTTGTATAAAAAATGATTCATTTTTTGTAAATGAACTAATGGTTATAGTAATTTTTGTTTTTTAGTTTAATCCCTAAACATGGAAGGAAATCTAAACTGACCCACTGTGGCAGTAATTTTGTTCTAATTTGACAAAAACACAAATGTGTTGTTTTGTTATGAAAATTGTGCTATGACTGTTATAACTGTATAACTGTAAGTTATAGAATTTATCATAGATGGATTGATGGATGGATGCTCTGAATCTTAGGTACTTAGTGGTGTTCCTGAAGTAACTATGAAATCTTTGTATCTGCTGTTGTTATAGGAGAATCCAGGTTATAAAGGAGACAGCGCAGACCTCTCCTCCTCGGTGAGTCCAACACTAAAGTTTGACTTGACTTGAAGAAAAAGTTATTTTTTTCAACCCCTTACGAGGTCCTGACCCCCGGGTTAGGGACCCAGAAGTGTCCGAGAGACCAAAAAGGCAGCAAATGTGTTCAAGTTTTATTTTGAAAATCAAGCTCAGATTTCCATAGAAACTGAGTCAAAGAAAAGTCAGTTGTTACATTATTTTATTACTGTATCAGCATAAAACTGCAAAAAGTACAAATTCCTCTCTGGAGAAATAATTTCAGTGACTTCTGTTTGAAGTACAGAGCCTCCTCAGCCTCACCCTGACCTCTGACCTCTCTGTAGATGGATGGTAGTCGTAGCAACAAGCGCTCCCATGGCGAGAGGATCAAATACAAGCTGGTAGCAGTGCCTCATGGGAACGACATTGCCTCGCTGTTCGAACTGGATCCGACCACCCTGCAGAAGACCGACTCATTCGTACCACGGTAGGAACTGTTAACAGCAAATGTTTCCTGAAGCTGGGATCAGACACACACATTGGGTCACATTAGATGAAGAGCTTGAACAGAAACTGAGCTGCTTGTCTTCCAGAAACTCGTACGTACGACTGAGACATCTGTGCACCAACACCTGGATCCAGAGCACCAACGTCCCCATCGACATAGACGAAGAAAGACCCATCAGACTCATGGTGAGTTCTCACTCACGTTCATTTCTAATAAACTTTACAGGAATTAGTAAAAGGCACCATTGAAAAAAGTGCTGAGAGTGAAGGGAATGTCATTCATTTTGCAGGTATTTGGTCATAAAACAGAGTCATGGATGATGTTAGGTGAAAAGTCACTGGATCAACAACAGTTCATCCTGAGGGGAACATGAACATCTGAACCACATTTCACCACAATAAATCCAACGCTTGTTGAGATATTCATATATACACAAAATGTTGACGTCGTGGTGGTGCATAGTGGCAAGTCAGAGGATCAACAAAGACACCATGAATATTTATAGGTTCATGGCCGTTACAGTTGGTCAGTGTGTGAAGTGTATGTAAACCTCCTGTTTCTCCTCTTCCTGCAGTTAGGAACGTGTCCCACTAAAGAGGATAAGGAGGCCTTCGCCATCGTCTCAGTTCCTGTGATGGAGATCAGAGATCTGGACTTTGCCAATGATGCCAGCGCCATGTTGAGCACTGTGGTGGACCAGTTCAACCAGGGCTTCATCAGCCAGAACGACCGCAGGTATGGCACTGTGTGTGAGGAAAATTACTGCATGTGAATTTAGGAGCAAGTTTGACATCTGTACATGTGAAGCTCCAGGCAGGTTTATGAGATTTCAGAGAGACTCATGGGAACATGAGCAAGAGCAGACAGGGAGGCAGGCCTTGAGAAAGAGTTAATATTCACAGATGTTTATGTTGCTCAGGTTTGCCATCAAGCTACTGGAAGACGTGGTTTTCTTTGTGGCCGATGTCATTAACAGCGGTCAGCCAGTCCTGGATGTTGTCATGACCAAAGCCAACCGAGAGAGACAGAAACTCATGAGAGAACAGAACATCCTCAAACAGGTTTGATCCAAAAATCACTCAAGGATTTAAAAAGAAGTTAAGAAACAAAGGCAGGAAATGTTCAGCAAAAAAAGTCTGTGACTACCGCCGAACACCTTGTGTGTTATTATGTGTTCAGATCTTTGGCATCATCAAGGCTCCCTTTAAGGACCGGGGGGGAGGGGAGGGTCCCCTGCTATGTCTGGAGGAGCTGGCTGACCAGAAAAACGCTCCATACCAGTACATGCTCAGACTCTGCTACAGAGTCCTCCGACACTCCCAGGAGGACTATCGCAAGAACCAGGTGAGAAGGATGATGGGATGACCCCCCCTTTTCAACTACCTGTCAACCACAAGTCATTGTTCAGTTCAAATTTCCATCATTTTAGTGTTTCAGCCCACCTCTATTTTTTGGATTAAGTGGCAATTAGATTGGTTGGTCCTTAGATTGGATGGTGACTCACTCTGAGCTTCAAAACCCCTCTTCAGAAACCTATGGTTGATGTCACCGAGGCAATGTCCATCTTTATTTACAGTCAGTCTCTTGGTTTCCTCCCCACTCCAGGAACACATAGCAAAGCAGTTCGGTGTGATGCAGAGTCAGATTGGTTATGACATCCTGGCTGAGGACACCATCACTGCCCTGCTGCACAACAACCGCAAACTGCTGGAGAAGCACATCACCAAGACTGAGGTGGAGACCTTTGTCAGCCTGGTCCGCAAGAACCGAGAGCCCAGGTATGCATAGAGGGGGGAGAAAATGAGGGTGGAGTGGGTTAGAATGGTGTTGCTATTGCTGTTCGCTTCCTGTCCATTGCACAGCTAAATGTGTATGTATTTATGCAGGTTTCTGGACTACCTGTCAGACCTGTGTGTGTCCAACAACGTGGCCATCCCCGTCACTCAGGAACTCATCTGTAAATGTGTGCTGGACCCCAAAAACCAGGATATCCTCATCAAGACAGAGTAAGGATGAGTCGGGGGATGACCTTTAACCCCTCAAAAACAAACATTCTCTGCTCTTCCTGAATGTTACTCCTTCTGATCCAGTATCTGCACATCCATTGACACAATTAATTCCGAGACTTAGTTTCATTACATTTATTTTCACAGATGGTAAAGATAAAGGAGTGAGGGTGGCATGGTATCTACCAACAGATCAATTCAATGAATATCAAATTTATCATCTGTAAAATCACTCCATCAAAAAGCAAAAATTCATTTTAAAGAAACTTAACCTGTTTTTTACCACAGATCTCAGGTACCCATGTTGGTTAAACACCAACTTGGGTACCTCCCATGCTCCAAGCAATTTAATGTCATTATTATTTGTTTGTTACTTTGTGACCACAAGGGGCAGCATATTCTGTATTTTCTGTCTTCATTGCTGTCTGGCAGGTCAACAAAGCAAGCTTAGTATTTTAAATAATCGAGATTAGGGCTAGGTTAGCTTTAGCATGTTTCACTCAAATCAGTAGGATGCATTAGCCATAAGGCTATTTCAATCTAGACTGATTCCCTAAATTATGCTTTTCATGTCAGCATGCTAACATTACTGCTCTATTTCTGTTTCGTTGCCTCCAGGCGTCGTGTCCCAAAAGAGGCGCCCCCTGGTGGTGTTCAGGGAGAGTACATGGGGATGGATGACTATGGAGATGAGGATGAGGTAGGTTTGCCTGAATATTTATTTTAATCTTCTAATCGCTGTCAGTCATTTTAAATTCAGGATGTGGAACCAAATTTTAGTAGAGCAAATTTCCAAAGACATCAAATATGTATATTTTAAAGGAAATGTGTATAAAATGATGCACAGGACATATAGTATACTTCCATTAATGGGATGGTATGAAAAAAAATGTGTGATCATCTTGAGCGATCTGAATATCCAACTTCAATCAAGAGCTAGAACATGATATAAACTAGACCTAAAAACTACCAGTTAAATCTCGCCGAACCAGCCGCCAAACCAGGAACCTTCTCTGTCAGCTCCTTTTCTGTATATTTTATATTTAAGTCAAGAACAACTTACAAAGAAGAGGAGAAAATAGTTTAGCAGAATTAATCATTGCTAGCTAGTGGCTTATGAGTCTTCCTTTTTTGGATAAACAGGACTAGAAGATACTGCTGTATTTGCATGGTCATGGTGTTGATGTCTTTATCTGTAGGTGTGGCTGGTGTGGACAGACAAGACCAATGAGAAACAGGAGAAGAGCATCAGACAGCTGGCTCAGGAAGCCAGGCAGGGAAATGCTCATGATGAGAATGTCCTCACTTACTACAGGTAAGCACACACACAAGAGTCATCCTCTGGGTCCACAGAAAATTTAATGGAAATCCCACCATAAAGTGTCAGTGGGTGAATTTTTCTCCTTGTAGATTTGAGAATGTGGATTTTTCTGACAACTTTTAGGAGAAAACGTATTAATCTTGATTTTAAATAAAAACTTAAGGTAAAAAAAAATATTTTACATTAATTCATTTATTGTGATGGCATCATATTTTGGTAGTATTGTTTTATATTTATATTGTGATATTTTATATTTATATTGATTGCAAGTAAAAATCTTGGCCCACTAGTGGCACTGTAGGAAAAGCTGTAGGGGTGTCACTAAAATCATAAAATCATCCTTGGGCAGCAAATTTCAGAGAAACGTCTATCAAAGACACGCAAAGATGAGTGAATTCCCCCAAAATTGAACCACCGGTCTGTCAAATATTTGTTGTAGATGACATCATTAATATGTATGTTCTCTGGACCTCCTCAGGTACCAACTGAAGCTCTTTGCCCGGATGTGTTTGGACCGTCAGTATCTGGCCATAGATGAGATCTCCAAGCAGCTGGATGTGGAGCTCATCTTTCTGTGCATGATGGATGAGACACTTCCCTTTGACATCCGGGCCTCCTTCTGTCGCCTCATGCTCCATGCCCATGTGGACAGAGACCCACAGGAGCTCGTGACCCCCGTCAAGTTTGCCCGCCTCTGGACCGAGATCCCGACCTCCATCACCATCAAAGAGTTGGTAGATTTTATACTGCTGCAACATATAATGGGAATCGTGGGGATTTATTGTCATTTCTGTTTGTCTTCTCTATTACCTGGTTTTTTATCACTTTTTGGTAAATTAAGCTTAGATAGTTCAGTGGACTGAGCATCAGAATTTTAATCTGAGGGTCCAGTGTTCAAGTCACTGTTCATGTGATGCACCTTCTCCTGTTTAGGTGTTCACATTATAAGTTAAAAGTTAAAAGAAGATGTTATGAGTGGAAACAACCTTAAATATAAGGTGCAGCATAAAGAAAAGACTATGATACACTCAAAATGTCAAGTGACATAGGGTGATTCCATGAAGCCACTCTTTTGTGTACTTGTGAGCCTAGTCCTCACAAATTTATGTAGTACCCACTGGGATGTGTCTAAAACTCTCACCATCAAGTATGTGAGGGTCTTCAAAACCTCTCTGTTTTCATGGTTATGAATCATTGGAGCAAAGATTGGTGAAGTTTGCAGTGGGAGTTGACATCTTCTAAGTTTGCAGAAAGGGTGCTTAGTACCACTCTTGCACAGGTTTGTACTGTTACTTTCCCCATGGTTTTCCTAACTGTGTGTGCAGCAAATCAAGAAGTTTTCAACTCAAAGTTGGAGCGAGTGTAAGTCTAGTTAGCTGCGTATTTGTACGAATTGAGATTTGGACTTGTGGCACGAATTTCCTCAAGAAAAAGTGTAGTTTGGAGCCTGGGTAGCTCAGTTGGTAGAGCATCAGACTTTTAATCTGATGGTCCAGGGTTCAAGTCCCTGTTCAGGCGATGCACCTTCTTCTATGTAAGTGCTTACATCATAAACTCTGGTTGTGAGTTAAAAGATGTTATGTGTGGAAACATCAGGTAGAGTCCAAATTGCAAATGACTTAGGCTGAATCCATGAAGCCTCTCTCCTGTGTACATGTGAACTCATTGCTTGCAGAGTTCCTTCTTACCCGCCGTGATAAGTCTAAAATGCTCACCATAAATTATTTGAGGGTATTTGGCTTTGAGAGGCTGCAAACCTCACTTGTTTTCATGAGTATGAATCTTTGTAGAAAAGTTTGGTTTAGTCTGCTGCCTGAGTTGACTATTTCTATGTTTGCAGAAAGTGTGGCATTTTTTGGAGTCTGCACCCTCAGTGCACTCTAGAGTTTACAGAAAGTGTGCTTAGGTTCACTCTTGCACAAGTTTGGACTATTCCTTGCCCTGACAGTTCTCTGGATTGTGCATGCAGCAAATCAAGAAGTTTTCAACTCAACGTTGGAGCGAGTGTAAGTCTAGTTAGCTGTGTATTTGTATGAATTGAGATTTTAACTCGTGGCACGAATTTCCTCAAGAAAAACAGTAGTTTGGAGCCTGGGTAGCTCAGTCGGTAGAGCATCAGACTTTTAATCTGAGGGTCCAGGGTTCAAGTCCCTGTTCAGGCGATGCACCTTCTTCTATGTAAGTGCTCACATCTTAAACTCTGGTTGTGAGTTAAAAGATGTTATGTGTGGAAACATCAGGTAGAGTCCAAATTGCAAATGACTTAGGCTAAATCCATGAAGCCTCTCTCCTGTGTACATGTGAACTCATTGCTTGCAGAGTTCCTTCTTACCCGCCGTGATAAGTCTAAAATGCTCACCATAAATTATTTGAGGGTATTTGGCTTTGAGAGGCTGCAAACCTCACTTGTTTTCATGAGTATGAATCTTTGTAGAAAAGTTTGGTTTAGTCTGCTGCCTGAGTTGACTATTTCTATGTTTGCAGAAAGTGTGGCATTTTTTGGAGTCTGCACCCTCAGTGCACTCTAGAGTTTACAGAAAGTGTGCTTAGGTTCACTCTTGCACAAGTTTGGACTATTCCTTGCCCTGACAGTTCTCTGGATTGTGCATGCAGCAAATCAAGAAGTTTTCAACTCAAAGTTGGAGCGAGTGTAAGTCTAGTTAGCTGCGTATTTGTATGAATTGAGATTTTAACTCGTGGCACGAATTTCCTCAAGAAAAACAGTAGTTTGGAGCCTGGGTAGCTCAGTCGGTAGAGCATCAGACTTTTAATCTGAGGGTCCAGGGTTCAAGTCCCTGTTCAGGCGATGCACCTTCTTCTATGTAAGTGCTCACATCATAAACTCTGGTTGTGAGTTAAAAGATGTTATGTGTGGAAACATCAGGTCGAGTCCAAATTGCAAATGACTTAGGCTGAATCATTGAAGCCTCTCTCCTGTGTACATGTGAACTCATTGCTTGCAGAGTTCCTTCTTACCCGCCGTGATAAGTCTAAAATGCTCACCATAAATTATTTGAGGGTATTTGGCTTTGAGAGGCTGCAAACCTCACTTGTTTTCATGAGTATGAATCTTTGTAGAAAAGTTTGGTTTAGTCTGCTGCCTGAGTTGACTATTTCTATGTTTGCAGAAAGTGTGGCATTTTTTGGAGTCTGCACCCTCAGTGCACTCCAGAGTTTACAGAAAGTGTGCTTAGGTCCACTCTTGCACAAGTTTGGACTATTCCTTGGCCTGACAGTTCTCTGGATTGTGCATGCAGCAAATCAAGAAGTTTTCAACTCAAAGTTGGAGCAAGTGTAAGTCTAGTTAGCTGCATATTTGTATGAATTGAGATTTTAACTCGTGGCACGAATTTCCTCAAGAAAAACAGTAGTTTGGAGCCTGGGTAGCTCAGTCGGTAGAGCATCAGACTTTTAATCTGAGGGTCCAGGGTTCAAGTCCCTGTTCAGGCGATGCACCTTCTTCTATGTAAGTGCTCACATCTTAAACTCTGGTTGTGAGTTAAAAGATGTTATGTGTGGAAACATCAGGTAGAGTCCAAATTGCAAATGACTTAGGCTAAATCCATGAAGCCTCTCTCCTGTGTACATGTGAACTCATTGCTTGCAGAGTTCCTTCTTACCCGCCGTGATAAGTCTAAAATGCTCACCGTAAATTATTTGAGGGTATTTGGCTTTGAGAGGCTGCAAACCTCACTTGTTTTCATGAGTATGAATCTTTGTCGAAAAGTTTGGTTTAGTCTGCTGCCTGAGTTGACTATTTCTATGTTTGCAGAAAGTGTGGCATTTTTTGGAGTCTGCACCCTCAGTGCACTCTAGAGTTTACAGAAAGTGTGCTTAGGTTCACTCTTGCACAAGTTTGGACTATTCCTTGCCCTGACAGTTCTCTGGATTGTGCATGCAGCAAATCAAGAAGTTTTCAACTCAAAGTTGGAGCGAGTGTAAGTCTAGTTAGCTGCATATTTGTATGAATTGAGATTTTAACTCGTGGCACGAATTTCCTCAAGAAAAACAGTAGTTTTGAGCCTGGGTAGCTCAGTTGGTAGAGCATCAGACTTTTAATCTGAGGGTCCAGGGTTCAAGTCCCTGTTCAGGCGATGCACCTTCTTCTATGTAAGTGCTCACATCTTAAACTCTGGTTGTGAGTTAAAAGATGTTATGTGTGGAAACATCAGGTAGAGTCCAAATTGCAAATGACTTAGGCTGAATCCATGAAGCCTCTCTCCTGTGTACATGTGAACTCATTGCTTGCAGAGTTCCTTCTTACCCGCCGTGATAAGTCTAAAATGCTCACCATAAATTATTTGAGGGTATTTGGCTTTGAGAGGCTGCAAACCTCACTTGTTTTCATGAGTATGAATCTTTGTAG
Organism: Trachinotus anak; assembly: GCF_046630095.1. Classification (NCBI taxonomy): domain Eukaryota; kingdom Metazoa; phylum Chordata; class Actinopteri; order Carangiformes; family Carangidae; genus Trachinotus; species Trachinotus anak. Next base: position 783,125 of record NW_027273873.1, read on the forward strand.
AAAAGTTTGGTTTAGTCTGCTGCCTGAGTTGACTATTTCTATGTTTGCAGAAAGTGTGGCATTTTTTGGAGTCTGCACCCTCAGTGCACTCTAGAGTTTACAGAAAGTGTGCTTAGGTTCACTCTTGCACAAGTTTGGACTATTCCTTGCCCTGACAGTTCTCTGGATTGTGCATGCAGCAAATCAAGAAGTTTTCAACTCAAAGTTGGAGCGAGTGTAAGTCTAGTTAGCTGCATATTTGTATGAATTGAGATTTTAACTCGTGGCACGAATTTCCTCAAGAAAAACAGTAGTTTGGAGCCTGGGTAGCTCAGTTGGTAGAGCATCAGACTTTTAATCTGAGGGTCCAGGGTTCAAGTCCCTGTTCAGGCGATGCACCTTCTTCTATGTAAGTGCTCACATCTTAAACTCTGGTTGTGAGTTAAAAGATGTTATGTGTGGAAACATCAGGTAGAGTCCAAATTGCAAATGACTTAGGCTAAATCCATGAAGCCTCTCTCCTGTGTACATGTGAACTCATTGCTTGCAGAGTTCCTTCTTACCCGCCGTGATAAGTCTAAAATGCTCACCGTAAATTATTTGAGGGTATTTGGCTTTGAGAGGCTGCAAACCTCACTTGTTTTCATGAGTATGAATCTTTGTAGAAAAGTTTGGTTTAGTCTGCTGCCTGAGTTGACTATTTCTATGTTTGCAGAAAGTGTGGCATTTTTTGGAGTCTGCACCCTCAGTGCACTCTAGAGTTTACAGAAAGTGTGCTTAGGTTCACTCTTGCACAAGTTTGGACTATTCCTTGCCCTGACAGTTCTCTGGATTGTGCATGCAGCAAATCAAGAAGTTTTCAACTCAAAGTTGGAGCGGGTGTAAGTCTAGTTAGCTGCATATTTGTATGAATTGAGATTTTAACTCGTGGCACGAATTTCCTCAAGAAAAACAGTAGTTTGGAGCCTGGGTAGCTCAGTTGGTAGAGCATCAGACTTTTAATCTGAGGGTCCAGGGTTCAAGTCCCTGTTCAGGCGATGCACCTTCTTCTATGTAAGTGCTCACATCTTAAACTCTGGTTGTGAGTTAAAAGATGTTATGTGTGGAAACATCAGGTAGAGTCCAAATTGCAAATGACTTAGGCTAAATCCATGAAGCCTCTCTCCTGTGTACATGTGAACTCATTGCTTGCAGAGTTCCTTCTTACCCGCCGTGATAAGTCTAAAATGCTCACCGTAAATTATTTGAGGGTATTTGGCTTTGAGAGGCTGCAAACCTCACTTGTTTTCATGAGTATGAATCTTTGTAGAAAAGTTTGGTTTAGTCTGCTGCCTGAGTTGACTATTTCTATGTTTGCAGAAAGTGTGGCATTTTTTGGAGTCTGCACCCTCAGTGCACTCTAGAGTTTACAGAAAGTGTGCTTAGGTTCACTCTTGCACAAGTTTGGACTATTCCTTGCCCTGACAGTTCTCTGGATTGTGCATGCAGCAAATCAAGAAGTTTTCAACTCAAAGTTGGAGCGGGTGTAAGTCTAGTTAGCTGCATATTTGTATGAATTGAGATTTTAACTCGTGGCACGAATTTCCTCAAGAAAAACAGTAGTTTTGAGCCTGGGTAGCTCAGTTGGTAGAGCATCAGACTTTTAATCTGAGGGTCCAGGGTTCAAGTCCCTGTTCAGGCGATGCACCTTCTTCTATGTAAGTGCTCACATCTTAAACTCTGGTTGTGAGTTAAAAGATGTTATGTGTGGAAACATCAGGTAGAGTCCAAATTGCAAATGACTTAGGCTAAATCCATGAAGCCTCTCTCCTGTGTACATGTGAACTCATTGCTTGCAGAGTTCCTTCTTACCCGCCGTGATAAGTCTAAAATGCTCACCGTAAATTATTTGAGGGTATTTGGCTTTGAGAGGCTGCAAACCTCACTTGTTTTCATGAGTATGAATCTTTGTAGAAAAGTTTGGTTTAGTCTGCTGCCTGAGTTGACTATTTCTATGTTTGCAGAAAGTGTGGCATTTTTTGGAGTCTGCACCCTCAGTGCACTCCAGAGTTTACAGAAAGTGTGCTTAGGTCCACTCTTGCACAAGTTTGGACTATTCCTTGCCCTGACAGTTCTCTGGATTGTGCATGCAGCAAATCAAGAAGTTTTCAACTCAAAGTTGGAGCGAGTGTAAGTCTAGTTAGCTGCATATTTGTATGAATTGAGATTTTAACTCGTGGCACGAATTTCCTCAAGAAAAACAGTAGTTTGGAGCCTGGGTAGCTCAGTCGGTAGAGCATCAGACTTTTAATCTGAGGGTCCAGGGTTCAAGTCCCTGTTCAGGCGATGCACCTTCTTCTATGTAAGTGCTCACATCTTAAACTCTGGTTGTGAGTTAAAAGATGTTATGTGTGGAAACATCAGGTAGAGTCCAAATTGCAAATGACTTAGGCTGAATCCATGAAGCCTCTCTCTTGTGTACATGTGAACTCATTGCTTGCAGAGTTCCTTCTTACCCGCCGTGATAAGTCTAAAATGCTCACCATAAATTATTTGAGGGTATTTGGCTTTGAGAGGCTGCAAACCTCACTTGTTTTCATGAGTATGAATCTTTGTAGAAAAGTTTGGTTTAGTCTGCTGCCTGAGTTGACTATTTCTATGTTTGCAGAAAGTGTGGCATTTTTTGGAGTCTGCACCCTCAGTGCACTCTAGAGTTTACAGAAAGTGTGCTTAGGTTCACTCTTGCACAAGTTTGGACTATTCCTTGCCCTGACAGTTCTCTGGATTGTGCATGCAGCAAATCAAGAAGTTTTCAACTCAAAGTTGGAGCGAGTGTAAGTCTAGTTAGCTGCATATTTGTATGAATTGAGATTTTAACTCGTGGCACGAATTTCCTCAAGAAAAACAGTAGTTTGGAGCCTGGGTAGCTCAGTTGGTAGAGCATCAGACTTTTAATCTGAGGGTCCAGGGTTCAAGTCCCTGTTCAGGCGATGCACCTTCTTCTATGTAAGTGCTCACATCTTAAACTCTGGTTGTGAGTTAAAAGATGTTATGTGTGGAAACATCAGGTAGAGTCCAAATTGCAAATGACTTAGGCTGAATCCATGAAGCCTCTCTCCTGTGTACATGTGAACTCATTGCTTGCAGAGTTCCTTCTTACCCGCCGGGATAAGTCTAAAATGCTCACCATAAATTATTTGAGGGTATTTGGCTTTGAGAGGCTGCAAACCTCACTTGTTTTCATGAGTATGAATCTTTGTAGAAAAGTTTGGTTTAGTCTGCTGCCTGAGTTGACTATTTCTATGTTTGCAGAAAGTGTGGCATTTTTTGGAGTCTGCACCCTCAGTGCACTCCAGAGTTTACAGAAAGTGTGCTTAGGTCCACTCTTGCACAAGTTTGGACTATTCCTTGCCCTGACAGTTCTCTGGATTGTGCATGCAGCAAATCAAGAAGTTTTCAACTCAAAGTTGGAGCGAGTGTAAGTCTAGTTAGCTGCATATTTGTATGAATTGAGATTTTAACTCGTGGCACGAATTTCCTCAAGAAAAACAGTAGTTTTGAGCCTGGGTAGCTCAGTTGGTAGAGCATCAGACTTTTAATCTGAGGGTCCAGGGTTCAAGTCCCTGTTCAGGCGATGCACCTTCTTCTATGTAAGTGCTCACATCTTAAACTCTGGTTGTGAGTTAAAAGATGTTATGTGTGGAAACATCAGGTAGAGTCCAAATTGCAAATGACTTAGGCTGAATCCATGAAGCCTCTCTCCTGTGTACATGTGAACTCATTGCTTGCAGAGTTCCTTCTTACCCGCCGTGATAAGTCTAAAATGCTCACCATAAATTATTTGAGGGTATTTGGCTTTGAGAGGCTGCAAACCTCACTTGTTTTCATGAGTATGAATCTTTGTAGAAAAGTTTGGTTTAGTCTGCTGCCTGAGTTGACTATTTCTATGTTTGCAGAAAGTGTGGCATTTTTTGGAGTCTGCACCCTCAGTGCACTCCAGAGTTTACAGAAAGTGTGCTTAGGTCCACTCTTGCACAAGTTTGGACTATTCCTTGGCCTGACAGTTCTCTGGATTGTGCATGCAGCAAATCAAGAAGTTTTCAACTCAAAGTTGGAGCGAGTGTAAGTCTAGTTAGCTGCGTATTTGTATGAATTGAGATTTTAACTCGTGGCACGAATTTCCTCCAGAAAAACAGTAGTTTGGAGCCTGGGTAGCTCAGTCGGTAGAGCATGTTTACAGAAAGTGTGGCCTTAAATGTCATATAAAACTCAGGTAGAGTCCAAATTCCAAGTGACTTAGGCTAAATCCATGAAGCCTCTCTCCTGTGTACATGTGAACTCATTGCTTGCAGAGTTCCTTCTTACCCGCCGTGATAAGTCTAAAATGCTCACCATAAATTATGTGAGGGTATTTGGCTTTGAGGGGCTGCAGACCTCACTTGTTTTCATGAGTATGAATCTTTGTCGAAAAGTTTGGTTTAGTCTGCTGCCTGAGTTGACTATTTCTATGTTTACAGAAAGTGTGAAACAGTAGTCTGAGTCCTGTGTAGCTCAGTTGGTAGAGCATCAACCTTTTAATCTGAGGGTCCAGAGTTCAAGTCCCTGTTCAGGCTTAATCTTTAGCTTTTCAGGTATACACATTTAAGACTCTTGAAAGGAGATTAAATGAAGTGTTTTCAGTGGAAACAACCTCATCCTCAGAATATAGTTATAAATTGAGACCCCCCCCCTTTTTATCAAGGTGTTGTTTTATCACATGCGACATGTAATTTCTCGATGGTGGTACGATCTTTCTACAGGCGTCTTCAAACTGAGTGATAACAATTTTTCAGTGTTTAAAATAAATAAAATATTTTTTGTAACCATTGTCAATTGTATTACATAAATGTTGAGGGAAGTCAGATGATGTGATAAATTCCTGGTAATGTAAAGGTAACCATTTTATATGCTGTATATAAATTACCAAAATACTTAGCTGTCAGCCTAGTTTATGTAAATTAGTATATTTGATTTGTACTCATTACTTCTTCGAGAGTATATCCATAATGGATTCCATTTCAGCTACTTTGGATGTTTTCATCCAACGCAATCAAAAAGGTTGCTGTCCATCATTTTTTGCTTTTATTAAAAATAATTTGTTGTGTTGCGTATCACCCTCAGTTATGACTCTAACATGGACGACAGCAGAGACAACAAGAAGAACCGTTTCTCCAACACTATGGCATTCATGGAGGAGTATCTCAACAATGTCCTGAACGACGAACTGCCGTTCCACAATGAGGAGAAAAATAAACTCACATATGAAGTGTGTCCCTACTCTTCTCCTTTTTCTCTCATTTTCTCCATCCGTTACTCTTTCTCTTTTCTCCTGTGATCATTTCTTCTGTTTCTGCTCTCTCCAGGTGGTGAGTTTGGCCAGACATTTGATCTACTTTGGTTTCTACAGTTTTTTTGAGCTGCTCAGACTCACCAGAACCCTGCTTGGCATTATTGACTGTAGACCCAATCCTGGACATGCTGGGCTATTATTCCATGATGATGGATCAGGTACACTGTGCTCTGGTTACTGTTGACCTATTCTAACAAATTTGGTGCATTGATTAGCCTCTGAGCCTCTCTTCTGATTGGCTTCATGTTTTCTGAGTCAAATAAGAATATAGCAGATTTCAGGTTAAAACAAGAGAAACCAAATCCAAGTTTGAATGGTGGGTCCAGGTGGGCGGGGCTTGGGGCATAGCTGAGTGTGGTGACTGCTTTGTTGTGACATCACAAAGTTCCAGAAGTCCTGACAGCTCATTTTTTTAGGCTCTTTTTCTGAGTACAGGCTTTGTGAATTTCTCTGTGGACTGAGGCTTTGATACTTTCACAGTATTAATATAGAACCTAGACCTGCTTTATAATCAAAAAAGACATGGAAATCTCACTTTATACAATATGGGATTTTTTTATGTTGTTCAATCGTATTTTCTACCTCGTCTGTCCATCTGTTTCTCTAAAGGGAAGAATGTGAAGCGCTCCATCCATGGTATGGGTCAGATGATGTCCACCATGGTCCTCAACAGGAAGCAGTCCATATTTGGAGGTCCAGGTGCCAGAGGTGCAGGGCTGGGGGTGGGGTTGGTGCTTGACGGACAGAGAGGCACTAAAGACAGTATCGACAAGATGGGCTTGACGGTGATGGACACCAAGCTGAAGATACTGGAGATATTACAGGTGGCTAATATAGACATTGTATAATTATATGAATTATGCACTCGGTTGCCACTTTATTAGGTACATTTGTACAATCTAATGCAAGCCAATACAATGTAATAGCTCTGCGATCTACTGTTATAATGGCAATAATGTTCAGGGTTTGTCATAAACTTAAGTCATAGTTAGTGATGGTGTTGGACTAGACTCCATTAAAGAGCGAACTACTGCAATGAGGATCAGCCAATGACCTGATGTTAGCAAGGGAGCTCGTTTGCAAAGCACCTTCAGTTTGTAAGAGGCAGAAATCAACTAAAATGGTTTAGGACCAGCAGAATTCCTGCTTGCTGTCTTGTTTATCAACAGTGTCGCAATTGTTGTGTCTCCATTGGTACTTGACAGAGAGAGAGGCACCAAACATAGTATCGACAAGCTGGATCTCTTAGGGATGGACACCATGCTAAAGAATGTCTCCATTGTTGATAGTATTGAAGGAGCAATTTGTACATATTGCTGCAGAGCCAACATTAGCATCAATAGCTGTTTACTTACTAGTCTAGAAGAGACATTCCAAGTTCAGCATTAAACTCCATTCCTTTACTCGCCAAGAGTTGTCTTCAGAGGTCAAAAGCTCTTGTCTGTGTCACATCTTTTCTTCTACTGAAGTTAGCATGCTAACCAGCTAGCTCTGGCTGTCTCGTAACTTTCCGATAGCGACACACTGTAACCTCCAATCTGCCCTGAAGAGTGCTACCCTGAGGGTGTATTATAACTACGACCAGCAACAGAGAAAACTTACATATAGCCCCTTTATAGCTAATAAGAGTGTCAGCCTGTTATGACTCTAACAAACATGAACACTATGATATTGTAAATTTCTCCCACTGTAATTATTAGTATTTTAAGATTTGTTTTTTCTTTTGTGAAACTGTAACTGAACTGAACTCTGCTCTTCATCAGTTTATCCTGAACGTTCGTCTGGACTACCGCCTCTCCTTCCTGCTGTCTGTCTTTAAGAAGGAGTTTGTGGATGTTTATCCCATGGCTGATGCTGATGCCACCACTAATCTGGAGCATGCGGGTACATACAACACACACAAACACAGAGCCAATGGAAACACACTCATTACAGACTTCTTCTTCTTATGATTATGATTATTATTATTACTATTTATATCATAACATTGTTTTTGTAACATAGAGACACAATTTATATTATTATTTATTATTTTTATAAATTGAAAGCCCTTTTGGAATTTACATGAATAATAATCTGCTGCTTGAATAATATCCATATATCTCATTTTTCTTCAGCTATGTTTTAAAAGTTTGTCTGATTTTTCTTCCTCTATTCAGGCATTTTGTCCTGTGCAAGAACTTCCAATTTTTTCCAATTACTCATATTTTTTTTACGTTAAAATTGTACAATGTCATGTATAACATACAGAGGTAGAGAACTGTATAGATCTTGAAAATATCAATGTATAATCATTATTAGGCTTTAAAAAGGCATGTTTGTGATCTACCTCAACACACATCCAACAGTGTTTGGTAAAGTTGTGTGTTTTTAATTTTCCCAATGCTTCCAGACATCCCAGTCAACATTGAAACAACAGGTAGAACCTAGATAAATGTTTAAATCCGTCTGTGTTTACACTTTAGGTCATCTTTGTCCATGTTCTTGTCCTTCTTTGGTTTCTGTTTATATCTACCTTTAAAACTAAGCCATATTTTTTTATACATTGTCAAAACCACTTGTGTGTACACATGGAATTACCCTCTACAGCTTCATACCTGCTATTGCTTATTAACCTCAATGTGTGTCCCTCCTCAGCCACCATCAACCTGCAGCACATTGGAGAGCAGGCAGAGGCAATGTTTGGAGTTGGGTACGTAATTCTTCATGTACTTGATACGTATATGTACTGTTCATATTTTTTTCATAAAAACCTGCGTCACTGTTTAACATATTTTGCTGTGTGTGTGTGTGTGTGTGTGCGTGCGTGCGTGCGTGCGTGCGTGCGTGCGTGCGTGCGTGCGTGTGTGCGTGTGTGTGTATACAGTAAAGGGAACAGTATCCTGGAGGTGGATGATGAAGGTGGTCGTATGTTCCTACGAGTGCTGACCCACCTCACCATGCATGACTACCCTCCTCTGGTGTCTGGAGCACTGCAGCTGCTCTTCAGACACTTCAGCCAGAGACAGGAAGTGCTGCATACCTTCAAACAGGTACACACACAACGTACAAAACTGTAAGGGTAATACCTGTTGAGGTGATAAATAACCACAAACTATTAAAAAATCTGATGTATTTCCCCTAAACATGTCTCCTCTCAAACTTAAGTTCTTCACAGTAAGTGAGGAAAGATTAGAAACAATTAGTCATTTAATCGATTAGTTGATTGACAGAACAATAACCACTGGTTTTATAATGGAAGAATCATTTTTGTCTTTTGAAATTTACTATACAAATAGTAAATGATTGCATTTTATTGAATTAATAAATTCAGTAAAGACAGATTAACCAATAAGGAAATTAATTGTTAGTGCAGCCGTAAAATGATATAAATGCCGGGGGGAAAAAGGAATGTCAATATATGTGAGCATTTGTTCATTTGTACGTTATACACACTGAAGATAACACCACTCTACTTTCCACAGAACGTCACATCATAAACTTTATATTTTCTATGATGTTTAAGATGCTGAGTACTGGCCTACCATGATCAGACTTATCCGTGTTTACTGATCCTGTATTTTCTGTACTGTGACACTGTCAAAAGACTTTCTTGAAGGGCAGAATTGCGCAGATTGTCAGACAGTGGGCCAAACTTCACTCACAAGTGCTTTTACTCTTCTAGTTATAATTAGATATATTTTTTCCCATCATTAGAAAACTTTTTTTTGAACTTTTTATTTATGAACATTTTTCACATTATGAGAACAACAGGCAAAGAACAAACAAGCAACAAACAGACAAAAAAAAGAGCAAATATACATGAGGCCATGGGATGATGTTTGTGTCAAGGCAAATTTGCTAAATTTAAAACACAATATAGCCCCTAATATACATTACCGTAATTATGAAAGATCTGTCCAGATAAACACCATATTTCCCATTGTTTTTCTTCCCCGTTTTTGGAGCTGTATGGAGTAAGTCATTTGTTCTAGAAATGCAAGTGTTCATTAGAAAACCTTTTGACATAGGGACAAAAATTATGAGAAAGTTTCTTTTCCCTTATGAATGGCGGTTCACTTCTGTAAATGCAGTTAAACACTGTTTGCAGAATCCACACTGCAGCCAGTTGAACCCTGAGGAGATTCAGTGTGTTGCTGTTGCACTGCCATGGAACTACGTCCCAGGCCATTAACTCATCAGTGTCTGAAATCTGTTCACTTTGTAATTATTCTCTACATATTGAACAGATTAGTCATTTATAATACACTCCTTAATGTAGGACTTACAGTACAAAGCTCTGTGTTTGTGTTAATGGAAAATTCTGCATTGGTCCGTTGTGTTTTGTTGCATCTCTGGGATTTTTTTCTTATTGAAAGCTAATGAAGCCTGAGTAGCTCTGTTGGTAGAACCTCAGCCTTTTAATCTGAGGGTCCAGGGTTCAAGTCCCTGTTCAGGTGATAAACCTTCTTCTATTCAGATGCCCACATTATGAACAAAGGGGAGATGTTATCAGTGGAAACACCCTGAAGTGTCAAGTAGAATGTACAGAAACTATGGTAAAATCAATATGTTTAGTGACTTAGGCTGAATCTATAAAGCCACGCTCTTGTAGACTTCTGAAGACTTGTTTAGATTTTATTCAGTCTTATTCATATTCTGCATATTGACTTTTGTGTTTAGAAAATCCTTTGACTCATATTATTTAAGGAATAAAAGAAGCAAAATAGATTTAGCCAGCCATAGCCATAGACAGTAATTCCTCAAATCAGCAGGTATTTGATGCTGGATGTCTTAGTACTAGTACAAGAAAAGTGTGGGATGTTACGACTACAACTGCTGTAGGGTTAGTGATTAATAGCATTTTTAATCCATGATCATATCTGCTTATCAAATCAGTGGAATGGAAGAAGTGCACATAGAAATTGACTTATCAACGTACTGTAAGTGCGACACCCATGTTTCTCTGTGTGCCTGCAGGTCCAGTTGCTGATCTCTGCTCAGGATGTGGAGAACTACAAGCTGATCAAGGCTGATCTGGATCGCCTCCGGACGCTGGTGGAGAAATCTGAACTGTGGGTGGAGAAGAAGAGCTCAGGAGGAGGTGACGGGAAGAAGGACAAGAAAGACAAGAAGGAGAAAGGAGAGGTAAGGAGCAAAAACATGATTATCATCACTTCTATCTATGTAACTAGGACTTATGTCACAAAGGTCAAAGACTGAAATAACAGTTTTGAGAACATGGAATTTCAGGATCACACATGGAGATGCAAAATTCCCAACACGTGGTTAGAACATAAGTTGAGGCACCAGTGGATTATGAAGTAAAAATATTGTGTTTTCAGACAGCCAAATATTTCTCATCCCCTTTTTGTTGGCACATATCGTATCACCTACAATAATTATGGTCAAGGTGAAGTCATTCTATTGTTTTGACTTCCTGATGAAGGCTTGCGTAGGTAACAAGTGTTGGTGTCTTAGAATAATTTTGTCCTCTAAATTATGTATTTTTATTCACTAAAATTCACCTGAGTGCCTGGACATGTTTATGTTGCTGCCACTACAGGCACAACAAAGATGTCTGGTCTATAATTGTTTCCACATTTTCAAATTGCACAAATAATAAATGGTTTTTGAACAAACACACGAGTAAGAAAGAGAGACATGGAGGTGATGAAAAGTGCAGCATCATCAGCATACAGCTTTGGTTTGACCAGAGCTTATACAAGAAACTCATGTTAATGTTACTTCATAGTAGTTATTGTTTAACTTACAAAGACTTTTTTCATTTCATTATTTTCAGAACTAACAGGTGTGATATTCCTGCCTAGATAGCTGAGCTGATATTCCAAGCTGCTGTTAATACCTGTATAGCAACTAACAATGTATAACGACTAACAAACTAACTCAAAGTCTCTGCTTAAACCAGCACAAGAACCACTTTGTGGGTAGAAGATTAACATTTATTATTTATCAGAACTTTACTCATGAAACGAAACTACTAAACTGAAACAAAAATATTTTCTTGAACCTTTGCATCCTGGTTTTTGAACTTACTGTACTTGGTGTGGGGCTTGCTGGTGTCTGAGCTGGCTAAGGTGCAACTACATGGTCCTGGGTTCAGATTTGTTTTGGGACTTTTGTTGCATGTCACGCCTCCTTCTCACTCTTTATTATTTCTTTCTAATGTGAAATAAAGGCACATTATGCACCAAAATGTCTGTATAGCACCATTTTGTCATTGTCATACGTCTTATACACACTTATACTGCATATCAAACTATTAAAACAACAACCTAACAATCAACAAGCAAGTCATACTCCGGTGAAGAGAGCCTATTGCACATCATTATTGAGTGTATTGTATCGTGTTCAAGTTAGCATTTACTGTTTGGGATGTTGATTTATTTTCGTTTTGTATTTAGTTTTGTTCCACACTAACCAGCCACCACTGAGTTATATATATTATAAGTAGACTTACAACAACATGCACAGCTGCAAACATCTCACCCATACTTTAGCCCATTTTTCTGTTCCTGTTTTTATTGCTAGGTGCCAGGCAACGTATGTAGGAAAGTCCCCATTCTACATCTCAACCTGCAAAGCTCTCATAGGTTGATTGGTTTTAAACACCTATTGGAACTGCTGAACAAATTGTAACTAGGGTACATGGGTGATTCGGAGAAAATGCAAAAGACTCAAAAATAAAGACAAAGATTAAAGCACATCACAACATTTACAACCCTGAAGTTTTCTCATTGTCAACAATAAAGATCCTAACTAATTAAATATCAGGGAGAAGTCAAGGTAGCCCTTTCTTCATACTAAAATTCTACATTATAGATAGATGGCACATTTGTCACTTCAGTAAAAGTGAAGGTTAAATAAATTTCTGTGTCCTTAGTGTCTGCATGATACAAATTTCCTCATCTGTTCATGTCTGCAAGGCTCTGCATCCACGTCTTTGTGGACATAAATGTGCAGCCCAAAATTTATGACCACAGAGGCTATATTCACATCTGCTGTCTAACCTGCTGGTCCTCAACAAGTGGCTTTAAATGTGGATCAGGGTCACAACCACAATGACCTCAGTGTCTTTAATAACAGAACATCTATTAACTGTACATCTCAACAAAAGAATCCCTAATCGCTGCAAAGGACATTGTGCTTATTGCTTAAGCTTGTTGTATTAGATGCAACACATATAATGTAATCACTAATAGTTTGATTTGTGATTTAAGTGTGTATATTGTAGTACCATACCCATAGAGAAGTGCATATGTTGTCTTACCCTCTGCGTCCTGCAGGGACCGTCAGAGGAAACAACGCCCAAGAAGGATAAACTGGAGAAAGGCAACGAGAACTACCAGAAAGTCAAAGAGGTGAGAACACTCGTCCGTCTTTAGTTTTGGTTTTTCGGTGTCCTCTGCTGTTGTGTTTCTGCAGTGTGTGAACTCACCTGTCACCTGGGATGTGTCTTTCAGTTGATGAGGTCCTATATCTGGTGCTCTTGTCATTGTCTCTGCAGTAATGGTGGCTTTCACTGCTCAGAATTACATGTAATGATTTTTTCCCAATAGTAACTCTGGACAACAGCATCACAAATGTAAATAAAGAGGAAAATTAAAAGATAGGTTTAAAGTTCTTGAAATCTATCTTTGTGGAAGACTCACATCCATATAGTAAATGAACTGAAAAGTATTGCTGGTGTGTGTAATCATTTCTCCTGCTTGTACGACTGCTAAGTGACCTTAATACAACTACACTGTAAGAAATGAAGGAGAAAATCCAGTTCTTGTTTTGTGTGAAAATACATTTAAATGTTCTGCCGAAATGATCATTTGCCTGATTGATTATTAGGCAAGTATTTAATTGTTAAGTTTCCACTATGTGTCCAATGTCTGAAATTGTTCTTTTCAAGTTCAACTTTCAGTCAGTGTCAGTGTTTTCACTCATAAATTTTGCCAGTGAATCACACAAACTGTCCACATTGGCATTTAATTGTCTTTTAAAAGTGATTTTCATCCTGTTAATTTTATTACAAAGTGCTTTTAGCTCATCCACTGGCGGCCATCTTGTCACAAAAGATGAAAATTGATGCCAACCAATCTTACACAATACACAACCTATGTAGCATCAAAGCAACAGCAAGCAAAGGTCATAGTATAACTACCACAACAATACCAATCTTATTTTAAAACATTTCTAAAGCTTAAAAAGTGATCTGTAATTTTTCAGTACCTCACTACAAATGTTTCTCTACAATGATCTTTGTCTTGATTTGTCTTTAGTGGAGTTGTAAGTAAAAACTTTAGGTATATAAAATCTTACTAATCATACAAAATTTTATATTTTATTGCATTACATGACACTATTTTCTTTGCCTTCATTTAAATGTCATTTCTAGCATATTTAATTATAATGTATCTGTTATCACTTCAACTCAGGAATTATTTCAGACACTTTTTCAGTTTCAGCATCATTTATCATGAGTTCACTCTGTGAATTGAGAAGTTAAATGAAAAGAAAATTGAAATTGTACTTATGTTAGTCAGTAGGTGCATTCCATGGGGAACAGTTAAGGTCAAGAATAGCAGACTAAACAGAACATCGGTTGAAAAACATCAGTCAGAAGAGAGAAAGCTTTTTTTTTTTTTTTATATCGCTATCCTGCTGTCTGTTATAACTCTGCACCTCCTCCCTATGTCCGTCCTCTCTCTCATCTGCAGATCCTGGAGAGGTTGAATAAGATGTGCAGCAGTGGAGTTTGGAAGAAGCAACAGAGGCTGCTGAAGAACATGGGAGCTCATAAAGTCATGCTGGACCTGCTGCAGGTGTCCTATGACCAGGTAAGGCTGGTTACTGCCAAAATAAAAGCATCGTAACCAATGCCTTTAGAGATGAATTAAGCTTTGGCTTATTCTCTGATTAATACTACAGTTGTCGATGACCTCGGGCTTTTTGCTTTCTGCCTCTTTGAAATCCTTTCCCTCTTTACTATAATGATAAAGTAATAAATAGAGTAAATAAATTAATTAGAAACTAACTGGGATGAGTTGTTTTAATCCTGTCTGGACTGAAGCAGGTACCAGAGTGAAGTAGTGGTGTCATATAAAAAAGGAATTCTCATATTTAACTTGATGGTTTTGTTCTGAGGACTGGATGTCACTGAGAAAATCCTCCATTAAAGGTCCCATCCAGTCTAAAGGTAGATGTCCATGTGTTTGTGATTATAAAGCAGGTCTAGGTTCTATATTAATACTGTGAAAGTATCAAAGCCTCAGTCCAAACCTGTTCCCCGAGAGGATAAAACCACACCAAACAGGTTTTGTGAATGTGGACCTCAGTTTGATTGATGAGGTCGGTGATTCAGCTCAGAAACACAAAAATAAAAACAGATTCCTTTACATCTTAACACCTTCACCTCTCTCTGTCTCTGTCTGTCTGCAGAACGATGTGAAGATGCAGGAGATCATCAGGTACACTCACCTGTTCCTGCAGAAGTTCTGTATGGGGAACCAGGAGAACCAGGTTCTGCTGCACAAGAACCTCAATCTCTTCCTCAACCCCGGGGTACGAAGCTTTTATACCTGATCAAGTTCATCAGCAGAAAATTAATAATCAACTGTTTTGGTTTAGTTAATGAATTATCAAGCAACAGCTTTAACAATCTCTAACCCCATTAGTACCCCCTACAGGCCTCAGTGGTCATTACAGTCACAATATGAACAAACACCACAGGTTTAGCTGTTCTCAGTCTTCACCAGTAGTGCAGCTAAAAATGTAAAGTTTGTCCTGAGGGTGGCGCCAGTCAAAGGTAAAGATTTATGCTTTATATCACAAACACCTCAAATAAAGTATCTAGAACAGTAACAGACACTTTTATGGCAGTTTGGCGTGTTGTTGTTGAAACATCCATCAGTAAAAATGTCAAAAAAAAGTGGCTCCAGATGAGGTGTGTTTCTGTCCTGTAAGTTATTTGGGGGTTTTGGGGCTTCTGAGGATAACACCTCAAACTCTGCCCATATGCAAATGTAATATACATTTATTGAATTATGTCTAGCCCATACAAATATATAGCCTATATTTATGTATGTATGTAGACATGTATGTTATGTAAATATATATTCATCCCCTGTCAAGTGTTAAAATAATAAAAAACATAATAGAAAAAAATATAAACATACATAAGCATAATAATTATATTATTTTTTCATTATATATTTATGTTGTTTCAATAAACTTGCATATATCGCATATATGCATATATTGCACATATGACTTTTTATATGGGGACATATATGTTGCACATAACATTTCTGTATGGATGGGAACTTCTTCTTCATCTCTGGCATTTTATAGAAAACACAGTTAATTTAAAAAAAAAAGTTGCCCCACAGCTCACCGAGTAAGAAAAACCTTTTTTAAACGTGTACATCATGATGATCACACCGCTCAGAACTTGGTTCTATTTTTTTGACATTTCACGTTTTAAATGACAAACTGATTGGTTGAGTAAATGTTTGCCTGACAGTGAAAGCTGTCGTTGTACTGAGATCTCTCCTTCCCCCTGCAGCTGCTGGAGGCCGAGACAGTTCAACATATCTTCAGTAACAACTACCAGCTGTGCACCGAGATCTCAGAGGGCGTCCTGCAGCACTTCATCCACTGTCTGGCCACGCACGGCCGCCACGTCCAGTACCTCAACTTCCTCCACACCATCATCAAGGCCGAGGGCAAGTACGTGAAGAAGTGTCAGGACATGATCATGACCGAGGTGAGGACGAGGATGGGGACGAGGAAGACGTGTCCAGAATGTTTCAGTCTGTCTGATGCAGTGACACTCTTTCTCTCTGTTAGTTGACGAACGCCGGTGAGGACGTGGTCGTCTTCTACAACGACAAAACCTCCTTCAACGTCATGTTGGAGTTGATGGCAGAGAGCAGGGAGGGGGTTGGCGAAAACAGCCCGCTCAGGTAACCATGGCAACAACATACCCTCACTGAAAAGATAACGTTGCTGAAATGTCGACTGCTCCGGCTGCGTTCAACTCTGCTACAGTTTCAACCAGAGCCGCTCAACTCTCTTACCAATATTTATTGTACAACCGATACAGATTCAATATTTAATGATGCATTTCATTAGTTACTGATTGTGTCTTCACGATCGACCAGAAGAACAAGTCCTGTCCCTTATCACTTCTTTTTCCACCATGAGCTGAACATGAACCACCTTCATACATCACTTTGCTGTGTTCCATTTGGCTGATGTCACAGGTTGTACATGTGTAATCCCGTGCACGTGGTCCTGGGTTGGTCTGTGGTCAGTGTGTGCTCCTCCCTGCAGGTATCACATCTCTCTGGTGGAGCTGTTAGCCGCCTGTGCAGAGGGGAAGAACGTTTACACTGAGATCAAATGCACTTCACTGCTGCCGCTGGAGGACGTGGTCAGAGTGGTGACACATGAGGACTGCATCACTGAGGTGCTGTGTGTGTGTGTGTGTGTGTGTGTGTGTGTGTGTGTGTGTGTGTGTGTGTGTGTGTGTGTGTGTGTGTGTGTGTGTGTGTATTATTTATATTGAGCTCCATCTCTTCAGTCTTACCACACATCACCACTGTGAAACCAGAGGTCAGATGGTTTGACTGTCACTCAGATGTGTGGTCATTAATGATGCTCAGGAACTTAGGTCCATGTAAATATGTTAGCGATGGCTGCAGTTTGAACTGCATCAGCCACAGTTAAAGTTATGAATCACAAATGTAGTATATGTACATATATTGAATATCCATATATGAAATACATGTAGGTTACATGTGTCTCTCTGTCTCTTTGTTTCTCTGTCTCCAGGTGAAAGTCGCCTACGTGAACTTTGTGAATCACTGCTACGTGGACACAGAGGTGGAGATGAAGGAAATCTACACGTCCAACCACATCTGGAAGCTGTTTGAAGACTTCACAGTGGACATGGCCCGGGTAACAACAGCTCTGACCTCTGGGATCTGATTTTTGTTGTTTGTCATTCCTCAGTTCATCCAATCAGACTGCTCCCTGCTGAACTCAGTGACCACGCCCACACTGCACATTTACTTCTGCCATTTTAAATGGCACAGCTGAAATCATTAGCTTCACTCTAGTGTGACTCCTGTAAACCTGTTTGTGTGATGATGATGATGATGATGATGATGATGATGATGTTTTCTCATCTGCAGGTTTGTAATAAACGAGACAAGCGTCTTTCTGATCCCATCCTGGAGAAATACATCATCAACGTGGTCTTTGATACCATCAACGCCTTCTTCAGCTCGCCGTTCTCTGAGAACAGCACCTCTCTGCAGGTCAGGGCCGAGCCAAACACGGAACAACACCTCGTCTCAACCTTCAGGGTCAAACGTCCCCGTGAACAACAACCTGGATACACTGATAAAAATGACAGCACCACCTACAGTCAGGAGCTCATGTGATACAAATATCACTACAAAAAATATTCTTACATAAATAAGTCAAATAAATACATGACATGATAAAACAACATAGACAATAAACAGTAAACTGAAATTAAATCCTTATTGTTCCTTTACTTCATCAGGTTTTGTTTTTTCTTTTACATTTCATACATTTATTCCTCAGTTTATTATGTTTTGTTCATTTATTCATTTATTTCTGCCTGTGTTGGACCGTGTGTGTAGTAAGTGTGTGTTTAGTTTGGGTTTGATCGCCCTCTCTCTCTCTCTCTGTCAGACTCATCACACCATCGTCACTCAGCTGCTTCAGTCGTCTGTCAGGCTGCTGGACTGTCCCTGGCTGCAGCAGCAGCACAGAGGACAGGTGGAGACCTGCATCAAGACCCTCGCCATGACAGGTAACACACACACCTGGCTCCACCCACAGAGATGACATCATTAAGGATGAGTCTGTCCCCTGCACAGGCTGATCAGTGATGATCTCTCTCTCTCTCTCTGTTTAGCTAAGAGTCGTTCTATCTCTCTTCCTCTGGACCTGGAGGCTCAGATCAGCACTATGTTGTCCAGTTCTGCTCTCAACTCTCTGTCCCGCTCCAACCCGAACTACAAGTCCTCCTCCCGATCCTCCAGACCCATCGCTTCCAGCAACCCCTGGGACTACAAGAACATCATCGAGAAACTACAGGTTTTTCACTTTCACATGTATTAAACTAGATAAGTGTTGGTTCTCATACATGTGATAAGATATTTCATAAAATGTGTGTGTGTGCGCGTGTTCCTCAGGACATCATCAACACTCTGGAGGAGCGTCTGAAGCCGCTGGTGAACGCGGAGCTGTCGGTGTTGGTGGACGTCCTCCATCAGCCCGAGCTGCTGTTTCTGGAGGGAACCGACGCCCGACAGCGTTGTGAGTCCGGAGGCTTCATCTCCAAGTAGGTCCAGGTCCTCTGAGTCCACAACCTCCTGCAGCTGTAACTTACTGACAGATCTAACACTGACAAATATCTGTGTGTGTGTGTGTGTAGGCTGATCCAGCACACTAAGGCTCTGATGTCATCAGAGGAAAAGTTGTGTATCAAAGTTCTGAGGACGCTGCAGGAAATGCTGATCAGGACTCTGGACTTTGATGAGAAGGTCAGTTCAACAACTGACTGACTGACTGACTGAACAAACAGTTTTTCTTACCTTCTCATGTCAGGATGTTGTGCAGATGTTTGTTGATATACTTTAGTGTAGCCATAGAACATGGAGTCCTCTCCCTCACTTCCCATGATTCCTCTTCACCCTCCTGTATCAGAGCCCAGGTGGGCCCAGCACATTATTGTCAGTTTCTCATTTGAAGGCTTATAGAACCTTTATTGTTTATTTTCTGGTTATAATGATCAGGGCTGTTGTGATGGAATATACTTTGATAATACTTTCATAATAAATATTGTTTATTTTATAAATACCTGTGGATCTCTCTGTTTCGGAGCGTCTGCCTCTACACTTACGTTAAAGGACATTTGAATTTGCAGACTGAGGGCACATCTTTTCACCATGATTGTCTGATTTTGCACATTGAAAATGTTTGGTATTTCAGTCATTTATAATTGATAATAAGATGTGATGTTAGTCAATAATTGTGGCTTTAACACGTTAACATGAGCTCAGGTCTTGACTGTGAGGAGGAGGAGGCGGCGTTGATGCTGTGTCGTGTTTTTTCAGGGAGTCTCTCTGAGGAAAGTTTTACTGCAGAACTACTTGTTTCCAAACAAGAAGAACAACCCGAAGAACGACCTGGCCGAGCTCGGAGCTGCAGGTGCACCGACTCACCTGAGTCTGCTGACTCTCACACAGTGATGCAACTGTTCTCTGACACTGCGACTACACAACAGCTTTTATATCTAATCTGTCAATTTAATTTGACATTATTAAACTGAAAATATTCCAATAAGAAGCCCCTCTGTTTGATGTAAGACTCATCACTTCCTGTAGCTCCTTCACAGTAAAAGCATCTTCAAAGATTTGGACCCAGTCTTCTTGAAGAGCATTTGTTTTTATAATATTTATGTCATTAAGTTATTTAAAGACAAAGCTGCATACACAGAGACTAGCAGCTCACGCACCTTTGTGTGTTTGTATGTGTGTCAGGTGCGGAGCAGGAGCGGGACTGGGCGGCGGTGGCGGCGGTTCAGTGTCGACTGGATCGAGAAGGAGGAACGAAGCTGTTCACAGATCTGGTGATGAGCACCAAGAACGACAAGATCTTCCAGGAGAGCATCCAGCTGGCCATCTGTCTGCTGGAGGGAGGGAACACTGAGATCCAGGTCACACACACACACACACACACACACACACAAGCGATCAGTCTTTCTTCACATTTTTGCCTTTAATGAAAGTCTGACAGTTCAGAGTGAGGCGGGAAACGAGGAGAGAGGGGAGGAGGTTTGAACAGCCTTCAGGAAACCCTGATGTTCCCACACGTAATCCCGCCTACAAAGCTCTGATTGGTTGATTGTGTCTCCACCCGGTGGAAACAATCAGCTGGTGTCTGTCCTCAGTGACAGCTGTTTTCTCCGAGAAGGTCTGAGATGTGATTTGAAAGGTCTGGAAACAGATCAGAACAAGTGTCCTGTAAAACCATCCCAGCTCTGCGTCCACACAGCAGCTGTTCCAGAGCTTTCAACTCTGTCACATAGTCTTCACTGACAACTTTTTCTAAGATGAAGAAAAGATTTCATGTTTAATATTAAGGCCAACATGAAGGAGAAGTGGACGTTGGACATTGACCCGGTGTCTTTGTCCTGCAGAACTCGTTCTATAAACTGATGATGGGCGACAACAAGTCAGAGAAGTTCTTTAAGGTTCTTCATGACCGGATGAAAGACGCTCAGACCGACATCAAAGCTACAGTTTCTGTTAATGTTGGAGAGATGACGCACAAGGCCAACGAGAAGGAGCTGGAGCACGGTGAGATCTAAAAGCTGCTGGTCATGAGGTTTCTGTTTGTATCTGTGAGACTCCACATTCCTCCCAGTCTGTTTTCAGGAGTCCATCATCCTCATTTTGTGTCCGCTCATGAGTTCAGTGAAACTCTTTTTCTAAAGCGGGCTCTGCAACATTAGTACTTCCAGGTTCAGGAGGTCACCCGTTGTTGGTCCAGGGTCAGTCCATCGCCCCAGTTGCAGGCGCCTCCGCCCTGCCAGCTCAGCCTGTGGTGGAGCAGAGGGAGGTGGAGATGGAGATGGGTCCAGCTGTCACCATCATGAAGCCGATTCTGA
The DNA here is from genome assembly GCF_046630095.1 of Trachinotus anak. Lineage (NCBI taxonomy): Eukaryota > Metazoa > Chordata > Actinopteri > Carangiformes > Carangidae > Trachinotus > Trachinotus anak. The sequence goes on from NW_027273873.1 coordinate 804,175, forward strand.
GGTTCCTACAGCTGCTCTGCGAGAACCACAACCAGGACCTGCAGGTTAGTTTCTACTAACAAACCACAACCAGGGCCCTCAGGTTAGTATCTAATAACTAACCACAACTAACTTACAAACTAATGTTTTATCTCTCTTTTTTACCACCTCTGAAGCTCACGAGTGACACATTGCGTCTCATTCGTTGAATTCACACACAAACTGAGGTGAAAATGTGATTTTATGAAGAGTTATGTGCAGGAACTATTTTGTGATGAATCACAGTGTATCCATCCGCCCAGTACTTCTGTGCAGCATCTCCTGCTGTAGCATGTGTTGCCAGATTCAGTCTATGAGGTTCTGGTTTTGGACTCTGTGCAGGCACAATGTGAGAGACAGACAGAACATAATGTGAAGGTGAAGGTGAGGAATGAGATGGAGCCTTTGTGTGTGTCTTTCCAGAACTTTCTACGATGCCAGAACAATAAGACCAACTACAACCTGGTGTGTGAGACTCTGCAGTTCCTGGACATCATGTGTGGAAGCACCACCGGAGGTCTGGGCCTACTGGGCCTCTACATCAATGAATCAAACGTCCACCTCATCATCCAGACCCTGGAGACGCTCACAGAGTACTGCCAGGGCCCCTGCCAGGAGAACCAGGTGATCAGGCTCAGAGGAACACAACCGGGAGGGAGACATACACCACCGAGGTACACTCATCATTAACGTGTGTGTCTGTGTGTGTCTGTGTGTGTCTGTGTGTGTCTGTGTGTGTGATCTAGACGTGCATAGTGACCCACGAGTCCAACGGGATCGACATCATCACAGCTCTGATCCTGAACGACATCAGTCCGTTGTGTCGTTACCAGATGGATATGGTGCTGCAGCTGAAGGTACGTGAACACAAACTGAACACAAACGTCGACTTATTAGCCGTCACACGGTGCTAAAGCTCTGGAATCAGCTGATCATGTTGATAAAGTTGATCATTTTAGACACAGACTGCAGATCAGTGCACTGAGCTGGATGAAGATAACACTGTTAATCCTTTAATCTGACATCTCTAATGGATGTCGTGATGTCACATGACCTCTACAGAAATGTGCAGCAGGCTGTGTGAACCAATCAGAACTCAGACTTTTGTCTTGTGGTTACTGCAGCTGGAGACGGTGACGTGAAGTTCAGAGACAAAAGTGAAAATGGAAATGAAAAAAAGGAGCATTAGATTGAAGGTCCCATGTTTAAGTCTTCTCCGGTGTTTTATCTGAAGCGTTGATAAGAACCAAAAACCATCTCAGTGTAGTTTCACTTTAACATTGGCTGTTGTCTCTCTGGTTGCCAGGACAACGCCTCCAAACTGCTGTTGGCTCTGATGGAGAGTCGTCACGACAGCGAGAACGCAGAGAGGATCCTGATCAACCTCCGACCACGAGAGCTGGTCAGAGCATCCCTCCTTCATCCCTCCTTCCTCCCTTCATCCTTCCTTCATCCTTCCTTCCTTCATCCCTGCTTCATCCCTCCTTACTTCATCTCTTCTTCCTCTTTATGCCTCTTCTTCTTTTTCCTTTTTCTTTTGTTGTATTTTCTTTATATCAGAAAACTACCTACATGTTTATTTCAAAGCTTTGCAGCCTCCTGTTGGTTCTTATTCTTTGTAGGCAGATGGTGATGATCTGTGTTCAAATGTATTGTAAGTGTGTGTGTGTGTGTGTGTGTGTGTGTGTGTGTGTGTGTGTGTGTGTACATGCAGGTGGAGGTGATAAAGAAGGCCTACCATCAGGACAGTGAGTGTGAGGGGGTGGAGGTTTCTCCTCGGGAGGTGGGACACAACATCTACATCCTGGCTCAACAGGTACAGCCTCTTGAAATGAGTATTACAAAAATAAACACAAAAAATCTTGACAATACATTTTGCTGCTGATACTGAAACACTTTTACTTTACAGACAGATTTTGATTTCAGGACTTTCACTCACAGTGGAGTGTTTTCACTGTGTGGTTTTACTTTGTCCAGTCCTGCTGATGATGATGTGAAGTTCCTGGTTTTGTGTGTTTCTTGTCAGTTGGCCCGACACAACAAAGTCCTGCAGAACCTCCTGAAACCACCAAAGAAGAGTAAAGAGGGCGAGGAGGGAATCTCCTCCATGGTAAACACCCATCCAGCAGTGACAGTGATGATGATGATGTAGTGATGATGATGGTCTAACAGTGACGTTTGTGTGTCTGCAGCTGAACCTGAACAACCGTCCCCTGTCCCAGATGTTGAAGTCCACAGCTCCAGCTGCTGTGGTGGAGCAGGACCCACTGGAGTACTACGACCAGCTGACATCACAGATAGAGGTACTGCTAATGCTAATGCTAATAGTCCAACTTCACAAAAGTGAAATGTAAATATACAAAACCAGCGAGACGTCTGACAGAGGAGAACTGTATCACACATCAGTAGCATCATGGAGTGTCGTGGTCTTTGGTGCGTACAGAAGGAGTCACAGTACCGTCGGTGATGTCTCACTCTGCAGAGACACGGTGATCAAACTTTGACCTGTTGTGTCACTCAGAGCAGTGATCACCTGTTGGGCATCGAGACGTCTGGAGGATTTTACTGTGCAGCAGCTGCAGGACGTGTTGACCAGTTACAAACAAACTTCTTCCTGTGGATTAATGAAACCTATCTGTTGATCATTCAGTAAAGCTGATCAGATAACTGATAACTGATAACTGCAGTCAACATATATACACCATGAGACAGTAGGAATGTGTCAGTCATCTGAGATGTTATACAGTCGTACTGTTTACACTGAGCTGTCTACACTTTAACATCTGTGGTCGTATTAGATCAGACCTGCTGCTGCTGGATTTTACAGGTGTGTTCAGTGCAGATTGGACCAATCCTGAGCTGCCGCTGTGACCTGTAATGAACCCTGGTGTCTGACAGAGCCTCTCTGTGTTCAGATCGTACGTGATGACCGCAGCATGGAGCAGATCGTGTTTCCTGTTCATCCCATCTGCGAGTTTCTGACCGAGGAGTCGAAGTTCAGAGTCTTCAACACCACCGAGCAGGACGAGCAGGGGTCAAAGGTCACGCACTTCTTCGAACAAAGCTCCTTCCTGCATGGAGAGATGGAGTGGCAGAAGAAGCTGAGGAGTGAGAGCGCGCGCGCACACACACACACACGCACACACACACTTTTTAAGCTTCCTCTGAAGCTTTCAACGACATCTCATGGCCTTCATCAGCACATGGAGCTGCTCAGGTGTAATCATGTGACCTAACTGTCAAACTTGTCACATGATGGTAACTGAACCATCTCCATGGCAACTAAGAAAATACCATCTGCTGATGATCAGTGAACTATGGTGAAAAGCTCCAGAGAAAGGTAGTAAGTGGAGTTTAGGTTAATAAGTGTGTGTGTGTGTGTGTGTGTGTGTGTGTGTGTGTGTGTGTGTGTGTGTGTGTGTGTGTGTGTGTGTGTGTGTGTGTTAGGTATGCCGGTGTTGTACTGGTTCTCCAGAAGGATGACTCTGTGGGGAACCATCTCCTTTAACCTCGCTGTCTTCATCAACCTCATCATCGCCTTATTCTACCCCTACAACTCAGGACAAGGTACTACTGCAAGTATTATTACTACTACTGCAAGTACTTTTATTACTACGGCAAGTACTACTACTACTATTGCAAGTACTAAAAACCAGGCCACAACTTCAGTATAAATGCACAGTCATTTCTCAGCCTGTTTCTCTACTGATTGTTTCTACTCAGAGAATCACTGACAGGTTCTCGTCAGTGTCTGCACATTTACATCAAAACTGTAAAAATGTCTTTATTTACAGTGGTATGAAAAAGTTTAGGCAGCCTTTTGAGGCTGCATAATAATTTACTCTGTCTTCACAGAAAATGATCACATTGGCATGCCATTCATTTTCTAATAAAAGCTGAGTACTGGGGTATTTTCCAGACAAAGATTTTTAGTGTAGCAATATTAAGTTGTATGAAATTAAATCAGATGTGAAAAATAGGCTGTGCAAAAATTTGGGCACCCTTGTCATTGTGTTGATTTGAACATCTGTAACTACTTAGAACTGATTGGTTTGGTGAGATCATTAAGCCTTGAACTTCATAGCCAGCTGCATCAAATCATGAGTAAAGGTATTTAAGGTGGCCATTTGCAAGTTGTTCTTCTCTTTGACTCTCCTCTGAAGAGTGGCAACATGGGAGCCTCAAAACAACTCTCAAATGACCTGAAAACAAAGATTGTTCAACATTATGGTTTAGGGGAAGGCTACAAAAAGCTATCTCAGAGATTTCAGCTGTCTGTTTCCACTGTGAGGAACATAGTGAGGAAATGGAAGACCACAGGCACGGTTCTTGTTAAGGCCAGAAGTGGCAGGCCAAGAAAAATATCGGAGAGGCAAAGGTGAAGGATGGTGAGAATGGTCAAAGACAATCCACAGACCACCTCCAAAGACCTACACCATCATCTTGCTGCAGATGGTGTCACTGTGCATCATTCAACAATTCAGCGCACTTTGCACAGGGAGAAGCTGTATGGGAGAGTGATGCGGAAGAAGCCTTTTCTGCACACACGCCACATACAGAGTCGCTTGAGGTATGCAAAGACACATTTGGACAAGCCAGCTTCATTTTGGAATAAGGTCCTGTGAACTGATGAAACAAAGATTGAGTTATTTGGTCATAACAAGGGGCGTTATGCGTGGCGGCGAAAGAACACAGCATTCCAAGAAAAACACTTGCTACCCACAGTAAAATTTGGTGGAGATTGCATCATGCTGTGGGGCTGTGTGGTCAGTGCCGGTACTGGGAATCTTGTTAAAGTTGAGGGTCGCATGGATTCCACTCAATATCAGCAGATTCTTGAGAATAATGTTCAAGAGTCAGTCACAAAGTTGAAGTTATGCCGGGGCTGGATATTTCAACAAGACAACGACCCAAAATACTGCTCAAAATCCACTCAGGCATTCATGCAGAGGAACAAGTACAATGTTCTGGAATAGCCATCCCAGTCCCCAGACCTGAATATCATTGAAAATCTGTGGGATGATTTGAAGTGCGCTGTCCATGCTCGGCAACCATCAAACCTAAGTGAACTGGAGATGTTTTGTAAGGAGGAATGGTCCAAAATACCTTCATCCAGTATCCAGACACTCATTAGAGGCTATAGGAAGCTTCTAGAGGCTGTTATTTTTGCAAAAGGAGGCTCGACTAAATATTGATGTGATTTTTCTGTTGGAGTTCCCAAATTTATACACCTGTCTAATTTTGTTTTGATGCATATTGAACATTTTCTGTTAATCCAATAAACCTCATTTCACTACTGAAATAATGCTGTGTCCATCAGTTATTTGACTGATCAAAATGAAATTGCTGATCCAAGCACCCAATGATTTATAAATGAAAATAATGGAAATTGTCAGGGGTGCCTAAACTTTTTCATACCACTGTATTCACAGGGTAAAACATTACACAACTGATTTTCATCTTTATTCAAGCTGCATTTTCAAACGTGGATGTAAACTGGATTGTAAACATGTTACTGCCCTCCATTCTCCTCTACTTGTTTCCTCTCCTCTCCCCTTCTCCCCCTCTTCTCTCTCTCAGCAGGAGCAATAGACGACTCTGTGCTGCTGATGGTGTTCTGGATCTTGACCGGTCTCTCAGTCCTGGGCTTGTTCTCTCAGCGTTACGGCCTCCAGCCTCTGACCATGGCTCTGATTCTCAGATCCATCTACCACTTCGGCATCGGCAACACTCTCATCCTGCTCGGATCACTCAACGTAAGAGCCGAGTGTCACTGAGAGCGTTATCTCTGTGTTATCTCCATATTTAAACGACATTGTGTCTCCGCCCTCGCCATGATGACCCCGTCCTATAGTGTGAACGGCTATAAACACTTTGGATCTCTGACGTGGTTCTCTGCAGATTCAAATATGAACTTGTTTTGACACAAAAATAAAAGTTTATGAAGAATAAATAAAAACCTTTTGTCTAGTGCAGGGGTCGGCAACCTTAAACACTCAAAGAGCCATTTGGACCCATTTCCCACAGAAAAAAAACACCGGGAGCCACAAAACCCTTTTGACATCTAAAATGAAGATAACACTGCATATATTGTTTTTTACCTTTATGCTATGTATAAAAAAACTATAGTGTGTTGCATTTATGAAATCAATGAACTGCTGCAGAGAAAACGAAATTTTATTTCTGCTCGCAACAAAAACATTTTGAACTCTGAAAAAGAAGACGCTTGGTTGAAGGTTACTTTCAAATAAAATACTCAGTGTCTATTTGAGTTTTCCTCGTCAGCAGTGAAAGCAAATGAATCTGCCCACGTAGCATTAAACGTTATGTTTTCTTAAAAAACTTTTCTTTTCTTGGATTTATCCATGGCTGACCTACCGGGGGTCGAAAAGCTCAATAAATCGCGTGCCGGCGGGTGTCCCACATCGGCGGTTGTGACACATATTTTGAGCGACAAAAAATTAAACATGTTTTATTTTAATGTTACAAGATCACCATAATCTTCAAATTTAGAATAAAATTTAAAATACTAATGAACTAAAATAAAATAAATTTAAATTAAATACGCAGCTGAGGGATGAAAGAGCCACATGCGGCTCCAGAGCCGCGGGTTGACGACCCCTGACCTAGTTCAACCTGTAAATCTTTTTTAACTGATGTTTGATTGGATTTCTTGTGACCTTAGTTAAAAACTGTCATTTTCAGTTGAATGATCCAGTATTGATCTTTAAACTCCAAGATAAACTCTCCGGTCAAGTTTTGTAACAGCGTCGATTAAATCCATGTTTCCAGGAGAAATCCTGCTACATATTTAAGCTGCTGTTATCTGTGTGACCTTGACGTGACGTCCCACTCGTTTCCTCTCCTGATAATCTCTCGTGTCTCTGTTCCCCTGCAGCTGATCAATAAGGTGGTGTTTGTCGTGAGTTTCGTGGGGAACAACGGGACGTTTATTATGGGCTACAAGGCCATGGTGATGGACGTGGAGTTCATATATCATCTGGCCTACGTCCTGACCTCCACACTGGGCCTGTTCGTGCACGAGCTCTTCTACAGCATCCTGGTGAACGACACACACACACTCATCCTCACACCCTCCTGTTTCCTTTTGTGTTATTAACAGAATAACAGTCCACATCTTGTCTGTGTGTGCAGCTGTTTGACCTGATCTATCGGGAGGAGACGCTGTTCAACGTCATCAAGAGCGTGACCCGTAACGGTCGCTCCATCCTGCTGACCGCGCTGCTCGCTCTCATCCTCGTCTACCTCTTCTCCATCGTCGGTTTCCTCTGCCTGAAGGAGGACTTCATCATGGAGGTGGACCCGCTGCTGCAGATCGCTGCAGGTAACTTCACACCTGGACCAACCTCACATCAGACCGGCGTGTTGTCTCTGACTCTAGCCGGCTGATGACGACCTGCAGACTCTGTTGTAAAGCAGCAATTCACAGGTTCTAACCCCTTTGTGCTCAACAGAACGAAGCAGCTGAATTTGAGCCAATTATGCAAATTAGTTAATTTGATCAAAGCCTGAAGATGGTGGATATTAATGAATAAACCACACCCACTTTCATCAGTATCAGTATGGCCCTTTTTCTGGTTTAATTTTGGGCGATATGACTGTCACCACCTGAAGAGAGAAGTTTTGTGGTATTTAAGGAAGTAAAACACACTTTCATCTGCTGGACTCAGTCTGTAGAGATGGTGTCAGTGACTGTGTGTGTGTGTGTGTGTGTGTGTGTTCAGCTCCTCAGCAGAGCGAAGCCTCTCAGGATTTCCTCAAGTCGTGCTCTGCAGACGGAGTCAGCTGCACCGTGGAGACGAGCGCAGCCGCTGAGGAGGAGGGTGAGGGTCGTCAGTGACATTATGCTAACACCTTAGATCAGTACAACAGCAGTGACAACGTGTGTGTGTGTGTTTCAGAGGAGTCAAACACGGAGCGAGCGTGCGACACTCTGTTGATGTGTATTGTGACTGTGTTGAACCACGGACTGAGGAACGGGGGAGGAGTCGGAGACGTTCTCCGTAAACCATCCAAGAACGTGAGGAACCTGTTTAAAACTGATAACTTCATAGATCAGTTATAACAAGTTTCAGGTTGTTGAGTATTTGATAAATATTAATATTTAAAAATAAGAACAACTTTCTCACTTTGTAAAGAGCCAGTTTTTCCAGTTTTTTCTATATTACTACTGTGTGTGTGTGTGTGTGTGTGTGTGTGTGTGTGTGTGTGTGTGTGTGTGTGTGTGCAGGAGCCGTTGTTTCCAGCCCGGGTGGTGTACGACCTGTTGTTCTACTTCATCGTCATCATCATCGTTCTCAACCTGATCTTCGGCGTCATCATCGACACGTTCGCCGACCTGAGGAGCGAGAAACAGAAGAAAGAGGAGATACTGAAGACCACGTGTTTCATCTGTGGTGGGTAGAGACACACAACCGTGTGACCAACCAATCAGTGAACAGCAGGGACACACACTGTGGTCTGAGGCTGCAGAGTGTCTGTTTCAGTCGAGGAACACAGCTTCCTGCGTGTGTGTTACACTGACCGGTTCCGTGTGTGGTTGCAGGTCTGGAGAGAGATAAGTTTGACAATAAGACGGTGTCGTTTGAAGAGCACATCAAACTGGAGCACAACATCTGGAACTACCTGTACTTCATCGTTCTGGTGCGCGAGAAAAACAAGACGGACTACACTGGACCTGAGAGCTACGTCGCACACATGATCAAGGTACAACACACACACACTGACAGGATTCAGGTTTATAATCACATATCACAACATGTTTTTCTTCTGTTTCAGAACAACAACCTGGACTGGTTTCCACGGATGCAGGCGATGTCTCTGGTGGTAACCGACGGCGACGGGGAGCAGAATGAGATGAGGATGTTACAGGACAAACTGGCAGCAACGATGAAGGTGGTGACAACTCTGACAAGTCAGCTGACTGAGCTGAAAGAGCAGGTATTTATACACACACACACACACACACACACACACACACACACACACACACACACACACACACACACACACACACACACACACACACACACACACAAATCTTGACTTTGTGTCTTATTAGCAGCTTCAAAGGTGAAATAAGTCTCACAGCTTCAGAGTTAAAATGGCTCATTAGTCTCATAGTAACACTGGAAACTGTGAGAGCCTCCATCCTTCCACTGAAAAATTATTTCCCACATCCCGTCAGGCAAAGACGTCTCACACAGAAACATACAACCATATCCAACTTCAGCATCAGAACATGTTTTTAAAAAGATCCAACTTTACAAAGTTAAAGAGTTAAAAATCTTGTGATTAACTGTTGCTTGTAAACATCTTATATAATTTCATCTTTTTGCCAAAATTGTTCTGTATTGTAATGGATTTGTTGGCCCACTTGCCATAACCTCACAGCCCACCAGTGGGCCCCAACCCACAGCTTGGGAACCACTGTTTTATGTGCCAATGTCCCTCTGATCAAAATGAGCCTGTCACTCCTGCTAGGTACTTGCAAGGATACAGCCCCTGTAGACCTGACCAGGAAACCCCATCTACACACTAGTTAGTCACTGTGATCTTTGACACATGGGTGTGTTTCCAGAGACTGACTGTACTGTACTTCCTGTAGATGACAGAGCAGAGGAAGCGGAGGCAGAGAATGGGCTTCGTTGACGTTCAGGCCGGAGCCAGCGCTGCAATTCCCCCCAGCGCCGCAGGAGGAAACCACCAGATCTACAAAACATAAAGACAGACTGGTTTTCAGACATGGATGGACTGTTCACTATAAGATCCACATCTGTAAACCACACAGCTGGACTGATGGACCTTCACACAGTTTTCATAAAGAGAAACACTAGAATACAGCTACAAAATGTGCAACTGATGTTTTTCACTAAAGCCACAAGGAAGATTTGTTTTTGTTTGCTGTTGCTGTTTTTTGTTTTTTTTGTCTGGCCAATCCCCTGTGAGCACGACCTGCAGGCACTGAGGGACACAGTGTGAACATCATTACCGTCAAAAACATAGCACATTGTTGTTAGCATCTCAGCTAAGTTTAATTTGGTTCATCTTTTGAGGCATTTAAATATGTTGCTGTGAAGCTTGGAAAACCTGTGCATGTACAAAGTAGACAATTTCTTTTAAAAAACATATTTTTTCTCTTCTAAGACCAGAAATGTGTTGAAAATGACAAATATTTAAGACTGTAGATAAAAAGTGACTCACTTAGCTAATAGCTTGGTATGCTAGCTAATGTTTTTAGTAAGCTAGTGTTTGCAGCAGATATTATTGACATTCTCTGGTTGACGTGTTCAGTTTAGTTAAACTGACTCTTTTTAACCCAAAGTTTGAACCAGTTTTATCCAAATTCTTCTCTCTACAAAAGTTGGGACAGGATTCAGGTGTCTGGTCTCAGTCTTTATCTTATTTTCTGCGTTTCACAGATAAAATCTGAGCCTAATAATACTTTGTGTGCCATTTCTGTGGACCTCCATTACTGAATGGGATGTTGATGATGCAGCTGTAAAGCCTCAGTGGAGTTCAGAAATGATATTTTGTGCAAATCAACCTGGAAGTTATTAACTTCAACAGACGACCGATTGAAATGATGCACCATTATTGACCCAAAGACTCTAAATTGCAGTTGAAACATTCACTGATGTAATTTTTGGTTCAGAATGAACTGTGAAGGTTTTTTCTGCACAAACATGAAACTGTACGGCTAAAAAGAACTTTAGAAATCTGGAGAAAATCAACAGATTACAAACTTCCTTGTTGGGGGACTACAAACTGCAATTATCTGTTCAGAGTCATAGAAAAAATGCAAGACTGTGTACTTGTGTGTGTTTATGCTCAGAAGATAACCAGGCATCAACTTCAGTAATATCTTTCTGTTTTAATGTAAAGTGAGTTGAACCCAGTTGTGTGTTTTTTAATGTAAATCTGGGGAAAATGTAGTTTTTAAGTGATCTGTATTATTATTATGGTTTAATAGTGATATATTTATGCAGAGAAAAACCTATTTGTTTTTTAACACTGTAACTAACTCAGTACAGACACTGGATCATAAGTGAGCTGCTTCTAGCTTCAAGTTTGTGAACAGAAAATAACATTTACCTTTGTTCATTGAGAAACAGACAGAGTGGGAAGGAGGACGGTGTAATGAAGACGACGCATCTTCAAAAACAATAAAATATTCACCATGAAGAACCAAGTACACGTTTTCTCATCTGTTAATGAATTCTGGAAATTTTGCACTGTGGTTTATTTGGGTTTTAGTGAAATTTATTGAATGCATACACTTCCATTTAAAGTTAAATAGATAAATGTTGGAGTTGAGTGTTCATGATATGCTATGACCTTTTATACTATAATATACTATACTATGAGCTTTTATACTATGACATACTTTTATACTATGACATACTATACTATGATCTTTTATATACTATAATATACTATACTATGACATTCTATACTGTGTCATATTATACTATGACATATTACACCATGACTTACTATAATGTGACCTATTATACTAGAACATCCTTCATTCTGACCTACTATACTTTGAGAGACTATTCTGTGACCTACTATACTACAACATACGATACTTTGACCTACTATACTGCAACATATTATACAATGACCTATTGTACTATGATATACTATACTAAGACATAGAATACTGGCCCACCATACGATGACATATTGTGATTTATCATGCTACAGCGTAACATAATGTGACCAACTCTACTGTGACATAGTATACTATATGTCCTAGCATGGCACACTATATTATGACATACCACAACATATTATACTACGCATTCTATAGTATACAGGGAAATATTTATTTCAGTATCATCAATAGGAGTCTGTAATTTTTCACAAAAAAAAAATTCCAATCAAATTGGAAAGAAATACTCGGTACCTTATTTAAAGAACACCATTTGCAGAAGTATTTTTTTAAGATCTTGAAGAATACAACCAGAACCTCTAAATGTAGTAGTAGGCAGTTATTAAAGTACAATATGTCAGAGAACAACATGATACTATAGTTGGTCACAGTAGGAAGGTAGATTATCTACCTGAACAGGGACTTGAACCCTGGACTCTCAGATTAAAAGGCTGATGCTCTACCAACTGAGCTACCCAGCCTTCAGACATTGTTTGAGACCATAGTATATCATAATATACTATAGGTCTCAGTATAGAATATTATAATATAATAGGTCACAATATACTTTATCATAGTAAAAAAAAGTGAGAGCATAGCATGTTGTCGTGTAGTAGGTTGCAGAATAGCATATAATAGTATAGTATGTCATAGTATAATGTGTCATAGTATAAAAGTTCATGGTATAGTATGTCTTAGCATAAAAGAATATCATAGTGTAATAGGTCACTTTACAGTATCTCAAAGTATAGTAGGTCATGGTATACTATGTCATACTATAGTATATCATACTATAGTATTGTCATAGTATAATAGGTCACAGTATAGTATGTCATAGTATATTATGTCATACTATAGTGGGTCATAGGATAGTATGTCATCCTATAATATGTCATAGTATAACAGATCATAGTAGAGTATGCCACAGTATTGTATAATAGGTCATAGTATAGTATGTCATGGTATTGTAGGTCAGAGTATAGTATTTCATAGTGTAGTAGGTAAAGTACAGTAGGTCACAATATACCTTGTCAGAGTTGAATAGATGACAGAATAGTGGTAATAGTATAGATCACAGTACACTATATTATGGGCATTATATTATTTACTAATAATATAATACCTAATAAGTCACAGTATAGAATATCATAGTACAATGTCATACTATAGTTGGTCACAGTACAAAGGTAGATGCTCTGCCTGAACAGGGACTTGAAAAAAAGTCTGAACTGAGCTACACAGGCTTCATAAACTATCAGAGACTATAGTATGTCATACTATAATAGGTCTCAGTATAAAATATCATAGTGTAGTAGGTCACAGTATACTATATCATAGTAAAAAAGGTCAGAGTATAGTATTTTATAGTATAGTATGTCATAGTGTAATAGGTCATTGTATAATAGTTTGCAAGTATGTCACATTATAGTATGTCATAGTATAAAAGGTCATAGTATAGTGTAGTATGTTAAAGTATTTGAATGTCGTTTGAATGTTGAATGTTGCCAGACCTCATCTGCAGCCCCTGTCCAATGAGATGGTCAACCACATCAATAAAATGAACACTACATGGAAGGCTGGTCACAACTTCCAAAATGTTGACTACAGTTATGTCCAGAGAAGGTTTGTGCTGATAGGGAACTCCTACATCTTGTATGTCTTTATATGAAGGACAGCAGTCAAACTATGGATCAGTCCTTCTATCATCATCATCTTTTATTCATATGGGATTTAATGCTGAACAACATCAAATAAACTAAACTTAAAGTTCCTCTGCAGGCTTTGATTTAACCCATAAAACCTCATCTACATATTCTGAAGTCATTTGGAAAAAAACATTATCATTGTCTTTTGTTGTAAATACCAACAAAAGACAATGATATATATGTGTGTGTGTGTGTGTGCGTGTGTGTGTGTGTGTTGCTGTACTGTGGCCCATAAATAGATTTTATTGTTCTCAGCTCTTCCTGTTGTCTGTCAGTGTGTGTGATCTGATGTTATGTATATATGTACGCATGTCTGACCTATGAATATGCTTCATTGTTCCCTACCTTGTTTCCATAAGAACAGGTGATCTCATGGTCTGTGGTGCCTATGGTCTACGTGTATTTTAACATATATATCTGTGTGTGTGTGTGTGTGTGTGTCTGCAGAAGTTCCAGCAGGATTTTGGAGCTTTGCTCTGGAGCCTCAGTGGAATGCAGCCCCTAGTTACTGCCTGACCAACACAGTCACCAAGTCCTTTGTGTGTGTGTGTGTGTGTGTGTGTGCATGTCTGTTTGTGTGACCCAGATACCTCATTTTACTAGTCAAGGTCATTTCTCGAAGGACTTGGGTATTTTTATGGTCGGGCTGATCTTATCTCCTGATTGGATCAATAACCTCCAGCTGTTCAGCTGCAGCAGCTGCTCGCTCACTGAGCTTCAGTGAATCACAAAACACAAAGGTGCTCTTATGAAGAGCAACTCAATAAAGAAGCTAAAAATGTTTAGTATTATTATTATTATTATAATTTTGATTAAATGCCTCATACAGTCTAGGTTCAATATTAACACTGTGAAAGTATCAAAGGCACAGAGAGAAACAGTCTCACCAGCCTGTTATCACCAGCTCCAGAGAGAAGCCTGAGAGAGGAGATGTTAAACCACAAACATGTCTTCTTATGGATTTCAACACTTCAAATAAAACACTTTAAATTTTAAAACATGGGACATAGTTTTGTTCGATCAACCGTCTAAAAGCCAAGGATATTCCGTTTACAATGGTATAAAACAGAAAACACCCATCCTCACAGTGGAGGAGCTGAAATCAATTTGTCAGTCCTCCCTTGAAAAACTACTGAAAGGATTTGTCAGTTACCAAAATAGTTGCTGAATTTATTTTTTGCTGATCATCCAAGCATCACTCTGAGTGACAGCAGGCAGATTGAGGAGACCAGGGCTCGAGAGGTGACTCTCTGTTGTTCAACTAAAAGATGGTGATAGTATACTGTTCTGGGATACACTGAGCTGTTTGTCTGTGTGTACTTGTATGGCTATCTTTGTTTGAGTTTTTTGTTTGGTCTTCACTTTCTGACACACACACAAAGGGTTGTTAAGATTTGGTCATAGGATTAAAGGTCCCATATTTTGCCTGTGAATATTCTCATTTGTCCAGGTCCAACTTGGACCAGTCCCAGCCTGGTCAGGCGCAAGAAAGAACTGATGAAGCCTCTTGGATGAGAGGTGAAATGTCTTCCTAGACAAATAACCACGTCCAGTTGCTTTCGATTTAAAACTCCTTTGAGGTCCCATATTTTACATGTTTCTGGTGTTTCACCTGAAGTGTTGATCTTCAAGAAGATACATTTGAACCAAAAACCATCTCAGTGTAGTTTTACAGTCCTCATGTCCTCAGGCTGGTTTGAAGGCTCAGTTTCTGAATGCAGGCTATGTGCATTTCTCTGTGGACTGAGGCTTTGATACTTTCACAGTATTAATATAGAACCTAGACCTGCTTTATAATCACAAACACATGGACATCTACCTTTAGACGGTGTGGAGCTTTAAGGGTAAAATTGGTTAGGTTAGTTTTAGGTTAGGGTAAGGGATAGGGAGTGTATTATGTAAATGAATGTCCTCACAAAAATAGAAACACAAATGTGTGTGTGTGTGTGTGTGTGTGTGAGAGAGAGAGAGAGAGAGAGAGCTTAGGTTGGTACGACAGGTGTGTGAGTCTGCACTCCCGCTCATATGTAGAGGGTTTACACTGTATTATATTGGTATTAACACTGTGCACAAGTGGTGTGTGTGCAAATTACATTTATTATTTGTCTTCTGTGCATTATAGAAACAATCTCCCATTAATTACACTAATGTAATTAAAAATGCTGCCTCAGTTGGGTGTTTAGACTGAAAACTGCCCTGTGTGGGGGGATTGTGTTGCTCCAGTTCGATGGGATTCAATCCAGAAACTAAAACATTGCACAGCAGTCTGTAATCATATGGAAAATACTGTTCAAATCTGCAACAATTGTTTTCAGTTGGTTTCCACAGTCACAAGGTTAAAAGTTGAATCGTACAGCTCATGTTACGAAGTGCGTTGCCACATAATGCCAAAACTTTGAACTCTGGCACACTCACTGAACCCACACAGCTGTTTGTCTATCTGACCACAACCTGAGGATTATCTTTTCATCATATTAAACAGAACAATAAGTTCACTGTCAGTGTTTCAGTCAGGACTGTGCAGGAGGGGGTCAGATGGACCATTAGTACTTTTATATGGGGTAAATTGTTCCTGTCGACAGGTCTCAGTCTGCTGAGCTAATGTCACCAAACATTACAGAGTGACTAACAACCCACACAGAAATTAATATACATTCAATATATGTCTCTCAAATCCTCTGGCTATATGAAAATATAAGTTTCTAACATATATTAAATAGCCACAGTATAATTAGTATATGTATATATATTAGAAATATTTATGATTAACTTTTATATGGCATAACATGTTGTGACCATATGTGTTAACAATATATATTTGATTTTTATCTGAAATGTTACTAAAACAACATACATATATAAATTATATATATTTCTATATGTTTTTGTTATTATTTTTATTCTATCTTCCCATTTTTGGAAAGTGGTCTCAGACTTTTGGACTCTACTGTACATAATATCAACATATAGGCTTTGGGATGTATATATAGTATACATACAAAAGTACATATTTGTTTGGGTTAAACATATCAAGATATGAAATTGTTCCAATTTCTAATAAATTTCATATATATGTTTTAATGAAGGTGATAATGTTCAGTTTTTGTTGAAACTGTCAGAGTAGTGTTGAATGAACTTTATTGTTGAGGCTCAAACTTGTGGTGGACTGTTGAACACAGAGGTGCTTTTGTTATTTAGCCTTCCCTCACTGATGCTAGATAATAGAAACTCTGCATAATGCAAAGCAGCTGAACTTCAGTTTGTGTTGCTGGGTGAGACTGCATGTAGTTTCAGTTTAACCATTAACAATGCCATTAACTTTGTATTTTTTCTCTCCTGTAGTTTGTGCTTCTCCTCTCTCTCCCTCTCTCTGTCCTCATTCTGCAGGTCTCTCTGCCTCTGGAGCAGCAGGATCCAGATCCACCACTACTCATCTTTACTATTAACCACTGTTACCTGTCATTATTATTGATAACACCATTACCGACACAGCTGTTCCTGGTCTCTCTCTCTCTCTCTCTTCTCTCCCCTCTCCTCCCCCTCCCCCTCTTTCTATCTTCTCCTAAACCCAACCGGTCGAGGCAGACGGCTGCCCACCCTGAGCCCGGTTCTGTTGGAGGTTTCTTCCTGTTAAAAGGGAGTTTTTCCTCCCCCCTGTCGCCAAACGCTTGCTCTTTGTGGGAACTGTTGGGTTTATTCTGTAACAAAGTAAGGTCTTGACCTTACCCTGTAAAGTGCCTTGAGATAATGTATATTATGATTTGGCGCTATACAAATAAAATTGAATTGAATTGAATTGAATGAGCTGCTTGGCTCTGGAGACAGGGAAGAGACTGGTGCCTACATGAGTCAGTGGGAGAGTGTTACAGAGCTGCAGGTGTGTGCAGTGAGTGCGTGTGTTCAGGTCTATAGGGGGTTATTATGGGCGTGTGAGTCAGTATTTAGGCTTCACACAAAGTTACCCTGGATTAGAGAGAATCAACTGGAGAGACAACTGCAGAGAGAGGGATGGAGGGACAGAGAGAGGGATGACAAAGAGATGAAAGAAAGAAAAGTAACCCTGAAAACAAAAAGAGGGCAGGGGAGGGAGATGAAGGGGAGTGTAGGTGACAGCCACAGAGGAGAATACAGACAGAGGGGGGGTGAGGAGAAGCGGTAAATGAGTCTGTAGATCTCTTGTTCCTTTCCAGGAGAAAGTAAAAGCTCTCTGGGAAATCAAGTCCATCCTCCACTCATAAAGTTTTCTCCTCTTTCAGGTCATGAGACAGCTGATGTATGGAGAGATGGAGGGGATGGAGACAGCTGGTAGAGATGGGAGGATGGATAGATGTATGGAGGGCTTACAGAGAAATATGTAGGGGCATCAGCAGTTAGTCAGTGAGCAAACCTTTATTTATAAAACACCTTTAAACACAAAGGGTCACAAAGGGCTCAGCAACGAGAAAAGAAAGTGGACAGGAGGGAAAACGATGCTTAGCAGCCATGTTGGAGATAAATGTTCTCACTGCAAATTCATGCTCATCTTGTAAATACATGAATAAAAATCAATAAATCAAACAATAAAAGACGATTATATATAAAGGTATGTTGGCTTAACAAGGTGAACACATTTCATTACAATGACACTGACTTCATTCTGCTCTGGGATCAGTTTTAATTTTGTAAACAATGTTGAGTTTTAGTCCTTTAACAAAACTGTTGTTTGATGAATGTTAATCTAATTTTACTACTTCACTATTTTTTATTTTTTCCCCAGTGAAATTTCACACACACACACACACACACACGTTTGTGTTTCTATTTTTGTGAGGACATAATTTACATAATACACTCCCTATCCCTTTCCCTAACCTAAAACTAACCTTAACCCAGTTTTACCCTTAAAGCTCCACACAGTCTAAAGGTAGATGTCCATGTGTTTGTGATTATAAAGCAGGTCTAGGTTCTATATTAATACTGTGAAAGTATCAAAGCCTCAGTCCACAGAGAAATGCACACAGCCTGTATTCAGAAACTGAGCCTTAAAACCAGCCGTCAGGACTTCTGGAACTTTGTGATGTCACAACAAAGCAGCTGCCGCCCTCAGCCACGCCTCAAGCCCCGCCCACCTGGACCCACCACCAATCCTTACAGGATTTGGTTTCTCTGAGTGTTTACCTGAAATCTGCTATATTTTTATTGAATCCCTTTTATTGGACAGCCAATCAGAAGAGGGGCTCAGAGCTGTTTGGCCGTCGTGTTACGGTCAAATAAATTAGGAACCAATCAGTTTCTGAGCAACGCTGTTCCCATTGAATGGTCTACAGAATGGTCTATGAACTGGACAGCCAAAAGCCCAGAGGCCCTGTGTAACCGACACTGGGATAATAATTCACTGACATAAAGAGACATTGTACAGACATGTAAGTTATTACAAGTGTCTTAAAACTGATCCAGGATTTGCAGCCACAGCAAGACATTCTGCAGTAACATGAGTCCCACTGCTGTGTTCAGATGCAAGGACTCATAGCAGCAGAACTAGACCCTGGAGGAACATGTTCTGATGAGACACGTGTTTTAAAGAAGCTGCAGGTCAGAGGATGTGAGGAGTCAGAGTCAACTGTCCCTCAGTATTAAAGGCTAAAAATAGCATCATATTGAAGCTGATCTTCTTTAATCCCACTGGAGATCAAAAGAATCATCACAATACACTGCTGTCCAAATGCTAACGATGCTCACTGTGTGCGTGTGTGTGTGTGTGTTGTACCATCAGTGAATGAAACATGGTGTGTTTCACCACCTCATTCATAACTGTCACTCACTGATGGGGGGATTACAGAGAGGGGGAGGGGGGAGAGAAAAGGATGATGGGAGTTTAAGAATGAGCGTAAGTTTGGGTTAAAAGATAGTTTCATACCTTGTTCATCATTTCTATCATTATTAAAGGAGCAAGCTGTACATTTTGCTACATTTACTTACCAGTGTAGGCTCACCTGCAGTGGTTCTTCTACTGAATAACTATCCCCGGACCATCTTGTCATGTTCTGATAGAAACTCACTGTATTATTACCTCTTGTATTATAAAGACAAGGATGGCTGAAGCAATCACAGCACTCAGTCCCGGAGAGAGACCACGTTCAGCAGCAGAGAGAACTTACAAACAGCCCCTTTAGTGATAACAGCAACAACAACAATAGACAGCTCGGATAATTAATGTTCTACCCACAGTAGCAAACAAGTGTTACTTCCAGGCTAAAACGCTAGCATAGCATTAGCAACCTAGATTATTTTGAAGGATAATTTGGAAGCTTCACTGTGACGGAGCCGGTCCTGGATATCAGTTTTAGCAGCTCTGTCCTCATTTTTACTGGACTAACTGTCCTCGTCCTCAGTCATTTCTCTTGTTAGAGTGATACATATTTTTTCAAAGGACTAAAATAAAAAAATGAAATCTAACTTTGGCGTCGTGTGTGTCCAGGTAGCTGACATTAATATGCACTTCTACTGTAAACAGCTGAATGCTTATGTATCTACCTCTCCACTGGAACACAAGAACAATGTTGCTCCTTTAATCGCTCATCTTATACATGGATCATCAGCTGGTGAAGGGGCTGAACTTTGACCTGGGACCTTTTAGTTTAATCCTCAGTCTTTTATTACATCACTACACTACACTGAATTAGCATCATATCATGTGTAGTCATAAAATACACGTTTAAAACCTTTGTGCAGTTTTTAATTTCAGCCAGAAACATTAAAAAGTCAGAGTGAAGTTTTAAACCAACTCACTGAGTTAACACCACTTGTTATAAAAAATAAAAAATCAACAATCACTGTTTTACAATGAATAATATGTTTTTGTCTGAAATTGAAGACCAGTTACTTCAAATGGTAAATCTGTATAGCAACAGTAACTAAGGAAGTGGACATAATGGACATAACTATAGAAATAAGATGCAGTAAATAATTAGGGGCAGAAAGAAAAAGAGAGATGGAGGTTTGATGACCATAGATAGTCTGCATGGACACGAGCCCATGTCAGAGGGAGAGAGAAACACAGACAGATGGACAGAAACACAGTCTCCATAGATAGCTCACCGATACAGTAGGTGAGGGACAGAGTAAAGAGGGATGAGGGGGAGCAGATGTGGGCTTTAGTTCTGTCTCTCTGCTTCATTTTGGGATTCTATCCTGACCACGGCAGGCCTTTTATGACCGTTCAACCAGACCAGTCCGTCCAATCAGCTGCAGAGGAGGAGGTCACATGCTGTGGCGACCTTCACAGAAAAGTTATAAAGTGAGGTGATGCTCTGTTAACTCACTTATTCTGTTCTTCTGCACATCCTCACGCACAACGCTGCAACAAAGACACTAAACCCACCAACAGCTTCAGACCAGACCAACCCGGCACGGTGAGTACACAACCCTGACAGCGCAGCTTTTCTGTTTATATCATGTCTAAGGCTCACAGAATTTACACCATCAAAACTAAGTTTTCGCTTTAACTTTCAAACTCAAATATCTCTAAAGACTACAATACCCATGAGTCTCAGCAGCCTTTCCAGAGCTAATCAGGAGTAAAAAAAATGCACCACAGCTGCTGAACTGACTCAAAAGGTTGTTACAAAGCTGAGCCTCTAACTTCACTGAGGGAAACTGGCTCGGGGCCCAGGACCCCAGGTGGCCCCGTGAGGCTCCACAAGGCCCAGGTTCTGTGCATTTGATTTGATTTTGGTAACACGGTTAAATCCAAATTTTGGCCCTGTCTTGTTGTTTTTTTGTCCTGATTATGAAATGAAAGGATAAAGGGGTTCATCTTTTTTCCATGACCAAGTTAAGGCATGATTACACTCACAAAGAGCAACATCTGCTGTCCAACAATATGATCCACTGGTTATATTTACTGTCAGGATTTGTCCAGGCAGTTTCTATGTGGGTGTGACAACGTCTCAACTCAGGCATGGAAAGACAATAACACAGGGGGAGGCACATGGATCCTCTTGAGCTGATGAGGCAGCTGTGAGCTCTGTCAAAAATCCTGAGTAGTGTGTTGAGGTGGGCCAAACCTGTTGTAAAAATGGCTGCAATGCCTGTTTGTTGACATCATGTTGTAGTTTAGGTCTGTGTTTGGGGTTTTACTTACACAGCTAAATAAAGAGGATGGATGATTGATGGGCAGAGTGATTCTGGGAGAATATGCTTCAGTAATAAGTCTGGTGATTTTCTTTTTTTTTTTTTTTTGACTGTAAACAATCAAAACTCATGTACAGACCCACTGAACATCTCTACTAACAAGTATTGAGTGTCTGAGCCATAGATCTTCAGTGTTGTCATTGTTATTTTGACTCAGTCCCACATTCACTGTTCTGCTGCCCCAGATATTCGCAACAGCACTAAATGTGGATTAATCCGCCACTGAAAATAGTTCCCAACAAATGCACAGTTTCCTCCTGTTTTCTTGGTAAAAAAGTGGAAATTACTGAGCCTGTTTTAAAAACTTTAAAAAATGTAGGTCTTCAGTAGGAAGCAGTGGGCTCAGAGCTGAGAGACACAGATGGTGTTGATGCTGGTGGTGTTAGCTCAGAGGTACTCAACTTCCCACGTCAAAAATTTCTATTCAGACTCAATTTTGAAGGCGACATGTAGAAGTCCAGACTGAGCTCTGCTTGTACCTGCTGTTCTCCAGGACACATTCAAGGTCGATCAAGGCTGTTACTCAAACTTGTTTTTTATGCTTGGTGTTAATGACTGCTATTAAACATCATATGCAGCCTACTATATATTAATTATTGTTCTTCAATATGTTTTTAAGCATTTTTTCTTAATTTTTTTAATTAAATTTTGTTCTTTCAGTTTGTTCCTCAGTGTTGCTCTATGAAGTTGTTGAACGCTGCTCTTCAAAGTAGTTCAATGCCCTTCGACATCACACTTCAGACATGTTCTTTGAATCTCATGGGTCTTTTCCAAGATTGTTCTTCAGGGTTGTACTTTAAGCTTGTTCCTTCAGGCGAATAATACTGTTCTTCAAGGAACCTGGACAGTTTTCATCAGGGCTTCTTTTTGAGACTGACAGCAACTGTTCAAAACAGCTAGGTCTCCTCTGGGGAAGGGGTGTAGGTGGCGGTCATCTTTACACAAAATGCCACAGAGTTTAAGGAAACTGATCTTGAACACACCTTTAAAGAACCTGTGTTCCCACGGTCTTGTGTTCAGATGTCTCGGTTCCTGGATATGACGGAGTTTGGAGAGGCTGGTCGCTACCTTCGTCTCACCAACCTGGAACAGCTGGCAGCAAAGGCCCAGGCTTTTGATGGTATACACACACATTTAAATATGTATACACACTATTGTAGTCAACATTTGTGTTTTTTAAATTAACTGGAACTGCATATACTGAATAGAAATGTGTGTAATGCTTCGGTCTCAGGGACGAAGCGTGTCTGGATGCCCGATGATGTTGAAGCATATACTGAGGTGGAGATCAGAGAACTGAATGGAGATAAGACCACTGTGGAGACCAAGGATGGGCGGGTGGGTTAGTTAGTCAGTCAATTCATTTCTCATTATATTTCTCATTCCACATTAATAATGATTCTAAAAGTAAATTTATGAAAAGTAAACAAAGTGACAGAGATTATTCCAACTTCTGCTACATGACACTCTTCTTCTTCTTCTTCTTCATCTTTTGCGGTTTGCTGGCAGTTGAACAAATTCACATATTACTGCCACCAACTTTTATAGAGTGCAGACTACATAATGTTTGGTTCTCAAACCTGTCGAAATGCAGGCACCAGCACTGACCTTCAGAGATAAGAGGCTCATCCTCCATGTTGTATGTGTGTGTTTCAGTTTCTGATTGTGAAAGAAGACGACCTCCAGCCCATGAACCCTCCTAAGTTTGACATGATGGAGGACATGGCCATGTTGACTCATCTGAACGAGGCCTCTGTCCTCTTCAACCTGAGGAGGAGATACAGCATGTGGATGATCTATGTCAGTATCTGTCAGTGGACCTTTCACACATTTTCCTGAGATAGTTTCCCAATCTTGGCAAAATGGAAACTGTGTCTGTCAAACTGTCGTCTCTTTTCTAACTCTGTCTGTGTCAGACCTACTCTGGTCTGTTCTGTGTCACAGTTAACCCGTACAAATGGCTGCCCGTTTACTCTGCTGAGGTGGTAACAGCCTACAAAGGGAGGCGTCGCGCGGACACACCGCCCCACATCTACGCCATCGCTGACAACGCCTACAGTGACCTGCTGCAGAGTGAGTCACCTTTAACCTGTGACCTCAACCAGCCGTCCAGCTGTCATGTGTTAGAATTATCCCTCATACTGTCAGATGATTACCTCTGCTTCTGCTCCTCTGCTGTTCTTTCACATGGCTTCTTTTCCCTTCACAGATCGAGAGAACCAGTCGATGCTCATCACGTAAGTCAGACTATTCTTCATTTCTGCCAATAATTGTAACATTATAATCAACAACACCAGATCCCAGACATCCACACGTGCTGAGGTCATGTGTTTGGCTCATCTGTGTGTGTGGGTTTGATGATTTCTTCGGCTGCTGTGATTTATTTGGATTTTGTGACATGTAAAGGCTGAGGTGTGACCTACTGTTAATCAAGTTAAAAAAAAGATTAGAATCATATGTGTTCACGAACAGTACCTGAGTGAAATCCGGTCTCTGTCTGTCAGTGGTGAATCAGGTGCAGGGAAAACTGTCAACACCAAGAGGGTGATCCAGTACTTCGCCATCATCGCTGCTCTGGGAGAAAACGTGAAGAAAGGAGTAAGTCTTCTTCTCCACGTTTCATTTCTCTTCATTTATGTCGTGTTGCTGTCGGTGTGACTGACAGTGTCACTGTATGTTAGAAGACAGTGATTCTGAATATTATGTTACTGTCACATAAAAACCCCCTCTTCTGTGTGTGTGTGTTTGTGTTTGTTCAGCAGTCTCTAGAGGACCAGATCATTGAGGCTAATCCGGCTATGGAGGCTTTCGGCAACGCAAAAACCATCCGCAACGACAACTCCTCCCGCTTTGTGAGTTGAATAAAGTGGTTGTGAAGACTGAGGCTGGGGCTCAGGAGTTCTGTGTCACTGTCATAAAACAACAGCCAGGCGCCAACATGAACAATCAAACTGTTAATTCTTTCTGTAATGATTCCTCCTGAAACACACAGTTCTCAGTCAAAGCAAAAACCTATGTAAAGGCTCCAGAAGACTGTTTTAAGACAGACTTGAAAAACTGTTCTTTAAGTTTTCACAGTGTGTTATAATGAGTGTGTTTGTCTTTGTGCGTCTCAGGGAAAGTTCATCAGAATTCATTTTGGGCCGACAGGGAAGCTAGCATCCGCTGACATCGACATCTGTGAGTTGTGTTTGTGTGTTAATAAACTACAACAGCCTGGCATATTTTTACTTTGTTGAAAGTTTATAATGTTTTTTATGATGAAGCAGAATTTTTTTATTTTTTTTATTTTTTTATTTTTTTTAAAAGTAAAAAAAGTAGTTGTAGAGGTGTGTGTATTTATGTGTGTGTTTTATCAGATCTTCTAGAAAAGTCCAGAGTTGTGTTCCAGCAGCCAGGGGAGAGAAGTTACCACATCTACTACCAGATCCTGTCTAATCACAAGCCAGAACTACAGGGTAACCCCACCCACCACTGTAAACTGTCCAGTCACACACCAGGATCACTGATATTATTACCGATGTTATCATTATATCAACACTAAAAATTAAGTCTAATATTAATTTGAATCATATTCCACAGATTATAATTCAGATGATTTCAAAACTATGTTTCTTCTCTCTTTAACATTTTTTGCAGCAGATTATTGATTATGTATTTATTGAATTTTGTTTAAGCCCAAAATGATTCATTTGGACATTGATTGAATTTACATGATAAAATAAACAATAACCTTGCACAGCAGCAGTTGCAATCACGATAAATCTGATGCTCCTCCAACACACAATTAACAACATAATACAACATAAAAGCCAACATGTTCCATCCTCTCGCCATTATATATTAATCGATAATCAAAATGTTGCTAATTGATGTATTGACTAATTGATTTAACTACCTCACCTGCAGTACCATGTTTGACCACAATGACTGAGTGATGCTGACCAGCTCTAACGACAGGGCTGGGCTGCTGTCTGTAACGTGACAGATAGAAAGCATTTAAAATCTCTTCATTAAAATATTTTGAATGGTGAGTCACTGAAAGAGACGAACTGAAAACGACTACAGAGTGACATTTAACAACCACAATGAGACACAAAATGACCGTAAAGACATGAGACCCAATTACAAAAGACATGAAGTGACTAAAAAGAGCCACAACAGTACCACAATAATGCAATATAACTACAAAATGACACTGCAGAGACCGAAAGACCTACAAAGAGACACAAAAACAGCGGGTTGGATTTGGATGAAGGATGATGTGTATTATAACATGTCTGTTGTGAGAGTTAAACAGGATAATGTTATTTCTGTGGTCGTCCTGTGTTGCAGACATGTTGTTGGTGACCACCAACCCCTACGACTACCACTTCTGCTCTCAGGGTGTGACCACAGTGGAGAGCATCAACGACGGGGAGGAGCTGAACCTCACTGATGTAAGAAACACACTCATCCCAGACAGACACACTGCTCTCTGATGCCATACAACCTCTAATCTGTGTGTTTGTGTAGCACGCCATGGACATACTGGGCTTCACTCCAGAGGAGAAGTACGGCTGCTATAAGATTGTTGGAGCCATCATGCACTTTGGTAACATGAGGTTCAAGAAGAAACAGAGAGAGGAGCAGGCCGAGGCCAACGGCACCGAGAGTAAGACACTCCTTTACTTACACCATGTAATCTATTCAAATAAGATGTCATCTATTATAACTTGAAAGGTAGCCACAACCACACTACATGACTGATCACTCATTAAAGACTTGACTTGAGTTTACAATGATCCCAGGCACGATCCATTTTTAGTAGATGGGGTAAGAAACTGCAGCTAACCCAGAGATGCTTTACTTCTGAAACCTTTAATACATTATCCATGAACCTTTGAGTTTAACTTTTTATTTGTTTAACTTTAACTTAGATTTCTGATGACTGCAGATTCCTGAATAAAAAGCATGATGTGCATTTTTTTATGTTAAGTGACAGACGTCAAACTGTGCTGGTACATAAACAGCAACAAGTGGAGGGAAAATGGGGAAACAGTTCTATCAGATACACATATACATAACAGTGTCATCTGCATACAGGTTAAAGGAAAATGGCTGTATGACATATTTTTAATCAAATACAAACTGAAGAGAAACAGAGACATTAAGAGACAATAAAAATACCTCTAATTTCTTTACCTATATAAGTTTTTACCTCATGTTTCTGCTTTAAATATCATGGAATAAAATTCCTCTTACTTATAATTCCTACTGCAAACAACCTTTATATCACCTGTTACAACTGTTGAGCGTTGGATATGTGGTGTAACATATATTCTGTGCATGTAAATGACATATGTGTTGTCTGTGTTTAGGTGTGGATAAGGCGGCATACCTGATGGGCATTAGTTCTGCTGACCTGCTGAAAGGCCTGCTGAACCCCCGCGTCAAAGTCGGAAATGAGTTCATTGTAAAAGGACAGACTGTAGAACAGGTAACCGATTAATTCATCAATCAAGCAACCGATTTTTCCAGTATTGTGTCATATTAACAGTCAAAACTGTCAATGAACCAATAACCTTTTTATGTGTGTGTGTGTGTGTAGGTTAACTATGCAGTGGCAGCCCTCGCCAAAGCCACATATGACCGTATGTTTAAGTGGCTGGTGAGTCGTATCAACTCGTCCTTATACACTGCTCTGTCTCGTCAGTACTTTATCGGAGTCCTTGACATCGCTGGCTTTGAGATCTTTGAGGTAAAGAAGAAAGATTCAGATGTTTCATAAAATACTAAATGTCAAAAGTAAAATTATGCACCAAACAACTGGCTGTCTGATTTATATGTACCTTGTTAACTGGACAGGTGTAGAAAGTTAGTGTTGTAGGTATTTGTTGACCATGAACTCATAGTGGGGCTGTCTACAGGATGGATGTGTGACTTGCTTGTTAGGTACCAGACACAATGTGTAAATCAGACAGACTTTATGGCGCTAGGCTAGAAGTCTGGCTGCTGTCTATGATACACACCTACAAAACTGTTTCTTTCTGCAGTTCAATAACTTTGAGCAGCTGTGTATCAACTTCACCAACGAGAAGCTGCAGCAGTATTTCAACCACCACATGTTCATCCTGGAGCAGGAGGAGTACAAGACTGAGGGGATAGAGTGGACCTTCATAGACTTCGGTTTGGACTTACAGGCCTGCATAGACCTCATAGAACGGGTGTGTTTGTATGGACAAAATCTGCTCACACAGGCATATTATGACATGATTCACTGTCTGTATCACTTATCTCAATTATCAATGATTCTGTGTGCAGCCCATGGGTATTCTGTCCATCATGGAAGAGGAGTGTATGTTCCCTAAGGCCACAGACCACAGCTTTAAAACCAAACTCTATGACAACCATCTGGGGAAGTCGCCCAACTTCCAGAGGCCAAGGCCAGACAAGAAGCGTAAATACGAAACTCACTTTGAGGTGGTTCACTATGCTGGAGTGGTGGGTATCAGCTCATCATGGTCCTTTGCTGGTCTTGTTCATGTTAAAGTTCCTTTGCTCAATCAGGTGCCAACTGGAATTGGAATGGACTTAATTACAGATGAATTGATTGCTGGTTCCCAAACAGAAAAGTTGAGTTGAGGAATAGATTAGGCAGTCTTAAAATTTCACTCTGAGTCTAAGATTCAATTCAATTCAATTCAATTTTATTTGTATAGCGCCAAATCATAATATACATTATCTCAAGGCACTTTACAGGGTAAGGTCAAGACCTTACTTTGTTACAGAGAAAAACCCAACAGTTCCCACAACGAGCAAGCGCTTGGCGACAGGGGGGAGGAAAAACTCCCTTTTAACAGGAAGAAACCTCCAACAGAACCGGGCTCAGGGTGGGCGGCCGTCTGCCTCGACCGGTTGGGTTTAGGGGAAGATAGAAAGAGGGGGAGGGGGAGGAGAGGGGAGAGAAGAGAGAGAGACCAGGAACAGCTGTGTCGGTAATGGCGTTATTAATAATAAAGACAGGTAATAGTAATAGTAAAGATGAGTAGTGGTGGATCTGGATCCTGCTGCTCCCGAGGCAGAGATACCTGCAGAATGAGGACAGAGAGAGGGAGAGAGAGGAGAAGCACAAAACTACGGGAGAGAAAAAAAAAAACAAAGTTAATGGCATGAAGTCATTGAGAGAGAGCGGGGGAGAGAGACAGAAATAGGGAGAGAGCGCCCAGTGAATCATGGGAATCCCCCAGCAGTTTAGCTCTATAGCAGCATAGCTAAGGGATGGGTCAGGACAAGATTGTGTTCACTAATACTTGGCTTGATTTGTGGTTCAAGCTTCAAGGCCAGCACTGACTTTTATTCATTTTTATTTGGCAACAAAAACAATTATTCCTGATTTATCTTTGTTTGACTGAGGAAATGTTGGCACATCCAGTTAGTTATCATGTAAATCTGTGTGTCGTCTGCATAAATACAATAAGATAGTATGTTGTTTTCCATAATCTCAGCTAACAGATCCTGCAGAGGCCCAAGAATGGAGGCTTGGGAGACTCCATGTCATTTTTTGTTTGTTGGAACTTGTGGTTATTAACACAAAGGAGATAACAGGATAGGATATAAGGAGTGAAATGAACTTCTTTCTGTGTAGAGTTAAATTTATCCACTTTGATGTCACATAGGAGAACAAGGAATTCAAAAATGTTTATTTCACTACAGGTGCCGTACAACATCACAGGCTGGCTGGATAAAAACAGAGATCCTCTGAATGAGACGGTGGTAGTCCTGTTCCAGAAATCCTCCAACAAACTGATGGCTGGACTGTTTGAGAACTACATCAGCTCTGAGATGGGTAACTAAACAAAGAGACACTGCTCAACACTTTCAAATACTTCAAGTATCAAAAATGAACAAAATCCAGAGGATCCAAATTGGAGCAAACCAGTGCACCTTGAAAGACAGAAATATAAGAAAGAAATATGAGGAGGTGACACTGTGTATGTGTAGTAAATAAATATTGTTTGTGCTGCTGTTTCAGCCAGTGATCCAAAGGCTGAAACCAAACACAGGAAGAGGAAAGCAGCTTCGTTCTGGACAGTTTCACAGTTACACAAGGTGAGTTGACTGTTGATACCTGTGATTCCGACAGGTGCTGCAGGACCGTTAATACAGGATGAAGTGATAGAGAAGGGACAGGTTAAAAAACATAGATACAGTCTCCAATACGTGTAAAACACAGCCTGACACAGGTGCTGTCTCAAACAGATGTCTTTGTGTGTTTAAATACAGGAGAATCTAAACAAGCTGATGGCTAATCTCCGCAGCACTCAGCCTCACTTTGTCCGCTGCATCATCCCCAACGAGACCAAGAGTCCAGGTAACCCAGGACCAAACATCTGTAGCCTCACTAGTGGCCCCATTTTAATGCTCATCATGCACCAGAAAACTGGATGAAAAATGGAGCCACAACTTTCCATTTCCTACTGTATATCCTCCACTCTGAGCTAAAAATGACAAGACTGTCTTCATGATGGTAGAACTGTAATGACTATAACAGTTATTTCCATTATCAGCTATTGTCTTTTACATTGGTCATTTTGTCAATAAAATGTAAGAAAACTGTTTTAAGTGCTGCTGTGTGATTTTCAGGTGTGATGGATCCCTTCCTGGTCCTGCACCAGCTGAGGTGTAATGGAGTCCTCGAGGGGATCAGGATTTGCAGGAAGGGCTTTCCAAACCGCATCCTGTACGCTGAGTTCAAACAGCGGTGAGTCCAAAACCTAACCACACACAGAAACACTACACTAAAGATCCAGGCTTCAATGCCTCAAGTTTGAACTTGTCTCTGTTTTCTCAGTTATCGCATCCTGAATCCTTCTGCGATTCCGGAGGATTCATTTGTGGACAGCAGGAAGGCTGTGGAGAAGCTGCTGGGCTCTCTGGACATAGACCACACCCAGTACAAGTTTGGACACACGAAGGTACAACACAAATACTGCTGTTACTGCAACTTACTTCTCCTCCCAGAGTTAAGATGATCTATTCCTCTCCATCTCCACTCCACCCTCATCAGGTGTTTTTTAAGGCGGGTCTGTTGGGTCAGCTGGAGGACATGAGGGACACTCGTCTGTCTCAGATCCTCACCACTGTCCAGGCCATGTGCAGAGGGAAGCTGATGAGAATGGAACGACAGACGATGATGCTGCGAAGGTCAATATGATGATGAATAAAGGATGATATCAAAAATAACATGAGTCATTGTTATTCAGTAAAAACACTACTTTGGTCTTGAATTCTTCTCTTCAGAGATGCCCTAATGGTGATCCAGTTCAACCTCAGAGCGTTCTTCTCTGTGAGGACTTGGCCATGGATGATGTTGTTCTATAAGCTCCGCCCCCTGCTCAGGAGCGCCCAAGTGGAGAAAGAATTGGCTGCTCTGAAAGAAGATTTTGCCAAACTGAAAGAGGCCTTCGACAGGTCTGTTTTTGGTCGACTGGCTGTTTTTTTTTTATTTTTACAGTATTATTTAAACATTTAGATTTTAGTGTAAATAGAGGATAAGGGTTTTTATTCTCGACTTGGATTTTTAGTTTTTTCTACCCCTTATTCTCCATTGTGTTTTCTATCTGTCTCTTCAGTTTGATGTGTTTTTTTCTCCATCAGATCGGAGGTGAAGCGTCGGGAGGCAGAGGAGAAGCAGGTGGTTTTGGTTCAGGAGAAAAACGACCTGGCTCTGCAGCTCCAAGCTGTAAGTCACACGGAAACGTACAGTAACATTGCATGCTGGGAAATCCTCTTTATCCTAGTCCAACCTGATATTAACATGCGTCCTACATCTGGATATTGTTTCTCCTTCAGGAAAAATGTGTTAGTTTAGATATAAATGCATAGAGAACACATGGCATCAGTGCATCAAATCCACCAGACCATGTTGGATGGTGGCCCAGCCTCTAAAGTAAAAAAGAAATAATAATAACTAATGAATTATACAAGGTCAAATTGACGGGTCTGCTAGCTCTGCCTCAGTAATTTGTCTGTTTTTTTTGCTGTCCAGTCTAAACCATGTATCTCTAGGATTAATCTTTGTTTTTAACCCTGAGTTTTTAACTCAGCCCAAAAACCCAAAGTTTATGTTTTTTCCATTCTAATCATCCAGGAGCAGGACAACTTGACGGATGCAGAGGACCGCTGCAATCAGCTGATTAAATCCAAAATCTCTCTGGAGTCGAAGCTGAAGGAGATGCAGGAGCGTCTGGAGGATGAGGAGGAGGTGAGCGCCACGCTGACGTCAAAGAAACGGCAGCTGGAGGAGGAGGTGATGTCACTGAAGAGAGATGTGGATGATCTCGAGATGACCCTGGCTAAAGTGGAGAAAGAGAGACATGGAGTGGAGAACAAGGTGAGTCAGGTTGAAGAGCCTCAGTCTGGTGATGGCTGGAACAAATTAGTTTAAATAAGTTTTTCTTTCTGTCCAGGTGAAGAATCTGTCCCAGGAGATGTGTGTTCTGGATGAATCCATTGCGTCTCTGACCAGAGAGAAGGCTGCCTTGCAGGAAGCCCACCAACAGGCTCTGAGTGACCTTCAAGCTCAGGAGGACAAAGTCAACATGCAGGCCAAAGCAAAAGCTCGACTCGAGCAGCAAGTGGACAGTGTAAGACAAGATCTCAAAGTGTTCAAAGTTGACCTGTGTCAACAAACAGAAGCTGTACTGACATTAAAATGATCAAGCTGCCTGTGCACAGGATGTCAGTCTGCTAACATGTCTGCCTGTATTTGTATAAAGTTCAGTGACCACAAGAACCACTGAAAGCTCTCTAGAGACTTCTCATTGGCCACAAGAACCAAGTAAACATCTGGTACATCATCAAAGACCAAATAAACCATCTAAAGGACATCCAGAAATTTCTTCAGTTACTGCTGAAACCAATCAGTTACTGTTAGAACAACTGATAGAACCTTGTACAGGAAAACAATAACCATCTTTAAGGCCTCTAGAACCTCTTTAATGACCACTACAATCTCCCAAAGAAACAACACAGCCTCCCAGAGTATCCTTTGAAATACCAACAGGACTCTTACGTACTGCCCCTCCTAAAGAACCCCCTAAATGACAACAACAACCATCTAAAGAACCCATAGAACCTACTTAATGATCACAAGAACTATTTAAAGCACACCCAAAACTTCCCCAGAGTGCCATCAGAACCACTCAGAAATACCCTCTAACTGCCCTGTTGACTACAAAAACAACCTCAAATACCTAAACTACCTAAGGGATTCCTAGAATTTCCTCAGTTATGAAAAGAACACCTCAGTTACCCCTAGAATCTCTTCACTAATCATCAGGACAATCTAAAGGACCTTTACAACCTCTTTAATGACCAGTAGTATATCCTTAAGAATCACTAGAAATTCCTGAAGGACAAAGAACAAAAAAGACTCTTGAACCTTATTAACAGTCACAACTTCCTAAAATACCTCTAGAATCTTCTAAATGGCCACTAGAACCTCATAAACAACCACTATAACCTCCTTAACATTCACTAAGTAACGCTCAGATGTAAATTAAAATAAGGTTTTGGTGTGCCACCAGAACAGCCCCAGTGCTCCTTGGCACAGATTGCCCAACTTTTAGGATCTAAAAGCTGGGTCACAAGTCAGAGGTTCTCTGTTCTATGAGTTTATATCTGGTTTCTAACACCCTCTCCTCTCTTTTCCATACAGGTGGAAATTTCCTTGGAGCAGGAGAAGAAGGTGCGGATGGATCTGGAACGAACCAAACGGAAGCTGGAGGGGGATTTGAAGCTTTCCATGGATTCTGTGAGGGACCTGGAGAACCAGAAGGATGAGCTGGAGGAGAGACTGAAGAAGTAGGAAAACACATCCAGAGCTGGTTGTTTTGATCTTGTATTTAACAGAAATGGCTGAATTTCTGTTTTAAGGACAAAAGAATTTCTCTACAAGGACTCAATTCAACTTAAGAGTGAAACTAATCACAAGTAATCACTGAATAATAACAAATATTAGCATTAATATAATCTCTCTTGCACTTTCCTGCTCTTGTTGTCTCTCTTCACGCCTCCCTGAAGAAAAGACTTTGAGTTTGGTCAGCTTCAGTCCAAAATGGAGGATGAGCAGAATTTGGTCGCTCACCTTCAGAAGAAGATCAAAGAGCTTCAGGTGGGTCAGGCAGATCCAGAACAGGACTTCCTGGTATTCATCTCTGTCACTGCTGCTGCTACAGATCTACTGTGTTGTGTTTGCTCCCTCAGACTCGCATCGAAGAGCTGGAGGAGGCGCTGGACGCGGAGCGAGCGTGGCGCTCCAAAGCTGAGCGTCAGAGGAACGACATCGCCAGAGAACTGGAGGACCTGGGAGAGAAACTGGAGGAAGCTGGAGGAGCCTCTGCTGCTCAGATTGCCCTCAACAGGTCCTCATCACGTTAAAGCTACAGGAATTAATTCTTCTATACTAACCATGAAATAAATGACTCAACATTTAGCAGTTACAGAGCCAGCTGTTCTTCTCAGGAGTTGGTGAAGATGTTTGCCATAAAAGGTTCATAGGGTGATAATATTGCAACAGTGTGTCCTCAGGTTGTTGATTTTTTTTTTAACCATCTATAAAAATGGTTGTGTTTTTGTCAAGATTGGAACCTTGCAAACAAAAGTAGAACTACCCTCTGACTAATTAAGTCTTAAGGTCATGAAGGAAACCAACAAAATCAAACACTT
Organism: Trachinotus anak; assembly: GCF_046630095.1. Classification (NCBI taxonomy): domain Eukaryota; kingdom Metazoa; phylum Chordata; class Actinopteri; order Carangiformes; family Carangidae; genus Trachinotus; species Trachinotus anak. Next base: position 838,459 of record NW_027273873.1, read on the forward strand.
GAAAATGTTATCTTCTTAAAAATAATACATTAGATCCATATTTTGTGCCACCGGATGAATGATTATGATTAACATTATGATTTACATTCAGGGACAGTCAGCCATCATCAAAAATGTTCTGCAGTTTTATATCTCTGTGTCTAGGTATCACTGACAGATAACTGAGCCCATAGGTGCCATGGTATGTTCCTGCTGGTTGGTGCTCTAGACAGCTGAATGTCCCACCCCCACGCCCAAGATAAACCTCACATGGGCGCTCTGGTCTGGAAGCACCCACAGTTTCAGCGCCAATGACTGAGTCTTTGATTATTTCTCAGTAAACCTAATGGCCTCAGTATGTTTCAAATGAAGCACTGTCAGATCATCTAACAGTGTCTACCACTGGCACTTTTCATGTGAATTGCTGAGTCTCACCCTTTGAGGAAGGACTGTCTCAAACTGGGCTTTGTTGTCCCAGCTTGTATGAATCCTTCTGTTTGTAGACCTGGTTTCTCTGAGACCACACTGAGACCAGAGCCATGAACCCTGTGACTACAAACGATAACCAACTTCATATCACACAGGAAGCGAGAGGTAGACTTCCTGAAGATGCGGCGGGAGCTGGAGGAGGCGGGGCTTCACCACGAGGCGACGGCCGCCACTCTGAGGAAGAAGCACTCGGACGCAGTGGCAGAACTCAGTGAGCAGATTGACTCTCTGCAGAGAGCCAAGCAGAAACTGGAGAAGGAGAAGGCGGAGGTCAGCCTGGAGGCCGACGACCTGGCTGCTAACGTGGAGCAGCTGTCCAGGGCCAAGGTACAAACTACACCAGGAGCACTCCACTGGTTTTATCAGCATCAGCTTACTCATCATGTTGAGTTCTACCAAGCCTGTTGCATAATGGGAAATGTAGGCTCCAGTGTCTTCAGGGTTTCACACACATTAGGGAATACAAGTTAAGAAATCTCAGCCTCTGAAGCATCATTTCTGACGAATTGTCTATCCCCTGAATTTATGGACATGCAATATGAAATCTCATGAATAAAGTAAAGCAAGGATGGTCTGTGTGTGTGTGTGTGTGTGTGTGTGTGTGTGTGTGTGTGTGTGTGTGTGTGTGTGTGTGTGTGTGTGTGTGTGTGTAGGGAGCTGTGGAGAAGATGTGCAGGGTTTATGAGGACCAGCTGAACGAGAGCAGGAGCAGAGCTGAAGAGCTGCAGAGACAACTGACTGAAGTCTCTGCTCAGAAAGCACGAGCCCTGACTGAGACCGGTACAACACACACACACACACACACACACACACACACACACACACACACACAGACTTAACTTTCCCTAACATCTCTCTTCTCTTTATTGTTCTTCCAGCTGAGTACAGCCGTCGTCTGGAGGAGCGGGACATTATGATTGGCCAGCTCCAGCGCTCTAAGGCCGGGGTTTGCCAGAACTCTGAGGATCTGAAGAGGCAGCTGGAGGAGCAGAGCAAAGTAACACTGAACCGTCATAACTCTGATCATCATTTGTATTTAGGACTCATGACCAAACTTACAAATTTACTTCTAGATCTGACTCAGCTCATTTCTGTCTCTCCCCGATGTGTTAAATGGAACATGTGAGCATCAGGTTTGTGGATAAAAGTAAATGGATGTATACATGTCGTGTGTCTCAGGCTCGTGTAGCTCTGGCTCACGCAGTGCAGGCTTCCCGTCATGACTGCAGTCTGCTCAGAGAGCAGCTGGAGGAGGAGCAGGAGGCCAAGGCCGAACTGCAGAGGGCGCTGTCTAATGCCAACAGTCAGGTGGTCCAGTGGAGAGCCAAGTACGAGACCGAGGCTGTGCTGAGAATAGAGGAATTGGAAGATGCAAAGTAAGCCAATACTGCTAGTCCAACTCCAACTTATTACAATTGAACACAATGACGTTGCACAGCTAAAGAATTGCTTTTAGCGTGGTTAGCTTTACTGCAGATACTTAGTTCTTATCTTTTTATTGTAATTGAGGTTTATAGTTAGTTATAGTGACAGTTTCTAGCAATTCTACAAATCTATGAATTTTAAATCTATAATGTAAAAAATTGAAGTAAAGCTAATTAGCCTATAAAAGAGGATTTTATAGGCTAATTAAAGTGTTTTAGACTCAGCAGATATAAATTTAGGAAAGAGGAAGTTGGAGGACCAAGGTTCTCAGTTCTAAAGTCCTGGATACGGTTCTGGTTAGCTTTCAGGCCCCTGTTGCATTTCTTAGTTCAAGGTCTTTATCTTTGTTTACTCTGGACACCTGTTCCATCCAAGCAAATTCTGACCCAATACATAATGAACCAGTGGAAAAACTGACCTCCTGAAAGGTCAAAGGTCTTTTTCTGCTTCTACTTCATGTCTTTGGTTTGTTGTGTTTTGCTGTTTGCAGGAAGAAGTTAGTTGTCAAACTGCAGACTGTTGAAGAAGCTGTGGAGGCTTCTCAGGCCAAATGTTCCTCACTGGAGAAAACCAAACAGCGTCTGCAGACAGAGATTGAAGACCTGGTGGTTGAACTGGAGCGATCCAATGCTGCTGCTCTGGCTCTGGACAAGAAGCAACGCAACTTCGACAAGGTCAGTCAGCAACACAACCCATAACCTTCAACACAGTCATAAACAATGTAGGAAATGAAATACAAGACTAACCACCAATGGACGTGGAAGGATTCAGCATGGGAAGCTCAGAAACAAGTGTGAGTGTTGCTTTTTCCTTGTTTGATGCAGTTGTTGAGTGACTGGAAGCTGAAGTTCGAGGAGAGTCAGACGGAGCTGGAGGCATCGCAGAAAGAGTCTCGCAGTCTGAGCACTGAGCTCTTCAAACTGAAGAACTGCTATGAAGAAGCTCTGAACCATCTGGAGACAGTTAAACGAGAAAACAGGAACCTACAAGGTAATCTGTCCGTCTCTCTGTCTGTCTGTCTTCTGTCTGTCTGTCTTTCCTCTGTCTGTCTTCACTTACAGCAGCTACATGGATAACATCAGGTTCAGGACTTGGTCTCTGGTCAGTGTTTGAGTTTGGAGAATCTCGTGATGTTACAGATGTCAGAAGTTTCAAAAATGAACAACACAATAGTTTGTTATCTGCTCTAACATGAGCTTCAAAACTTCATACAATTGAAACAGAGCGTTGTTCCCAGAATGTATTAGCTTTAGGGTTAGACTGACACTTAACTGCATGGAAGGCAGTGTAAATATGTTTGCTAAAGCTAACAAGTCTGTCTTTGTGATGGCAACTGTAGCCTCCAATCTGCCCTGAAGACGTAGCGCTGCTTAGAGGGCAAATTAAAACCTCTTGTATCATAAAACTCTTGTCAAGTGTCAATCACCAGCTCCAGGTAGGAAACCATGTTCGGCAGCAGAGAAAACAAACAGCCCCTTTGAAAAGACAGCAGCTTCTTATATTCAGTAACTAGCTGACAAGTCACCAGAATACCCGGTGACTTCATTAGATATTAAGTTTCAGGTGCTCTTTCTTTCCTTTACCTTTCTTTCCCTCCACCAGGTATGTGTGGTTCATTACATCCTTCACCTGCTGCAGACAAGTCCAAAAGCAGAGTCAACAAGTTTCCTCTTGTGACCTTGGGGCTAATAGACAGGTTTTCATTACTGAAAGCAAACAAGGTGACATCAAACTGTTTTTATGAACCAAAGCCAGAGCAACAATAAAACAGAGACCTTCACCCTGGAAACAGAAACACTGAGGACCTGACAGCTGCAACAATCAGACCAAAGATATGATCTGTTATATATATATATATGAACCTCCACAGCACTAACCTTGTGTGTCAGACTTGATACCGATCGTCAAAGGTCTGGCTATACAAAACTCTAATGGACATAAATATTTGTGATCGACTGAGAAATTGATTGAGCTAATGTGTTTGTGTGATTTCAGAGGAGATCCTTGACCTGACTGAACAGATCAGTCAGGGAGGGAAAACCATCCACGAGCTTGAGAGGATGAAGAAGATCCTCGATGTGGAGAAGAGCGATGTCAGAGCAGCTCTGGAGGAAGCAGAGGTATTTCTCCCACCTGCTGTAGATACTGTATCTGTCAACTCTCCACCAGCTGGACTGTTTACTAAACCGCTGTTACCACCATCTCTCTACCAACCAGGGCACTCTGGAGCACGAGGAGAGTAAGACACTGAGATTTCAGATGGAGCTGCAGCAGATAAGGACTGAGATAGAGCGCAAGATTGCAGAGAAAGATGAAGAGATCGACAACCTCAGGTACCAAATATATAAAGTAACAGACACAGTGTTTTAATGTGGTGAAAACATAATGAGTGACATGCAGTGAATGAATGCCGACCAATCAGAGCACAGTATAACACCAGAGAAAACCAACCAGTAAAAGACCTGACAACTGCAAACACCAAATTTAAAACTGTTAAACCAGGCGAAGCCACCAGCGCTCCCTGGAGACCATGCAGGCCAGTCTGGAGATGGAGGTTTGTGGTCGCAGTGAGGCGGTTCGTTTGAGGAAGAAGATGGAGTCTGACCTGAACGAGATGGAGGTTCAGCTGGGACACGCTAACAAACAGGCAGCTGAGAGCCAGAGGGTCATCAGACACCTGCAGACACAGGTAATCTCACCTGGTCCAAATTCATTTAAAATATGAAGACAATAAAGTCAGTGTTAGGGTGGGAAGGATTAATTACACAATTTAAACACATCACATTTGACTGAGGGAATTTTTCTGATCGATGAATCACTCCATCGTCAGAATAATCAGCAGATTTATTGATAATTGAAATAATTGCTAACTGCAGCTCTAAGAATGTCCAGAAGTTCTTGAAATGTAAATCAGTTCCTCAGGTCTATCTATAGAGAGAGTGTCCCCTGGCGAACACAGCCAAATTCAAATATATGAAACAGGAAAAAGTTGTTTCACGTGAGCTGGATGTGGAAGGAGCTGAATCCTAACCCAGATTAATGAGAACAACTTAATAAGGTGAAGATATTTCAGAGCAGAGAGTCTTTCTGCTCCTATTGTCATTTTCTAATTCCAGAAAGTTGCGTTTTTGTTTAACTTTTAAACATCACATGTTCCAGGTTAAAGAGCAGCAGGTGGAGCTGGAAGATAAAGTCCAGATGACCAATCAGCTGAGAGAACAGATCGTCCTGTTGGAGCGACGCTGCTCCATGATGACAGCGGAGGAGGAGGAGCTGCGGGGGATCCTGGAGCAGACTGACCGCGCCCGCAGGGTGGCTGAACACGAGCTGGTGGAGGTGGCAGAGAGAGTTAACCTGCTCACTACCCAGGTACACACACACACACACACACACACAGACTGATTGAAGACTGATTTACTGATCGATCAATCGATCACCTGACTGATGTCCCGGCTGCTTCCTGTGTTGCAGAACGCAGGTCTGGTGAACCAGAAGAGGAAGATGGAGGTCGAACTGTCTCTGCTGACAGGAGAGGTGGACGAGGTGATGCAGGAGAGCCGCAGTGCTGAGGAGAAAGCCAAGAGGGCCATCACTGATGTCAGTCCTGAGTCCTGACCTCTGACCTTTGACCTCTGACCAAGCCAAAACGAACCCAGAGCTGTTTTGCTGGTGTCCAGCTGCAGTTGCTCTTCTGTTTTTGGTTGTGTCTGTTTTTTTGTGAACTTACCTGACCTCTGTGCACATGTCTCTGCAGGCGGCTGTGATGGCGGAGGAGCTGAAGAAGGAGCAGGACAGCAGCAGCATGCTGGAGAGGATGAAGAAGAACATGGAGTCTACAGTGAAAGGTACAGAAACACACAGCGGTGTTGAGTCCACTGGTAAACACAGAGATCAGCTGCTGTTCCTGCAGACGAACGATCTGTGTCCGTGTCTCTGACAGACCTGCAGGTCAAACTGGAGGAGACGGAGCAGACGGCGCTGAAGGGAGGAAAGAAACAGCTTCATAAACTGGAGACCAGAGTGAGTGAAAATTGGTAGACTTGCTAACTAGGCTAATATTACAGGGCCAGTACAGAAGTCTGGCTACCTCCACCAGGCTCCTGGCGTGAGGTATGGGCTCTACTTATTTTCCTTTGTAGAAGAAAAGCTTGTCACTTTTATTTTGAAGTGGAGCTTGAGATAACAGGAAGAGGTGGAGTTTTTGTTGGGTGGATTTGGAGAGACCCAATTAAACCTAAAGGATACCCTGTAGAAACATGTCACATCACAGAAGCTGACGCGCTCTTACTTCTGTTTTACTGTGACTTTAAGAACATGGGTTAACTATACAGATGCCATTTAACCCTGAGATCTGATGGATTGGAAGGTGTTCTGTGTATCTGCATAGGTTTGTCCTGATCCAGATGAGATATCCAGATACAGCAGGTGTGAACAGGGTCAATAAAACAGGTGGACTGCTGTGTGTGCAGGTGAGGGAGCTGCAGACGGAGCTGATAGTGGAGCAGAAGAAGAGTGAGGAGTACCAGAAAGGAGTCCGCCGCTATGAGAGGAGAGTCAAAGAGCTGACGTACCAGGTCTGATCGCCCCCACTGTCATCATCCAGCTGCTGCTTCTGTCCACACCATACAGATGTTCTGTTGGCTCTCTGTGTTCTTCATTGGTTCTCCTTGTGTCCCTGCAGTCAGAGGAGGACAAGAAGACTCTGCTGAGGATGCAGGAGCTGATCGAAAAGCTTCAGACCAAAGTCAAGAGCTATAAGAGACAAGCTGAGAACGCTGTGAGTGCTTGTAATTGTAAAAGGACATAGTTCACAAACAGAATCCAGAGTTGATCTTGAGTTTCCCTGTTGTCCCTCTGTGTGTCCACCAGGAGGAGCAGGTGAGCTGCAGCACTGTGCGTTTCAGGAAGATCCAACATGAGCTGGACGACGCTGAGGAGAGAGCCGACATCGCTGAGACGACGGTCAACAAGCTGCGGATTCGAACCCGTGAACAGACCAGCAAGGTCGCCATGGTGAGTCACACACAGCAACTTAATTCTGTAGCTGACAGGGAAAAAAAAGTTCAGAGTTTCTGATCTGCTCTTTGTTTCTCTGCAGATTGCTGAGTGAAGCTCTCCTGCCTCTCCAGACACCATCAGTGTGTCTCCAGTGTTTGATTGCCGTGTGTTTTTGGCTGATGTGTTTGTGCGGTATAGTCCAGGATCATGGGGGGGGGCACTTGAATCTGCATCTTCTGAATGTAACCATGTCACTATGTTTCTATATTTCTCCAGTGTAAAGCACAGGAGTGAACTGGTTTGTGTGGGAGGTGTTGAGGGCAGTGAGCTGGTATCAGCAGCAGAATGGAGTAAACGAGTTTGAAGAACTGAACGGTCCCAGCAGTGAGTGCGTACAGCTATGGCAAGCCCTGAGGAACAAACGTGTCAGTCGCTCAGTCACCACCTGCTCACAGTCACACACACTCAACACAGTTTGTCACACTGTTTAAGGCGTAGAGAAGTGGGAGAAGGTGTCGGTGTCAGGCTCAGAGTGTGAGGCTGGGGCTAATTTCTGGAAGAAGTATGCTCTAATGCATATCTGGTAACAGCCTCAGTAAAAAGTATTACTTTGTTTATTTTTGTCATCACTGTTTTACCCCACGATTCCTCCTTTTTTATTCCTCAGTTTGAAAACTTTCCTGGTTGTTGGTGAAAATGGGGAGAAATGTGCATGTTTTATAGACTGTGGGACAGCAAGTAATGATGACATATCAACAAAGTCACTGACAGTGGCTACGTTTACATGTGTTACATAAAGTACATTATTAAAGGTGCTAATGTAAGTATTTGCTATTGTTACAAAGCTAACATTAGCATTATCAGCTGTTTACTTACCAGTCTAGAAGAAATGTTGCAAGTTCAGCATCAAACTTCATCCCTTACTCACCGAGCTGTCTCCAGAGGTGGAAAACAAAGTCAACGTTAAGTCTTGTTTTGCTTCTATTTCTGTCACTTTTCTTATCACGTTTTCTTGCCCTCTGGAAAGCGCTACTTCCTCATCCTCTAATGTTGATCGAGGGCAGACTGAATGATACCGTGACTCACTTTTGCCTCTTAAAGTACAAAGTGGTATTATGAGACGGGTCAGCCCAGTGCTAGCTTGTTAGCATGCTAACTTCAGTAGATATCGAAGTGATGTCAAAAGTGTTAGCGCTTCACATTCTTCTGATGATCTTGGTTAAATTTTGAATGTTAAGCTAAAATACTTACATGTGGCACCTTTAAACCTGCATTAAGTGATGTTTTTGATTTCAGCTACACATCACCTCCGTCTCTTAACTGTCCACAGAAAACAATAGGCAGCCAAAATATAAATGAATAATAAAGCAGCAAACAGCAGACAGACATAGCAAAACAAGACAGTTTTAAGCCTGATCTTAAAGGTAGAGAGGGGGTCTGCCTCCCGAACCCACACTGGGAGCTGGTTCCACAGGAGAGGAGCCTGATAGCTGAAGGCTCTGCCCCCCATTCTACTCTTACTAACTCTGGGAACCACAAGTTGACCTGCATTTAGAGAGCGAAGTGTCCTATTGGGAAAATAGGGAACTATAAGCTCTCCAAGGTACGATGGTGCCTGACCATTAATGGCTTTGTAGGTGAGGAGGAGGATTTTAAATTCTATCCTGGATTTTACAGGGAGCCAATGCAGAGAAGCTAACACAGGAGAGATGTGATCTCGTTTCCTAGTTCCTGTCAGTACTCGTGCTGCCGCATTCTGGATCAATTGGAGGCTTTTTACTGAATTTTTGGGACATCCTGACAATAAAGAGTTACAGTAGTCCAGTCTTGAGGTAACAAATGCATTCACAAAATCATGTTCACAGTCACGTGTCATGACCTCAAACCATGTACCTGTGTTCGGACTGTTTGTTTGAAGTGAATATTGATGTGTGGCTTTGACTGTAGTCAGTTGTTCTGAAATCTTCAATGAAGTAAAGAAAAAAAAACAAAAAACTTTTGTGTTCAACTTCATTGTCTTAGCCCTGTTCTTTTAGTCTATATTTGTTTATACTTTGGAAAATTAAGTACACCGAATTAGCTATTATCAGTTTTCTATGTACCATTATGTGTAAAGACAGTGACTGGATTACTGTGACACTGTAGAAAACCTAAAAACGTTATTATTCTAAGGCAGATTCTGCAGTTATGTCTTTTTTAACTGATTTATGGACATTATTTACATCAGAGATAATTGTGTCCTCTGAGAGACTTTTTAAACTTGTTTTCACTCATCAGGATTTTTTCCTCCATGGCAACAAAACACAATCTACAGCAGCAACTGTGGGTTAACTTGGATTATTGACTAAGTCTGGACAAACACGTAGCCTCATCTTCAACGTTTTTTTAAGATTCAATGATTTTACCACAAACACACTCTGAACAGGAAAAGGCAGATTTTGGCATTCAACACTTTATTCACAAACTAAAACCAATCACTGTATCCACAGGTCAGTGGGTGACTGTACAGGTGTGTTAGATCAGTATCACTGGCTGCACACGGCCGCTTTACATCACGTGTCATCAAGTCTTGCCATGAACCCTCCATTGGTCCATTCATCCCTCCATCCTCCAATCAAAGTGCTCAGCAGTTTGTCCTTCAGTGTGGGTGTATGTGTGTGCGTGTGTGCGCGAGGGGGTGGAGGGAGTACAAGTGCAGGTGTGTGTGTGTGTGTGTGTGTGCGAGTCGGTCCAGAACTGTCCGATTCTAGTGCGCGTCTTTAGAGAACACACCAAAACATTTACAAATACATTCAAACACAACCAGGAGGTTTTTCCTAGATAGTTGTTAGACAGCAAATAGCACCGCAGAGCAAATACATTTGGGGTTAAAAAAAACTATAGACAACAGACTGGTCGTCTGCATTCACACAGGAAGGAAGAAGTCACCCTCAAACACTTTTACAAAGTTAGAGAAAAACTGATATTTGTGATGACAATTTAATGGAGCGGTGTGTGTCCTCTCCCTGTGGATCGACAGCATCATGGCATTTTACAGCAGAAAATGTGAAGTAAAACAAAATAACTCATAACAGGAAAAAAACCCATAACAGAAGAGGAAACAGACCCTTTACCTCTGGGTGCAGTGGGATGACAGTGTAAGAGTATCTGAGGGGCAGTTTCAACACAGACAAAGATCTGATTGTGTCCTAATATTTCTTATTTTCTTTTAATTTCCTGCCAATAATCAGCCAGAAAGTCGCATCACTTACATTAATTCGGCATTGGATCAAATACAACAGACAGAGATCACATCAAAGGTTTAATTCTTCCATCTTGTCTTCACTTCTTGTGTGAATCCAGTTGTTTTTCTACAGTTATATTTTACATTTTTATAAGTTACATGTTCTAATTAGATCTCTGGACATTTCTGACCAGTGGTTTGTTTGGGGCGAGGGAGGGAGGGGGGAGAATGGACGCCAGGGCTGGAAAAAAATAAAGATAAAAATCAGCTGAGAGGACGTAAGGACTGAACTGAAAAGGAAGAAGGTGATTGGATGAAAATGTGATGATAAAGTAAAACTATTTTTTTCATAAAACAGCTGCAACAAGTTCTGGATGCAATGACATCATCCTGTAGTCCTCTTTCTATTGGCTGATGACATATTACAAGACCTCATGCTCCCACAGTCTTGTTTTATCTTTTGTTCTTTTCCTTGTTCGTTCTCTTTGATTTTTTAAAAGGTTTCTCATTGTTGTTCTCTTCAGGGCTGCTGTGTTGCATTGTGGGTACTGTAGTCAGTCACCAAGTTAGTACAACTGTTGCTCTGTCGTCAGTAAAGCCGTTGGTCACCGCAGTAACCAACGCTCAAGTTAGTGGGATAAAAAAACAAAAAAGAAAAAGAAATGACATCACACTTACATCAGCAGTGATGTCACAGTGTTCGATGTGGACATTTGTTTTCTGCTTCTGTCTCAGTCTCAGTTTAATGACAACAAAACAGGGCGAACAGGTCCTTTAATGTCTTTACAGACTGTTAGAAAGACTAAATATGAACATGAAAAACAAATATGGCCGCTGGGAGGTCACCTGCAGAGGAAGAGGAGGAGGAGGAGGAGGAGGAGGAGAGTTTTTGTTCTAAAAATGCTGCTTTATCTTTCTCAGATTTTACTGTTGATGCAGCAGTGATGAGGAATACTCCTGTCTATCTCTCCATCTCCTCCTCCTCCTCCTCTTCATCACCATCATCCTCATCCTCCTCCCCTTGGCTCCTCCCCCTGGAGCTGCCCTCCTCAGAGGAGAAGGGTGGAGCTGAGGAGGAGGAGGGAGGAGCAGCTGATGAAGAGGTGCGTTGGGTGTTTCGTCCCAGCGTCTCCCTGAGCAGCAGGGTGGGAGGGCCTAGTGATGTCACAGAAATGGCAGAAGCTGATTGGCTGAACGGTGAGATGGGGGCATGGTTGCCAAGCGATGCTGCCGCGTCGACGACCATACCCTGCTCCTTCAGGCTGCTGTGGGCGTGGTCAGAAGCCTGCTCCAACCAATCAGGAGGCTTAGCCCTTCCAGCCGTCCCAGATCGGACCTCTGGACACACAAACACACACACACACACACATACAACACAGAGACTAGAGTAAACTATTGCACAGTGTAAAGTGTGTGTGTGTGTGTGTGTGTGTGTGTTACAGTGGTTAGAGTTGTTGTTAACAGACACACAGAGAAAACTAAGGCACATGCAGAAGCAGAACAGACGAGCAGTGAGAGAAACAAACACAGATCCTGTTAGAGGAACAGACGACTGACGGTTCTGCTGGAAATGTGTTTTATAAGATTGTTGTTTATTCCTGTTGGTTTTATCTGACTTGTGTTTTTTTTGTTTGTTTTTTATTGTTGAGTTTTATGGATTTTTATTAATAATTGTGAAGCACTTTGTAACTGCTGTTTTGAAAGATGCTTTATAAATAAAGTTTATTTATATTTATTTATAAATTTATCAAAAACACCATGTATCTGTCAGTCTGTTTGCCACAGCGTCTTTTTTGTTAAAATCAACTGTATTTTATTTCACTTGGAACCAGTATTATTTACTATAAACAGCTGTTTCTTTTCCCATAGATAATGCAAAACAGAAGTTTGTCTTATTTATTTATTTATTTATTATTCTTTATTTTGGTTTCTTTCCTCCAGTAAAAACAACCCCAATCAATATTGTGTAATTGAGTGTTGTCTGAGAGTTTTATTAAAAACTCAGTGTGTTTGTTACCACGTCATGAAGCATGTTGTTGCTTTAACCTGAATGAATCTTCATACAGGCAGCTCAGGGTTGTTTCCTAAGACAAGTGTAAACTGTGATTTCTCTTCTTCTTGTTTGGTGCTGCAGAAGAGTTTCAGTTGACCCGAAGTTGAGGACATGCTTTATTAATAACTTTTGTTCCTCCATAGTTCAGGTTTTGTTTTCAGGGTGTGTGTGTGTGTTTCCACTATTATTATTAAGACACAATCTAATGAAGATGATGATTCATGACTCTACAGTGTCAGACTGAGACGCAGTGTGAAGCGGCAGCGTGCAGACGGACGAACCACACAGAGCAGGACAAGAGGAAGACTCACAGGGTTCGAGACGATGAAGGTTTCTTGACTCTCGGCCACTTCCTCCTCTCAAACACCCTGATGCAACAAACATACACACACCATGTTACACACACACTCTCTCTCTCTCTCTCTCTTTGCTCCGCCACCAGCAGCCCTCAGCTCCATCAGGAAATCATGCAGTGTCAGAGCAGGAAAACATAATGTGTGTGAATGTGTGTGTGTGTGTGTGTGTGTGTGTGTGTGTGTGTGTGTGTGTGTGTGTGTGTGTGTGTGTGTGTGTGTGTGTACCTGTAGTCATCAAAGCTGCCATGTCCCCGCCCTCCTGCTGAAGAGACAGTCTGATTGGTTAGTGAGCAGAAGCCACTGGTGATTTGTTTGTTAACTCAGTGTCCAGTGACAACTTGGTCCCATGATAATTTTCCTACTTTATGAGTTGACGACACCTGAACGCACCATGAGAGATTTTAGGACACTGAGGTTGTGTTTCACTGATTCTGGAACAGGGCAGTTCATAAGTCTGAAATTTAACACCCACAATAAAACTGTCCTCTGCTGATCACAGTCGTTACCCTGCTCTCTTCTCTCTGAATCCGTAGAAGAGACACTGAACCAAAGTTACAGCAGCACAAACATGGCAGAACTCTACAAGGCCTGTGTGTCAGCAGCTGATCAGGAGACTCAGAGCTTTTAAACAATGTCCAGTCTGTCTGGGCTGAGTGAGGACAGAGTCTCTGTCCCACAGGAGGGACGAGGGGTTATTGATGGGACACAGTGATTCAGACTGTTCACCCTGCAGGACGACAAAGGGTTAAAAAACTACTACTACCTGTGTGTGTGTGTGTGTGTGTGTGTGTGTGTGTGTGTGTCATACCCGGCTCCACTGAGCGCGTGCGAGGATTACACTGCTTGTGTCCCCTGCAGCCTCTGAGCTCCATCAGCTGAACATGGAGCTGATTGAGAACCGTCCGATCTAAAGAGCTGACGGCATTTATCAGCTGGGGGTGGGGGGTGTGGGGGTGGGGGGGGTAGAGAGAGAGAGAGGGAGGGAGAGAGAGAGGGAATTGAAACTGTTGTGTTCAGGTGAATCAGCTCAGACTGATGATCACAACAGCTTCACACAGGGATTATATGAAGTTTCACAATTAACTTGTGTGTGTCTGTGTGTGTCTGTGTGTTTGTGTGTGTGTGTGTATGTACCTGGTATGGGTCTGTGTTGAGGTCGAAGTACTCCAGGAAGCCAGTGGCAAACTCACAGAACAGGAAGTTGTGGGTCTCGTTGATGGTCCTCAGACACCAGTATGTGTTGTTGTTGGCGCTGGTGCACGCACAGAACGGACCCACTGCAACACACACACACACACACACACACACACACACACTTAAACATCATGGAACATTTAACAGCACATGTCCCGTGTGTGCGTGTGTGCGTGTGTGTGTGTGAGTGTGTGTGTCGTACATGTCCAGTAGGGTGCAGTGTGCCAGTGCTGGTTGTCGTGTGTGAAGCAGGTGAGTCCAGGCATCGAACACGTGTCGTTGTTCCTGATCCTCTTGATCATCTTCCTCATCTTCTTCCTCCTCTTCTGCTCCTTCAGAAGCCACGCCTTCTTATCCCGTGCCCCGCCCTTCCTGCACACACACACACACACACAGAGGAAGTTTTTTCCTTTCATGTCCTTTACTCCTGCATCACTGAACCTGACCCTGGTGTGTAAAACCTGGTTGTTTATGAGAAACTAATGAAATACGATATCCAGTTGCATTGTGGGAAATGTAGGATCCTGTGTTCAGACTTAAACTCAGGATTTCTCAGCTTCTGCTGCTTCAGTTTTTACCACAAGTCAAATTTTCCAGCTGCGAGTTAAATATGAAAGGACTTGATTACAGGTAATTTAAAGAGCAAGTTATTATTCAGAACAGTGTAAATCATGCACATACAACAGGTCCTGACCCTGAGCATATTAACTCAGATAATCAGTGAGTGTGACAGTCTCACCTGAACGGGTGTAGCCCTCCTCCTCTGAGCCTCAGCTTGTTCTTCAGTTTTGACTTGTACCTGAAAAACATTCAAACATCACCGAGGATGAATCTTCTCCTGGACTCTGCTTCCAGCTCTCACACTGTGTGAAGGTCTGCTCTACTTTACCTGTACAGGTATTTATTACAGTCACACTCCAGGGGGCGGGCCTTCTTCAGGTGACCTCTGACCTCTCTCAGGTTCTTTATCTTTGTCTGCAGAGTCTCGATCTGAGGGAGAGAGAGAAAAGGTTCAGAGAGCCGTGGGACGGAGAGCGGCTTGGTCAGTGTGTGGGTCTCTGTGGTACCTCATGGTCTATGTGCAGCTTGTGGTCCTTCCAGGCCTGCAGAGACTGGTACACGCCTGTGTCACACTTCACCGTGGCGTTAGACAGAATCAAACATCTGCAGGAAAACAACAGCAGTTCTATTTACCTGAGACTGAATCATGTTTGATCTAAATAAAATCTGTATAAAAAAACCACTGAACAGTCACCACTATCATACAGGCACACACACACACACATACACAGACACACACACACACATAACCCACCTGTGCGTGACTTTGATGGAGTTGGGCGGGGCCACGACACTGGGAGCCCCTCCCATTCCACTGAACTCGTCCTCAGACTCGTCAGACACGCCCACCAGGCTGTGGTTACCAGGGTAACTGTTCATCATGGAAGTGGAGCGGGTGTAACGGTTTCTGGAGTAACTCTTCAGGGCTTTGAACTCTGTGAGACACACACACACACACACACCAGCATCACTGATTAACACAACAAACACTCGTCCTGCTGCTTCTGTTCTGGAGCCTCCTCTCTGACTCTGACCCTCACGTCTCCATCAGCTCTGAGGTGATGATGCGGTTCTGACCTCAGACACTAGAGGGCAGCATCACACCTGGAAACCAGGGGAACGGCCCGACTCCACTATGCTGGGAAACAGGTTCCTCTGAGAACCGAGGGTCATCTGGACGACAAACTTACATAACGACAAACTTCTCTTGTCATCTCAACTTCTCATTTCATCTTGTTGCATCACAAACCTTTGTCTCTCTGCACCTTCAAAAAACACCTGTTTAGAGACGTTTCTTGTTGTCATAAGCAACTGATCATGTTATAATCAGCGCCCTGCTGTTATGAGATATTTTGGCACTGACTTGTTATAAAAACAGAAAGTTTCTTGTTAAAACAGTAGTTTGGTATCTTGGGTTAGGGTTAGGGTTTGTTTGTTTTTTTGCCAGGATCATTTTTAAATGCAAGTTTTTAAGTTTTTTGTGGAGGTGGTGTACGGTTTGTTTAGATCAAATTCACAACCAACTTTGTCCAAATTACAATTATTTATCAGATACAATAATTAATGATGACTCACACTGGGAGCTTCGGTTCGTGAGCTGTGTCTCTGTTATGTGTCTCGACTCTGGGCTGAGGATTCATGTTTGTGTGTAAACAGACAAACAACAGGAAGAAGTAAAAGACATTTTGACTTGTGTCAGCAGGAGAAACCACAGGTTTGTTAATGATGTCTCTCGTCCAACAAGTGTCCCAGTGAACCACTGATCCACACACACAACAGCGTCAACACTCTTCTCTGCTCTGGAGCCGATCGAACAGAAAAAAACTGCTGAGAGTTTTTTGTTTTGTCTCTAACGCTGAGAGAAAAGGAGACGGTTTGAAAATTGTCAGTAAGCTTACATCAGATGTTCTTTTTGAAAGGAGAAAGCACAACTGAAACTACAGGAATTTACAGAGAGAGTTGCTTTATGGGCTGTTTGTAATGTTGTTAGGCTAACGAGCGCGTTTACTTCATTCACAGTGAGTCTTCAGAGTTAATCTGGACGAAGAGAGTTTGGTTCATCTCATCCAGTTTAACCTGCAGGAGTTTCTGAAGGAAAGAAACTCATGAGGGGTGAAGACAGCGTCTCTGACGCAACAATCACAGCTGTGACAGACGATGAGCTCAGGAAGACTGAAGTCTGAAAACAGTCTGACAGGAGAGAGAGAGTCGGAGACAAGATACACTAACGTGGGTTTACAGGTTACTGTAGTTCACACTTCAATAACCACGCTTCCATCACAGTTCTGCACAAAACAGAAACAACTTTTTAGAAAAGACGAGAAAACACAGATGTGAATGTTCTGTTTCCACTGAGTGATGTTGTTGAAGCTTTGTTTTCTCCTCTCGTGATATCATTCAATCAAAGATGGCGACGGATTTCCAGTGTCTGCTGGAAGCGCTGCGACGACTGCATCCACCCATCAGGAGTCGTGTTTAACCGAAGGCGACGTCTGGTGCAGGTAATGACACAAAGTCAAACCCCTGAGATCTGACAGCGGCCACGTACCAGGGGCTTCTGGGAGATAACTGTCTTTGATATTTTTGGATGTCATGTGACTAAAAAAGTGTTTCTTATTATTTAAACATTTCTTTGTCTGAAAAAACTATTTATTTTTAGTTCACAAAAACAGGTTAATGGAAAAATGGCTTCTTATACAAAGGAAACTTTCCCAACAGGATGAGTGTCGAAGTGTTTCTTGTAGGTCTTTGTTGGAGACGGGGGATGATCTTAGAATCAGGCCCAGACTCAGGACAGAGTGTATTTCATTGTCTTGCTCTTTCCTTCTTGCTAATGTCTGAGTGAACTGAGAAAAACAACCTGTGTTGTTTTCCTTTATAAACATTGTCATGATAATGATCCAGAATGATGTGAATGGTTTAAACTGAAATTACATCAAATTTCCATCAAATCAAATCCTCGGACCAAGTGAAACACATACCACACCCACAACCACACCCACCACAACCACGCCCTCCAGAAACCTCAGGAAAACATCTCATCGTCACTTTTATGTTATCAGCTGCGCCTGTGCTTTTCCTGAGGGGACACCTCAACATGTCCCCAAAATAAAACTGAGGAAGGCTGCATTCTGTGTATCAAAAGTGATATATAAATATTATTATTATCATTATTATTATCATTATTATTATTATTATTATTATTCCACCCCCCCCCCCCCCCCCCAACTCAACCTGTAACACTCACTCTTCTTGGAGAAAAACGGCTTCTTGTTGAACGGCCTCATCATGGAAGGCCGCAGGTTCAGAGGTCGGAGGTCGCGGAGGTCGCAGTCACAGCCGTCTGAGTTGCGCTGGTACAGCTGGGACTTGATGCTGATTGGATGCTGTTGACCGGCCACACCCCTCTGGAAGTTCTTTGCTCCTCCCCCTTCGTTCTTACATTTGAAGAGCCGTAGCTTACCTGTGGCGTCCTCCACACACTGCCACTTCTACACACACACAGACACACACACACACAGACACACACACACACACACACAGACACACAGGACAAATCAAGTAGAAATCAAGTAGATTTACATGCAAAGTAAAACAAACACAGTCTTTGTGCATTTTCTACAAACAATTCAACATCATGTGGAAGGTTTTTTTCTCCTGTAACCCTGGACTCTTAGAAAACCTTCAGGAGGAACTTGAACACAACATCCACATCCACCCAACAGCCAATCACATCTCAGTACAGTCTGAACAGTTTGGTTTAACTGTGGGAAGCTACAGGTGTTGTGTTGCGTTGCGTTGCGTTGCGTTGTTTTAATTAGCAGGTCAGATTCTGTATTGAAACAAACACACAAAGTTCACCATAATCTGTTGTTCACCTGCAGCTGAATGAATTTCTACTGTTGCACTTTAGTCACTCGCTGTTATTAAACAGTGACAAATGCTTGGATTGTTAATTACACACACACACACACACACACACACACACACACACACACACACACACACACACACACACACTTTTCTAAGGGCTGTTTATCAGAGCGATCCAGCAGCCGACAGACTCTGTTGCTAAGAGACTAATCAACTGACTAAAGGGATTTTCGACAAGTGTAATTAACCTCAAACAAGCATGAACTCACACAAACAGACACACAAACACACAGCTCTCTAAACGTCTTGGAGAAAGTTTCTGTTGTGTTGCTGCATCTTGATTCTCTCCACGTCTGCTCTCTGTGATTCTGCTGTGTTTGGTTCATTGTGTTCTGCTCCCTCTGTGTCATTACTGCTGTTATTGTGTCTGTCTGGTTTGTAGAGATGGTATCTGGTTTTCATCTCCCTGACAGAAGTCTCCAGCGTTGTACTGTGTGTCTTTAAAGTCTCTGTTTGTTTATCACAGCAGCAGCAGCCGTCTCACTTTTCCTGCGTTTATTCCAAAAAAAAAAAAAAAAAAAAAAAAAAAAAAAAAAAAAAAAGCTGTTTATTCTGCAAAAACAAAAAGTCTGTGTCGGAAAATCTCTGCAACATTTTTCTTTTTTAAAGGTTATGTAAACGAGATTTTCAACAATAAAACAGAATCAAACAACTGTTCTGTTTGTTGAGTCATGGCGTCCTGAGCAGAGAACGAAGCCACACCCCCTCTGTGTGTGATGTAATCTGAGTTTCTCTGTTCTCTGTTTTGGTACCTGGTCCAGTAGTGTGTGCATGTTAGTGCACGTGAGCCCCTCCTGTTAAACCATTGGCCCCATGGTTATAAACATACGGGCTAAACATAGAGAATTTCTTCCACTGAAGAAGAAACCTCCTTTTCATCTTAAAAGGTTCTGATTAAGGGGTGGCCTGGTAGTCGAGTGGTTGGGGCGCAAGACGCTCTTAGCAGGCAGTCGCCGGTTCGACTCCTAACCGGCCCGACTCTTTCCTGCATGTCATTCCCCTCTCTCTACCCCCCTTTCCTGTCAGTCTCCACTGTTCTATAATAAAGGCACAAAAAGCCCACAGGCTACAGACTAACCATCAAAACATCCTTAAAGTTTTTTAAGTTTTGAAAGTTTTGTACCAGCTCCATCAGTGTCTTTTCCAGCTCCGTCAGTGTCTTTTCCAGCTCCGTCAGTGTCATTCATGCATCCTGTCCCAGTGGATCAGTCCAAGGCTGAATTTCTTTCCCAGTCTGACTGTGAATCCAGTCCTGGACAGCTACAGTAGCATCATGATGTTAGCTAACTGCTGTAACCAATATTATGAATTTGTTCAGCAAGTGTTGCTATCGCTAGCTGGCTAACTGTCAGCAGAGCTGTGGAGCGTACAATGCTAATGTGGGCTAATGGTTGTGGTTAGATTGTTTTTTGTTGGTTCTTGTGCTCACAGGGTAATTTTATTCACGTGTGCTTCCTGTTGTGTTCAGTGACACTTTCACTCAGCTTCGTAACATTTTACTGCCTGAGAACGTGACCGGAGGCCTGAGATGTGGCTGATGGAGCATTTGTTTTGGTCTGAGATGCTGTTGGTCTGGTGGCAGCAATGATCATTTAGAGAATGAGAGGATGAGAGAATGAACTTCAGTAGTGGGCCTGGGTGTTACTGTACCTGTCCGGTCTGCTGACAGGGCGTCTGGTACTCAGCTCTCTGACACAGGTCTTTTACTCGTTGGTGTTTGGGCAGGAAATTCTCCTCCTGTGACACTTCCTTTCCCTCGACGCGCTGGTGGAGCAGCTTCCTGTTAACGAACCAAACACAGACGAGTTGGAAATTTCTGTGTCTGATATGTTTTTTTTCCAACAGGTCTAAGAGGTCATTGTCTGCTGCACACATTGTAAAGTCTTCTGTTTATTCTCAACAAGACTTGATGTGAGAAATGACACAGGTGATTATTACAACTTATTTTCATAATGAACAGTGTGTTTTGTTTTGGTCGTCCTTCCTTCCAGTAATATACCAGTAATAGCACTGTACTCACTGAGTCAATAGCTGAGACCTGCCAGATGTTCAGACAGGTTGGAAACAAACTCATTCAGAAGAATTTTGACACAAACTGTGCGTTAAACATCACAGTGACCAGACCGACTGTCTCAGTGAGGGTTTACCACTAACAGTTCAGATGTGCTCATGTTCAGTTTGACCTCCAGGTAAGGTGCTGCTTTAGCATTACTGTTTTAGCCATGCTAGCAGGGTGGCTCCAGGGACACAATGTAGGTCCACCATGTTGGAAGTGAAATATCTCAACAACAATTGGATGGATTGCCAACTTCGTTCATACATTTATGGTCCCCAGAGGATGAATCCTCTGACTTTCCCTCTATTTAGTATTTATGCTCACTGTGTGGATCCAGTACTTTTTCTGTGTGAACACACCACAGACTAAAAACCTGCTCAGGATTAATGTGTAGTCTGGATTTAGGACACATCATTAGTCTTTTCTATTAGTTCTGCAAACATATGAAAAAGGAGGACATAAGGAAAAAACGTTGAAATCATGGAACCATGAAAAAACATAAACTCAAACAAACAAAAATAAGTCATTATAGTGAAGTGATGAGGTTTAATAATGTTCTGGAGCAACTGGGTTGTAGTTTGATGTATGTGCTCACTGACTGGCTGAGAAGGTTTATTTTCATCTGCATGGCTGTGAAGCATTGAAGTCATTAATGGTCAGTTAGTTAATATTATTTAATAAAAGAGTCATTTTGGATTAATTTGCCCAGTTATCCTAATTCTAATGGAAGCAGAGATACTATATGAGTTATATATAATATTTCTGTTAAAGCTCCACACAGTCTAAAGGTAGACGTCCATGTGTTTGTGATTATAAAGCAGCTCTCGGTTCTATATTAATACTGTGAAAGTATCAAAGCCTCAGTCCACAGAGAAATGCACACAGCCTGTATTCAGAAACTGAGCCTTAAAACCAGCCGTCAGGACTTCTGGAACTTTGTGATGTCACAACAAAGCAGTCACCTGGACCCACCATCCAACCCTGCAGAATTTGGTTTCTCTGAGTGTTTACCTGAAATCTGCTGTATTTTTATTGAGAGAGGAGATGTAAAACTACACTGAGATGGCTTTTGATTCTTAAAACCACAAATTTATCTTCTTATGGAGATCAACCCTTCAGATAAAACACTGGGAATGTGTAACATATGGGACCTTCAAAATACAGTTAAAGTCTGTTGTGTGTTGCGCTCCAGCAGCTGTCAGTATCAGTGATAATGTGAGTATTTACCCTCTCTCCACCAGAAACGAGTCTCTCCACACCTTCGGCTTCTTGTTTACTTGAAACCTGAAGAAGAGGAAAACAGCACAGAGTTTAGAGATTATTCCTTTTCCTTTTTTTTTAGCAACAAGCAGCGCTGTCGTCACCTCCACCTCCATCCTTCCTCTCTTTATTTTTACCTTTTTCTTTTTAGACTCGACTCCAGGAGCACAACAGGAAACAGGGCTGTTTAGTTTTAGAGCTAAATGAGGTAAATGATGCACAGGCTCCTCTTACTGCCACATGCACAGAGTTTACCTCAGTTCAAATAGAAAATGACACACATTTATATTATATTCGTAATGCACTCCCTCTCTTAATGACTGTCTCCATCTGGTTTCTATTCTGGGATGTTTGGGACTTTGACTTTTAGGGATAATATTTTGATTTTCCTGCCGCAGCTAAAACAACAGAAGCCGCCACAGTGGAAACAACTGCAGGACTTTTTCCACTTGTCTTTTTCTACATTGATCTGCAGAATAAACTTTTAAACTATGATAGAGAGACAAACAGTGCTGAAGATATTAGGTGAAAGCAAGATTTACACACAATGAAAATAAAATTAAGGTCAAATCTTGTGCATATTTTCACCTACAAAACTGACTGAGGTTTGAAATGTTCTGGAGAAACACAGTAATTTCCTCTCAGGTTGGTTTTCCTGCAGCTGGATTTTTTTTGCTGTGTTTTGTTTGATCAAAAATAATTACATTTCTTTGATCCCACGGGCAAAAGTAATATGTATTGAATTTCCACATATGAAATATATGCACATATAAATGTATTTCTTTTATTTTTATTTATTTAACCTTTATTTAACCAGGTTAGTCCCATTGAGATCACGAATCTCTTTTACAAGGGAGACCTGGCCAAGATAGCAGCAACACAGTTACAGTATTAAAGAAAGAAACTAGCAAGAAGTTACCTACATAAAAACGTACTTATATAAAACATTGCACACAGACAGCCTGGACCCCAGAGTTTTCACCAGATCTTTAAATTCAGTCAAGGAAACTAAGTTTTGCAGGTGAAGTTCAGATTGAAGATTGTTCCAAGCATCAGGTGCCGAAAACTGAAAAGCTAAATAAAGCTAAATGAAAACATATGTAAAATGTAAAAGTTTTATTTAAAACCTAGGTTAGAACAATTTCATATATTGACATACAGTATATGTTGAGCCCATACAAATAAATTACATTTCTGTGTGGGATCACATTACATTTGGGCTGCAATAAACAATTATGTTAATTATGACCTATTCTGCTCTCACTTAATTGATTAAATGTTTCCAGTATAAAACAAGGTGACGTCTTCAAATGTTCAAAACAAAAAAATCAACTAATTGATTAATTAACCAATCACTTCAGCTGAATATGAGATGATAATAAAGAACAATATGTATTTTATCTCTGAAGCCTTAATCTGACACCATGTAGCAATAATACACTGTAAAAACATTTTGTTACAACTGACAGGCCTGCATTCAAATATTACTGAAGTAAAACTACATTAACAGAATTAACAGAAAAATGTACTTAAAGTATAAAGAGTAAAGTTTTTTACTTTAATGTTTTATTAAATCAGACATTCTTGTGGGTCTGTGGTCTAATTAGACTCAGCTGTGGGTTTGAGAACCACTGTATTAAATTATTAGCAGCATTTTAATGTTGCAGCTGTTTTAGGTTGGATAAATTCTACAAAACTACTCGTTCCACTCTTTAGTAGTTTGATCAGTAATGAAGCCTCACATGGCACATGACTATGATCACATGCAGGATTTTGAGTGTAAAGTTTTAGAGCTCCTGTACACTCATACTCTACCCACTCAGGTGTTTTCACTGACAGTAATTAGACCTGTTCTCAGGACATAGTGGGCGTGTACATGTAGAAATGTGTCTATTCTTGTGTTTGCAGCAGATGTAAATTTCTCCATCTCCCATCAACAGGAGACCTGCAGCAGTCTGGAGCTCTACGTTTCTCCAGGTGGAAAGACAGAAGAGGTTTGTTCAGGCTGCAGAAGGTTCAGAGTCCCAGTTTTCTCCCGAGTTCTCTCTGAAATAATCATGTACACAGATAAACCTGTTCACCACCTCAGAACAACATGACCCTGGTTTGATTCCACAGTCCAGACTCAGACTGTCCTGGTACAGCAGGACTCTTCAGTCCAGATCTGATCCACATGTTTGTCTGAACAGGAGAATCTGCACAGAATCAGTCCTCTGTCATTCCTGGTTCTTGTTCTGAATTAACTCTGGCTCGGTGTAATCCATCCTTCAGCTACTGTCTCTGAATTCTTCTGTACTTCGGGAGAACAGATGCTTTACAGTCCCTCGCTGCACTTGAGAACACGCCGAGTTGATTCACACGTGTTCAAACAGCCGGAGTACAGGGATCCTCCTGAGCCCTGCACAGCTCAGAGCTAAGTGACGAAAAATTTGTTTGGGGTTGAAAGACAGAGACGCAGCTCCGTAGAGTTTCTGTTTGAGTTTAAACATGAAAAAAGCCCTGAAGAGACGCCTCGATCAAACATGTTTTAAAGGACAAAGATGTTGGAACAGTGTGACACCTTTGTTTGCACAGACTCGACGGCATCACAGAGTCTGTTCAACTGTTGGAGGAAACTTATTTCATCTTTAACCTACAGATCTTCATCTCTGAACCTCCGTCCTCCTGAAAACTTGAGCACTTTGCTTTTTTAATCAATATTTGGTCATTTGATCACTTTCTTTTTTCATCATGTTCCAGTTTTCTGCTCCGGCGTTCATTAAAAATCTTAATGTTTATTGCTGAATTCCTCATTTGGGAATCTGCATAAATTGAGCTGGTTCTGTTTTTTCTCACAGTGGTGCTAAGTTTATCAGCCTTTTGTAGTTTTAGTCTTAGTCCTGAGGTCCAAAGTTTATGTTTGTTTACTGAACTTAATTCTTCTTACTCTTCATTTTAGTCTGGTCTTAATAAAACCATGAACACTTCAGTCTGAGTTTCATTAATGAAAGTTTGACAACACAAACAAAAACCTTTAATCCGAGGTCCACTGACTAACAAGGTCAAGAATGAACCTCATGCTTAAGTAAAGTGGGCGTCGTACCGGACTGTTGTGGTGAAGAAAAAAAAACACATTTCTGCTGTAGGGTGTCTGGGCTCAGCTTTAGAGATAGGGTGAGGAGCTCTGATACCTGGGGGGAGCTCAGAATAGAGTCGCTGCCTTTTCAAGTCGAAAGGAACCAGTTTAGGTGATACGGGCACCTGGTTATGTTGTCTCCTGGGTGTGAAGGTCTTCCAGGCTTGTCCAACTGGTAGGAGACCTCAGGACAGGCCCAAAACATGTTGGAGAGATTATATCATCTGGTCTTGTAACACCTCTGGATCCTTCAGGAGGAGCCGGAAACTGTTGATGGAGACAAGGATGTTTGGGCTCTTTGTTTGTCGCTGCCAACATGACCTGGCCCAGATTAAGTGGTTGAAGATGGATGGATGGATGGATGGATACTATACTGAGATTTAGTCAGAGGTTTTGCGATTGAGGTTTCATCTCACCACCTTCTCATCGTCATCATAGTTAACACAGTTAAGAAATACAGTTCATCATACTTAATGTCCCATAAAGGATGATGATGGTGTAATCAACCAAACCAACCATGTGTTAGTCTGCCTCTCAGCTCAAAGCCCCCCTGGTTCATACTGAAGATGTAAATCTTTAAAAAAAATACATATAAATACATAGTTTAATAGAAAAAACTGACTTTTTCTTTGAGTGTGTCCTGGTGTTGGAAACCTTTTAGCAGAAGTTCTGGGTTTGACGCCGGTTGAATCATTATCCCGTTTGCTCTGACATCCTGACCTTTACCTTTGCCTTTGTTCATACTTTGATCATGATAAATATTAATAGAAAATTTGTTTCCCTTACGGCGAGCCAGATGGCTCTTTGTTTGTGAGCTGCGGCGCACCCAGGTGTTTAAATGGGGTCGTTACAGCTGAGAGACGCCGTGCTGCTCCAACACTCTGCAGGAGGATGATTTACATACGGGTGGTGTTTCCTGGTTGCTCCAGTGAGTCTCTTTTCTCCTCTGACCTTTGTCTTCAGCAAGCTGCTTATCGCATCACTCTGTTGACTCTGTCTTTGGGGAGACGCCCCCATCCTTAACTGTCGTGATGTGAAGAGGTGCAGCAAAGGTGCATATTCAGAGCTGGTTAGACATGTTAGGGTGTTAGAGGAGTTAGGAGAGGAGGTGCTCTCTGAAGAGAGGAGTCTTCAACAGGGTCTTGAAGATAGAGAGGGACGGCTCTGCTCTGAGAGACTTCAGGAGCTGGTTGCACCATCAGGGAACCACAGACCAGAACAGTCTGGACTGAGATTCCTTGGAGGAACACAGTGGCTGAGAAGGAAATGCTGCTGCATTCTGGACCATGTGTAAAGGTTTCTGTGTGTGTGGAGGGAAGCTCGTCGGAAGAACGCTGCAGTAGTCCACGTGAGAGACGAGGAAGCAGCTACAGAGAAGCGACTGCAGCTTTTTATGCTCAAATTTTCCTCACAAAGACAAGAATCATTTACAGAACAGCTTTGAAGCTGCTCTGACTGTGGCTTGTTGCTGCGTTGTGTTTCCTCCTCGCTCTCCTGGGGCGTCACATGACAGATGGTTCATCCAATCAGCTGCCAAGTTGAACTTTTCCAAACAGTTTCAAACGAAAGCTTCACAGATGATTCTGAGTAACAAACCAAATTATGATGAGTCCTCAGAGACACATCGAAGTGTTTTCTGATCTGACGCCTCCATCATGCGGACTGTCCACAACTGTTACAAACCACTGAAGAAGAATGAACCTGTATTCAAACACTCTGGTTACAGTTTGGGTTGTTGACACAGGAAGCGAACAGCGGTGTCCTGGGTTCATGGCCATCATTTAGTCGGCCCATCCATCCACCACTAACACCTCCCTCTGTGGAGCCATAGCAACGTCACCTGGCCTCCTGCTCTTCCTGTCGTTTTTCCTGTAAATGTTAGAAGTCTTTGCCACGAGAAAGTAAACAGATGTTGTTTTGAGGCACTCGCTGTAACGACTGAGGAGAATCTCTCAGTTTCATTTCTTCAATGTCAGCTGGAGACTGACGTGAGGAATAAATAAAAGCTGACGGATGAAAAGAGCCAAGGACAGGTGTCATTTCAGCAGAATCAACAGTTATTGAATCAAAATGCTAATTTTTCCTGCTTCTGTCCGAAATCAAAGGCTTGTTGTTTAAAGGGATGAACTTTAATGGTGATTTTTCCACTGTTGCTGTCACACTGTGTGTGATGGAAGGTTTGGCAACAGTTACACAAACTGAACCAGAAAAACCAACGAAAGAACAGAGCTAAGGATGGTGTGTTTCTTTACCACACACTACCTGTATGTGTGTGTGTGTGTGTGTGTGTGTGTGTGTGTGTGTGTGTGTGTGTGTGTGTGTGTGTGTGTGTGTGTACCTGTTGGCAGGTTTGTCAGTGTCCAGCAGAGACAGTATCGACTTCCCGTCCATATCTGGAGGTGTGTCGAGGCCGGCGATGTCCAGGATGGTCGGAGCCAGATCGATGTTCAGAACCATGTGAGGGTTACTAACACACACAAATACACACAGGCACACAGAGACACACACGCACACATACATGCAGACACACATAAAAATAAACAAGACTGTTTATCTACAGCTCCGTCGGCCTCATGATTCATTATTTTCCTATTTTTCTCTAAACTTGGTGAGAAACAAGAAAAAACTCACACCAAAAATACACACGTGATAATTATACTTTATTATAGTTTAAACACTTTTAATTGACCTAAGGAATTAAAGTAAATGAGCCAATAGGAGAGCAGCACATGGAGAGTGTCAGGTTCTGAGAGCAGGTGTTTGGCAGCAGGTTTACTGTGAAAACTGGGTGTTAAATATTTCATATTTTGGTAAATGTGTGCAGCGTAGCAACACAGCTCTGTGTGAACTCATGATCACCTCGTGGAACAGCTCTGACTGTGGTAATCTGCTTTACCAGGAACACACACACACACACACACACACACACACACACACACACACACACACACACACAGAGTCCCTGAAGAAAAGCGCTGGTCAGATGTTTCAGCTCTGTGATTTATTGCGCTGCTTCTCTGATCTTTTATTTTCACTGATCTGTTTTCTTAAAAGCAAATCAACAGTCTCCATGGCTACAGTAGAATTTTACTGCTGTAAAATCTCTTTTACTGCTGCAAATTACTTTTTTCCTTAACTAAGCAAAGTAACTCCCGCAGCTAAGGAGAAATTAAACCTTAAATGTCATAATTAAGTAGAAAACTTAAGGTGTTTTGTGCAACTGGCTCTTTACTATGTTCAGCAGCTGCTCTCTGACTGTGTGTGTCTGCTGCTGGTGTGAAGTGACTGGATGACGAAGACGCTCGATGATGAGTCGTGTGGTGTGAATTTAATGTTGGTGTGTGAGCTCACATGCTGCCTTGCTCCACGTTAGGTCCTCTGATGTAGAACGGGACCCTGATGTCAAACTCGTACGGCATGGATTTACCTGCAGACACACACACACACACACACACACACACACACACACACACACACACACACACACACACACACACACACACACACACACACACACACACACACAGTTAACACGCAGTAAACATTTGTCACCATCATAAAGGCTCAGATCTGTTAAAGTTGAAGTCAGCAGAATAAGGACAGGAAGTGAGGTGACATTTATAATCTTAGCCTATCACAGGATTCTAGTGTTTTGTTCACATATAATAATAACAACAACAACAACAATAATAATAAATTAAATTAAATTAAAATAAAAGCTTTTAAAAAATAAATGAAAAATAAATACATGATGTTGCGTTTGGTGACATTCAGGAATTATTTTAATCTAAACAGGAAAAACTGACGTGGGATTCTAACAAACTCTGGCAGCAAAATATCATAAAATTATAAACTTACAAACTGGATCAAGGCTATTTTTTGAAATATTTAAAATGTTATGTTCATAACGATTAATAGTGAATCTTGTAGAGAAAGACAAAATGAATATTAAATCAGCGATTCACAAACTTTTCCAACTCACTTAAAAATCTCTAAATGCTGTAAAGATATGGAGGCCAAATAACGTCTCAGAGCACTTTTTATTTAATAATGATCAAACACTCAGGACTGAACTGAAGCCAGAGGAGACTCCAGTCTCCACAGTGGTTTATCACAGTGAGGCCTTAATATAGAAAAAACAATAGAAAGAGTTTTAAAACATTTTTAATGTTTTTTAAGATCATTTCGTTTAAAAACATGCAAAAACATTATATTTGTAATTATTAAATCTGTTTACCTTTTCTTTGGACTATGGTCAAAATATTTTTTTCTAATATAGTATTTTTGCCTCCAGTTTTTAGTTTATTTATTTACCGGTAACAGAGATGATGAAATTTAACATAGTTCTACTACAGATCATGAAACTGATGTGTTGCACAGAGAGTTTGCAGCTGCTGCTAATTTCAACTGTTTGCTGACAGGTCGAGATGTTGTGATCACATGGTCAACAGGACGCTGCTGAATCACATGTAACACGTTCAAAAATCATTTAAGTTAAAAAAACTTTTACTTGGCTTCACTGTAAATCTGGTCTGTACTTCAGTGTTTCTGAGAGAAAATAAAGGTTGAGTGACTTTTCCTTAGATATTCACGTTATTTCTAAAATGTCCCCAACAGTAAATTGATCTTTACAGATAATAAGTGATAGATTCCATATGATCTGAAAACCATAATAATACATTCACTAAATAATTTTTACTAAAAACAGTTTAATGTAAATGTTCCCTGTGAGGAGGTTTCCCACCTTTGACGAGGCCGAACTGTCCGATGTGGTAGCCGTGATCAGACGTGTAGATGATGTAGGTGTTTTCCAACTCGCCCGTCTCCACCAGCATGTTGTGCAGCTGAGACACAGACGGACGCAGTCACAACACACACTTTCACTTTTTATACAAGACAACAAACATTTAGTTTCATCATTATGTATTTGTTTGCGTGTGTGTGTGTGTGTGTGAGAGAGCCACCTTCTCCACGCTGTCGTCCACAGACAGCAGCGTCTGCAGTCGTTTCCTCTGCAGCATGTTGGTGAACTCCATGTGGATGGGCTTCATGGGGCCGGTGTAACGCATGATCCAGTGCTTGTCCAGGTTTGGAGCGTAATTATAACTGGGAGTACTGGGGAGACGAGGGGGGGGCAGAGACACGGGGGGGAGGAAGGTAAATGTTGCTGCATGTTTTTTTGAAAGCAGCCTGATCTCTTCTCGTCTGAATCAGACTCTGATAGAAATAGAACAGACAGATCAGCCTGCTCTCTTCTACAAGTTCACAGTAGAACCGCTCAGAGGACCTTTACTGGTCTCAAACATCAGCTGGCTTAATAAAAGCTTTAAAAACTGACCTCTCTGAGTCTGAGCCACTGACTTTCAATTTTGACTGAACCAGACGGCTCATTTCAGCGTGATGGTGAATCAATCAGTTCATAATTAGATTCTTTTTTTTAACTGAATGAACTGATTTACCTGCTCCGCCTTCAGTGCTTGGAAATATAATGTGAGTGTCTCACTGCTGGTCAGACACGAAAGAAAAAACATTCCCTACAGACCAGACAATTAATCACTTCATCAAATTAATTAATTAGGAGAATGACTATTGGTTTCAACTGTGGTCCAAACACAGTCGGGTCTGAGTGTTAGAAATAACAGTGTGTGTGTGTGTGTGTTCAGTATAATAGCATGTGTTTGGTTGTGTGTGGAGTAATGACAGCAGATGCTCCTGTTCATTAATTACACACACACACACACACACGCACACACACACACACACACGCACACACACATGCACACACACAGACGATGCTCCTGCAGTATGTTCTGTGTAGATAATGAATGACTTCCATCAGCCAACTCATTTACTCCTCTCACCTCCTCCCCCCTCCTCCCCCCTCTTCCCACCTCCTCTCTGCTGCAGCTACATAATTAAATTCCTGTGTTGAGACAGAAATAACCTTAAACTTCCTCCTCACTGAACAGCTGGAAACAGCTGCATTCGCTCCACTCAGGGCGAACATTACATCAGCACCGTCGGGCTGGAGACCTTTACTCAGTGTGACAGTTTAACAGCCGACATGCGGAGCCCCCCCACAACCCCCCCTCACCACCGCTCTGCTCCGAGAGAGTAAAACCGTGTAAACAAGCTGCATATGGACGAGTGTGACGAGCTGAGAGGGCGTCAGGCGGCACGCTGGTGCAGCGGCAGCCACACCGTCACCTCACAGCAACAAGGTCCTGGGTTCAGTCACCACACGAGCTTCCTGGAGCTTCTCCAGACACACGGGCTGATGAGGCGTCGGAGCGCTGCAGCACGCCAGTGAAAGGTCAGGCCAACAAACCCAGTTCATGTTTCTGATTTGTTCACATGATTTTTTTATTCTTTGTTTATTTTACTCCTTATTTTAATCTTTGAGATTTTTTTTACTGTTTGTTTGTACAGACACAGGTTCAGACAGACAGGAAAATAAATCCGGCCAATATTTGGGCCACATGCTGGTTTTTCTATTGGTCTAGGATACACCTGGTTCCATGGCCTGAGTCTGGCCCACATACAGCATGACTGACAGATGCTACTTCCACATCTGGAACAATTCTGGTGCACAGAAAATATTTCAGCTGTTAGTCAATACCAGAGAACAACAGCCGGAATCTGCCCGGATGTGGACGTTAACGGGCCAGACGTGGGCCCGGGATCCAGGCATATGTAGGGCCAGAAGTTTCATTTGCTGTTTTCCAGTGTCACAGCGTTTACAGCCTCAGCTGATGTGCAAAGCCTTTAAAATGCATGAAACTCAACAATATGACAAAATAAAAGAACCATAAACGTCACACACTGATCCTGGACAGAAAAAGCTAAATGTCCCAGTGAGGATTTACTAAAGGGCACCTTACTGTTCACAGGGAGAGGAACCAGAGTGTAGTGTAGTGTTTTCAGCTCCGTGGTAACGACGGAGCATCAACGTGTCTACAAGCTGTTTGTTTCTGTGTCTGACCAAAGATATGAAAAGATGAAAAAAATATGTAAATGAGAAGAATTATCTGGTGAACGTGAGCTCAGTGTCAGCAGGAGGAGACTGGACTGTCTGTGTGTGAATAATGAGCAGAGAAACACACATGAAAACTGAAAATCCTTTACATTTACAATGATTTGTCTTTTTTCAGAGGAGGAGGTCTGAATGTAATGGAAGACCCGAGAGGCAAGTGATTTTTTGATTTTTTTGTAGGATCATTTCTCTAAGTTTTTGTTTTATTCGTCTGTAAAAAGCCAGTGAGTTTTTTTTTCTGGGAAGGAAGAAAGAAACCGGAGGCTTTTCCCCCGATACGCTTTCTGAAGTCAGGTGAGACTGGCTCTCACACAGGACCTTGAACTGCATGTTGTCCACTCAAACACTGCAAGAACATTAATATAAAGTTAAAGACTGAAACATGAAACTGCAACATGCTGCACATCTGGTTCTGAGTCCGTTCTGAATAAATATAAGTGAAACAGTTTAAATCTTCTGTGTTTGTGCTCTGGCCTCCTGGGTTCTTATTTCACTGTAACTGTTGTGTGTCTGCGCTTTGTGCTGAACGACAAAACTGAATCAACTTGAGCTGTTGGACATTGATGACGCCGGTGTATCAGCATTTAGCGTGGAGTGACTTTGTCTCATTATTCTCCTCGGAGCGGAGGGATTACTGTCTGTTCTCACAGCCTTTCTGTGACAGAAATAGAAAAACCTTCACAAAAAAGCCTGGTGAGCTTAAATGGGATTTATATGGTCTCCTGACAGCGGGAGTCCAGCCGACACTTCCTCAGGCATCTGCTGGATGAAAAAGATTTGACAGAGAGGTAGAAGAGCGGCCGTCACCGTGGTGACGTCTCTGTTTATCTCTGTTTGTCTCTGTCCGCTCACAAAGAGTCAAACACGTCCCTGACACAGGATTCAGGACAGGTCGGGCTGCAACGTTTTAAGACATCAAGTTCAATGAGAAATAACTCACACACACACACACACACACACACACACACACACACACACACACATTAGGGGGATTGTGTCGTTTTAGTGGTGTTGCTTCAGGATTTGTCCTGCAGTGCAGAACAGAGCTGCTCTATTGTTCAGATGGATTACAGTGTGGTTTAGGCTTATTGTGTGTGTGTGCGTGTGTGTGCGTGTGTGTGTGTGTGTGTGTGTGTGTGTGTGTGTGTGTGTGTGTGTGTGTGTGTGTGTGTGTGTGTGTGCGTGTGCGTGGGTGCGTGCGCGTGTGTGGGTGCAGGCCTACATGTGCTGCGATGCGTTCGGGAAGGCGGTGCTGTACTGCGGAGCTGAGTCCTCGGGTCCGTGTGGAGCTGCGTGGCTCAGCACCATCAGGACCGGGCGATGAGGATAAACCCGTTTCGAGGAGCGGAAGTACCGGATGGACTCGGCTGTGATCAGGTCGGTCAGGTAGTCCTGGTGACACACAAACACACCTGAGCTTCATCATACAGTGTTGTTTTTATTATATGACAAGCACACACCTCTGAGCCCTGATGTGTCTCTGCTATATACATAAATATTAATATATTATTAACATCAGATATGTTTTACATTTATTTAACTCTGACTGAAATAAATATTATGTTATTATATTATAATATTCTGATATATATACAGATACATACATAAATATATATATATATATATATATATATATATTGATGTCTTTATATTCAGATTATTTCTGAGAAGTTTCCTGGAAAGTAAAATATAATTTAGAAATAATTATAGATAAAATAGATTCAATTAATACATTTCCAGTTGATTAATTCCAGTACTTATATGACCCAGAAAGTCTCTTCATCAGAGCAGATGAGCCACACACACAGTTCCATGTACAGTACATGGAGAATAAAGTTCCCAATAAATGAAGAAATATTGGACAGGTGGATTAACACATAGGATAAGAACCTTATTATATATTTTGTATTTCTCTATGTCAGTGGTTCCCAACCTGTGGGCCGGGGTCCACTGGTGGGCCGCGTATTATTAATGGGCCACAAATCATTTGCTAAATAGTACAATTTTGGTAAAAAGGTGTAACTATAAATATATATCGAATGTTTTTAAATGTTTTAAAATGAAATGATCTTTAAAAACATTAAAAATGTTGAAAACCTCCTTTCATTGTTTTTATTTTTCTGAAGAGCCGACAGCAACGTTTGAATCAAGAAAACTTGTTTACTGAAGGTTTGTTATTCAAATAAAAAGTAAATAAAAAGCATCATTAGGCCTCAGTGTTGTTCAGTGTTCGGTACCATCAGCTGGAAAAAGTCAGGAACCACTGATCTAAAATAAAAAGCAACACGTGCAGATATCACTGAGTCACTGACTTCAACAGTGACTTTTTTTACATTTTTAAAAAACGGTTTTTGCCTCCAGCCTCTTTGGTTTAATCTGGTTTTGTCTTTCTTTTCTTTCTATGTATCTGACATGTTTATGTGTTATACGTTTTTTTAATTGTTGAAGTTGTCCGTGTAAAGCATTAATCATTCAGCACTGTGGATATTTAAACTTTGTGAGACGACGCAGCACTGACACAAAGAAGAAATTAAGACCAGCATCCTGACAGGACACTGAGTGTGTGTGTGTGTGTGTGTGTGTGTGTGTGTGTGTGTCCCTGCCTGTGGGTACTGCGCTCCGTGTTTCTCTCGGACTCCGTTGCGACTCATTGTGTAGTTGTAGAAGCGGCTGTTCTTCACCAGGCCGAGCCACTCCCTCCACCCGGCGGGGACGTAGGAGCCATTGTACTCGTTCAGATACTTCCCGAAGAAGGCTGGAGGGGGGGGTGCACACACGCACACACGCACACACACACACACACACACACACACACACAAACACCGAGTGGGTCAATCAGGAGAATCACAGTTTTAATAAAAGCCTGTGTGTGTGTGTGTTTCTCTACCTGTCCTGTATCCAGTGTTGTTGAGATAGACCCCGAAGGTCCGTGGCTCGTGCTGCCGTTGCCATGACGGTGAGGAACAGTTCTCATTGTTGGTGTAGGTGTTGTGGTTGTGGACGTACCTGGAGAAGAGACAGAGGGTCGGAGGAGCTGCTGCTCATTTCTTCATCTTATTTTAAAAACACATCATTAAAATTCAACTGAGGCATTTTAATTACTAGTTATTAAATTTTATTTAATTATATTTTTATTTTGAAGGTCCCATATTTT
Source organism: Trachinotus anak (assembly GCF_046630095.1). Taxonomy (NCBI): domain Eukaryota; kingdom Metazoa; phylum Chordata; class Actinopteri; order Carangiformes; family Carangidae; genus Trachinotus; species Trachinotus anak. The sequence continues at coordinate 873,288 of NW_027273873.1, forward strand.
ACACTTCTTACGCTTCTCTCTGGAGCTCTAGTTACAGCAGGTCACTGAGCCAATCAGAAGAGAGGATCTGAGCCTCTCCAAAAAAGACTTGATCCTACATTTCCCTTAATGCACTTGGGCTGTGTCATTAGAGCTGCCACAAGACTTTACACAACAAAATGTGTTTAAAGGACATGGACGTGACTTAACACCACATCAGGGACTTACTTCCCAGTGAGCATGCTTGAACGTGACGGACAGCACATGGGCGTGGTCACGAATGCGTTTGAGAAAGAAGTCCCACCCTCCTCCATGATGCGGCGAGTTTTATTCATGGCCTGCATCGAACCTGCAGAGAGAGAGAGAGAGAGAGAGAGAGAGAGAGAGAGAGAGAGAGAGAGAGAGAGAGAGAGAGAGACTGTTAGTTTACACTTCCCTCCCTCAAATATAGCAATTTTCCCCCTTGATTTGGTGACTTTTAAAACTCTGTTAACCATGAGCAACAACATATTCTGTTGACCAATCAGCAGTCAGACAGAAATGTGAAACAACAAACCAAGGCATAGTAACAGTAACTAAGGGGGGCGGGGCTGAGCAGAAGGTCGGTTATGTGTCATTCAGTCTCAGAGACAGAAGATGTTTGATTCTGTTTCATGATGTTTTATCATTTCCTTAATTAATAGCATCAGTGTTGTTATGGTAACAGCATCAGCATCATCATCAGCGCCTGTAACAGGAACAACCACCACGACAGTAAAGGTCACAACAGAGGTAGTGATGGAACTAATGTAGGTTAGTAGCTGTGTGTCAGTCACCCAGCTCCAGGTCCTGGTCGTCGGTCAGGATCAGGATGATGTTCGGCCGGATGTTGCGTCTGTCTCTCTGGAGGCGGGGCTTCAGACGCTGTCCGGACTGGACGTGAGCGTGGCCGAGCGTCATTGAGACGATCAGGAAGAGGAGGAGTCGCCCCGCCATGGCCTTCAACCCCCAACCTCCCCGAGAGATCAACCAATCAACTGTTTCCCCCGTGGATTCTCAACCTATGGACGAAACCGACAGACAGACAGACAGACAGACCAGATGAAGCTGCTGCAGGGATCAAACCTGGACCATCTCAGATCCTCATCATCATCATCATCATCATCAGAAGAAAATCTGACCAGGAGCTGCTGAGATCAGACTGTCCTGCTGCTACTGACGCAAACATGATGTTATTATTATCATCATTATTGTAATAATAACAATAGTAATAATAATAATTAAAATACAATAAATAAAATATTATTTTTATTGTTATTGTTATTATTGTTAGAATAATAATAATAATAATAATAATAATAATAATAATAATACAATTATAATATTATTGTTGTTGATATGATTATTATTGTTGTTATTATTGTTGCAGGAGAGTCCGGGTGATGTCACCAGGAGATGCTGTGAGTTTATTTCCTGTGTGAAAGCGAAGAAAAAATAAAAATGCTGCAGTTTTGGTCCAAATGACTTCAGGAGCACCCTGCTGTGAGCTGACACACACACACACACACACACACACACACACACACACACACTCCTGGTGTGTTTTTTGTCAGTGTGACTGATAGGATTTTGGTGTTTTATTACCAGGGAAACAAAAGACTGCAGCTAATAACTGGTGTGTGTGTGTGTGTGTGTGTGTGTGTGTGTGTGTGTGTGTGTGTGTGTGTGTGTGTGTGTGTGTGTGTGTGTGTGTGTGTGTGTGTCAGCTCACAGCAGGGTGCGTCATGCAAATTATCCAGTAATCAAAACAGAGGAGGCTCAGTGCTCACTCACAGTGAGGTAGATATGTGTGTGTGTGTGTGTGTGTGTGTGTGTGTGTGTGTGTGTGTGTGTGTGTGTGTGTGTGTGTGGTTGGTGGTGGAGCTCTCATGTTTAAGTGGTCTGGTGGCTCCAGCCTTTAATAGACTGAGATTACACAAAACCTGCTGAGAGAGAGATCGAGGCCCGTGTGTGTGTGTGTGTGTGTGTGTGTGTGTGTGTGTGTGTGTGTGTGTGTGTGTGTGTGTGTGTGTGTGTGTGAGGATGACAGTGGATGTGTATCAGTGGACTCACATCAGGATCACACAAGCTTCAAGGGCCCATCTTGCACATTTCCAGCCCTGTTTTTATCCTGACAGTCGTCTCCGACTGATCCGACCTGTCAGCGCCTGTGCAGCTCTATGTGACATCACATTATATAACACATAGATTACAACAGGACACCGTGCAGCTGAGTCTCCATCTAGTCTATTTTTTCTCTTTCTTTCTCTTCATTTTTATACTTATTTAGTCCAGTTAATTAAGCCTTTTTTTGCTGAGCTTCTACATGTTCAGGACGTTTCCCCAGTTACTTGAGTCGACCAGAATATCTGAGCGGTTGCTACTGGTGACACATGTTCTTATAATAAAGTGGAAACATGCATCACTTCCTCAAATCTGAATGTTGAACTAAAAAGTCCCAAAGACTGTGAAGACACTTTACACACAGTTTCCTTCTGGATCAAATAAAACTAATGTTTGGTTTACAAATGTTCTCAGTTTGGGACCTAACACAGTAAATCACATTTTCACCGTTCAAATGATTAGTTAGTGCCTCTAAATGAAAACAAATCACCTCTGCTAAGACTCAACACTACATTCATCTGCAGAGGTTAACAGACGGATCTGCAGCTCAGTTAACTCTGGTGTCTTCATCTGTTTCATGTGTTTTCTACGGTGGCCCTGAGAGCTCAAAACACTGCAACCTAAGAAAGTACATGAAAACAGACAAGATACAAAGTCTGAAAACATCTCCATCCCTTTGACAACAAACACACTGCAAATACCGGCAACACAACAGAAGTGTTGCCAGGGGACACAAAAAAGTGATGAACCCAACAGGGACGCACCTGCATGGACATATTATAATAAATGTATTAATACATTTATTATTATTATAAATGTATTAATGCATTTGTAATAAATGTATTATAATACATCCATGTGCGCTTATTGTTCAATGCCTGTAACTTCAAAAGTCACAAAGCATTTCACACTTTTTTTTTGCAAACACTCCTGTTGTCGTCTGTGCTATTTGCAGCACGGTTGTGTATTTGGTTGTGTTGTGTGTATTTGCAGCACATGTGTTGTCAAACTGATGAAGATGTTTTCTGAATATGTTTGTGTTTTGTCTTTGTGTGAAACTGTCAGCACTCACACAGTTAAACTCTCCGATGCTGCTGCGCTGATCTCTCACCTCAAACATTTGCATTGTGATTTTAATGTTGTCTAATGTTAATGCAGCTTTTCTGACACAAGCTTTCATTATGTTCTCTTTTATTTTCAGAGTGAGGGTAAGTGGCTGTGTTTGTTTCTCAGAAGATCACACACATAAAAATATTATAAATAAATAAGATGAGATAGAATAATCAGGCGTGTTGCTAATAATGATTCTGATCCTGATAGCAGCAGATATAACCAGTGATCTGACCTAACTGGTTTTCTGGATCAGATAATGAAGCCAACATCTGGACCACAGCAGAGCGGTCCAGCTGTTGGCTCTGTTCAGCCTGACATGTGCTCTGTCCTGCAGTGACCCTGCTCTGCTCTGTCAGTAATCCAGTTCACAGTCTCATTATGAAACTGACCTAAAAACTGACCTGAGACCAGACTGACCCTCCTGACCGAACCTGCAGGACTATGTTCCTGTCTCAGTCTGGGTCACAGTCACTGTGAGTCCACATCCAGCTGTGGACTCGGCAGGTCAGACACCAGAACCTCAATGTCCGTGGTTATAGTTTTCCACCATCATGAAAAGATCTAACTCCAGAACCTCAGTATGGAAGATATTTACACCACAACATGATGAAGTTCAAAGAACTAAAGGCCTTTTTGTCTTCACAGTGGAACTCATTAGATTTAGGACTTTATCCTCATGTCACTGCATCTGAAACATCAGGATTCAGCTGTCGTCATTAACCTGTGTGTGATTTTGTCAGATGTTGACAATGAAATAATAAAAAAAAAATTTTTAGTCAGTCTCACTGCTCAGCAGATTGGAGCTGTGAAGCAGTTTTCTGACTGAAAAGAGAAGAAGAAGAAGTTATGTAACTGTTTTCACTGTTTTAGATACACAAACTAGAATTACCAACTCAGACTAGTTTCATGTTATGTATAAAATATTGACCAGTTGTGTGTAATTTTGTGTTTGCTGTGTGAAGTCCTGAGTTAAGGCTGATCACTTCACCCTCCAGTTTGAGTGAATGTTTGTGCCAAATCTGAAGAAGTTCCCTGAAGGTGTTGCTGAGATATGGCGTTTATGACAACCTGGAAACATAATGCCTCCGGCCCTGGCTGCCGGCGCAGCGGCATGAAACATTTACTCATTTGGAAGATGCTTTTATCCAAAGTGACTTTCAAGTGAAGGACATCACTAAAGCTTCAGTGCAGTTGGAGACCTTGGTGTTAGGACTAAGTACAACATCTATTTAATAAGTGAAGGAGATCAGTAAATAAGTGCAGTGCAAGTGCATAGTAAGAGCTGGTTAGACATGTTAGGGAGAGGAAACACTCTCAAAGGAAATGAGTCTTTGAGAGATTCTTGAAGATGGAGAGGGATGCCGCTGCTCTGATGGACTCCTGACAGACCACATTCATCAGAGGAGCACAGTGGAGGAGGAGGAGCATCAGGCTGAAGGACTGAGCTCAGACCCAGAGTCTCTCTGAAGGCAGCCTCACAGACTGGATCTGACTCGGCCGTGGGTAGTTAGTGGAGGATGATGAGGAGTTCAGTGACATGTGACCTTTTGGGCTGATGAAAGACCAGGTGTGCCGCTGCATCCTGGACCATCTGTTAGAGTTTCACTGTGTATGAAGGGAGGTCTGTCAGAAGAGCATCACAGTCGTCAAGGTGAGAGATAATCATGGTCTGGACCAAAGTCTGGGTGCAGGACTGAGTCAGGTAAGACCTTAAAGCTGCAGGACCAGGAGACAGAGACAACATGGTCAGAGAAGGAGAGCTGGTCCTCAAACATGACACCAGGGTTCTCGTGACCTTGGTCAGAGTGAGAGATGAAGAGGCGGTCTTGATGTTGTGATGAAGAGTCTGATTGGCTGGTTCGACTAAGAGCTCAGTCTGAGAGGTTTAGTTGAAGCTGTTGTTCCTTCATCAGTTACGTCAGAGACACAGGCTGAGGTCCACGCAGACTGTGGGGCCGTCTGGTGGGAACCACAGCTATGACGAGAAGCCATGTGAGTGGATAACTGGACCCAAGGAGGTGGTGTATATTGTAAAGGGGAGGGGTCCCAGTACCGATCCTTGGGGCACTCCAGGGGGAGGGGATGGGATAAGGACGTTTGTCCCTGTCATGACACACAGAAGAAGAGCCCAGTGAGACAGGATTCAAACCAAGGAAGCACTTTACCCGATGCCCAGGTCACAGAGTACGAAGAGCAGGATGTGGTGGTTCACTGTATCAAAGGCTGCTGGTCCAGTAAGATAAGAACTGAGGACTGAGCTGCGGCTCCAGCTGCCCTGAGGGCTCCTGTCACAGACAACAGAGCTGTTTCATGGAGCGGTCGCTCTTTAAGCCCGCTGGGTTTGGATCAAGGAGATTGTTTTGTGATAGGAATTCTGAGACCTTTCTATACACTTAGATAAGAATGGAAGTGGTGAGACTGGTTCATAATAAAAGCGAAAGCATCAGTTCATCCAGTCAAGAATTTACTGATGGTGCGATTACCTGAAAGTGAGAACAAACCTTTTCTTCGAGAGGGCCGCCTCTGTGTTTGGGCCCTGAGTAATTAGTTCCACTATCCTCCCCGCTACAACCCCCGTCTCATTAATCATTCCCACTGAGGCCTCCACATTATCTACCTGGAACAGGCAGAAAGAAAAAAGAAAAAGCCCAAGTGAAGTTGGAAGTTGGAAATTCACCAAGGACTAATATTAGCAAATATCCTCAGTGTCTGGTGAAATGTTTTGGTCATCTAGGGTGTTACTGTGATTACAGACACAGTTATTACTCATCACTGGAAGTCAGTTCTTCCTCGCATCAGACCAGACAGTCACTTCCTCAGAGACTCGTCTCAGCTGCCGGAGAAGGAGGAGTTAAATAATAACTATGATTAATGACAAATGTCTTGGCTGCAGCTGAAGATGCAGTCACTAATTAGCCAGCAGTGTTAAAATAATCAGTTACACACTGTTCCACTTCTTTGAGAGGATTTCATGTTATTTCTGATGTTAAATTCCTGATGAGTTTGAGTTAAACTAAGAGTTTTGGTTCAGTGGTCGGAGGTGAGATTTCAAGCTGCTGAAAATAAAGCTGCTATTTTAAATCCTGATACTTTTCCTTCATTTGATATTCATGGTTCAGTCCAGCCTGAAATGAAGCTGCTGCTGCTCTTGATTCCACACATTTTTTTTTTATTTGATATTCAGAGCAGTGAAATAATATATCCTCACCTCAGCCTGAGCAGCCCGCAGTACACCAGTCAACAGATGGGAAGACTGAGGAACACAAGAGCTAAATAATACATATTGCCTGGTAAAAATCCCTGAACCTTTAAAATTCAGGAGACAGACACACGAGATCCACAATCTGTCTTTTATAGATGAAACCAAAAGAACCAAAATATTTCTACAGAGAATTTTAATGAGTCAACAGACATGTTTAAGGGTTAAAGGCCATTTAAACTTAAAGCTCCATCCAGCCTAAAGGTAGATGTCCAGAAACTACACAGATGGTTTTTGGTTCTTAAAACCAAAAATATTTCTTGTTATGGAGATCAACACTTAAATGTGTAAATGAGACCTTTAAAATATAAGGGAAATCTTGGAGAAGAAATTTTAATAGAAAAAAAACTTGTTGGAGGGGTCAAGATTTGCTCTTTTAACTATTTCAATAATGTCAACAACAACATTACATTTTACTTTTTTTTTTTACATATAAAAAGGGAAGAAATAAGCGACGCATGTTAAAATACACAGTATGCATTATCACAGCTGCACAATACAAGCTACTTGTCTGACTTTGCAATCATTGTGCTATTGACATTTCAAACATATTATCTGTGGCTCTCTCATCACTGGTGTACATACAGAATGAGACTGGGAGTCTCACTTAGTTACACCACTGAGTTGGATCATCTGCTATGGTGAAGAGGAGCTGTGGTTTAAAACATCACCGGAATCACCAGAACAAAATTTTGAAATACAGTGAACCCTCGCTATAACGCAGTTCACCTTTCACGTTCTCGCTACTTCACGGATTTGCATTGTGCATTGTGTTCTGTATTCTGATTGGCTAAACAGTCTCCCCGCTTCTTCTCTACCTGTGTGTCAATAACGTTACGGTTTAATATGTACATGTACATGTACGTAAAACAGCTTGCCAAATTTAAGTTTGCAAATTTTCTCCAAAACCCATTATGTCGACAAAACGTTCTGCATCGACAAAGGCACTTGCGGTCGGGCCCAAAAGGCAGAGGAAGATGCTAACTATCGCAGAAAAAGTTAAACTTCTGGACATGCTAAAGGAAGGTAGAAGCTATGCGGCTGTAGGTCGCCATTACGGAATTAATGAATCTTCCGTTCGTTCCATAAAGAAGGAGGAAAATAACATAAGGACGACAGCAGCAATAAGTTTTAATAAGGATGCAAAAAGGGTTGCAACTGACAAAAAGACCATGGTAAGGATGGAGTCTGCATTAGCTTTGTGGATTAATGACTGCAGAAAAAAAAACATTACGCTGGATACGAACGTTATCTGCACAAAAGCTAGAACACTGTATCAAACCTTTGCTGACAGCAATGACATTCATGACAGGGAAGAGGAGGAGGATGCAGATACCGGACCATCATCGAGTGCTGTTCACGCAGTACCAAGCGCATTTAATGCTAGCAAGGGCTGGTTTGAAAAATTTAAGAAACGCTTTGGACTTAAAAATGTTTCTCTGCACGGAGAGATCGCCTCTGCGAATACCACTGGAGCAGAAGCGTTCGTGAACAATAAATTTAAAGCGATCATTGAGGAAGGGGGATATAAGCCTGAACAAGTTTTTAATATGGATGAGACTGGCTTATTTTGGAAACAAATGCCCTTTGGAAGAAGCCAAAGCCCCAGGATTTAAAGCCCAAAAAGATCGTTTGACTCTGGTTATGTGCGGAAATGCTGCAGGTTTTATGATTAAACCAGGGCTTATTTATAGGTCTAAAAATCCTAGAGCCCTGAAAAACAAAAATAAGGTTTCTTTGCCACGTTTACTGGATGCACAACGCAAAGGCTTGGATGACAAAAGCGCTCAATCTGGATTGGTTCAAACACTGTTTCATCCCGGAGGTCAAGCGTTATTTGAGAGGAAAAGGACTAGACTTTAAAGTGCTTCTGCTCGTTGACAACGCCGGAGGTCACGCTGATGATTTGGCATTTCAAGGCTCTCTATACGCGCAACACCCTGCAACATCTTGTTGAGGCTATGGACTCGGATCAAGATTTCTCACTAAAGGACTACTGGCGTGGATACACCATCGCATCATGTCTCCAAAATATTCAGAGGGCCATTCAGGAGATGAAAACTGAAACTTTGAATGCCTGCTGGAAAAAACTGGCCAGAGGCAGTGCAAAACCCAACCGGAGGCTCGCTTGACGAGATCCATCACTCTGCCATAGATACAGCTGTGAATCTCGCTAAACAGCTTGGAGGAGACGGCTTTAATGACATGACTCCGGATGACATTAATGCCCTGATTGATGCAGACGCACATCCGCTGACCGATGCAGACCTGGCAGAAATGACAAAGCCACCAAGCGACGATGAAAGAGAAGAGGAAGAAGAGGACACAAGTGTTGATAAAGATGAGGAGGATGGACTAACACTTGGTCGCTTAGCAACAATGCTGAGAATGGCCACTGAACTTCAGCGAGCAGCTCAAGAATGGGACCCTTTGATGAATCGTTCATTACAGTTCTCAAATATAATCAATGGTGGCATGTCGGTTTATAAGAATCTTTTTGCCCAGAAGAAAAAAAAGCGAGTCACAATTTGTCCTACTGTACTTTGTATTTTTTTTCATAATCATTTTTCATTTTCTCCCATTCTAATCCAATTACTCAGGTCGCGGTGGGGCGGTGCTGATCTCCGCAATTTGAAGCCTTCAGTTCGTATTGATGATTAAAATCATTATTTTACAGTACAGTAGTTATTTGTAAAAAAACGTTTATACAGTACTTTTATTTGTTAAACAAATGCTTGGGCCTGTAAAAAGGTTTTGTTCTTTGGTTTCAATGTATTGTAGAGTATTTCATTGTATAATAATTGTAAAAAAAAATAAAGGTTACTACTTCACGGATTTCGCCCATCACGGGTTCTTTTTGGAACGTAACCCCCGCGAAAAACGAGGGTTCACTGGTAAAGTGCGTCAAAGTGCAATGGATGCAGATTTAGTGAATAAATCATGTGACTTAAACATCATTATCATCTCTGTGGAGCGATGAGGAGACTGGACCCCTCCTCACATTCATACATGACAGAAACAGAAATGACACATTTCCACCATGTTTTCTTTGACTGGATCTCCTCCAACGACCTCATCTCTTCTTCTACAGTGCTTTAGTGGCACCGACTGGAAATTATTGCCATCAACTGTTTATCTTGATGAGCCAACTTCTAAAATTTGCATAATGGCAGCGGATGGAAAGGCGCGTTAATTTGCATTTTCTGTTGCCAATGTTTTTGAAATTTGGTTAATATTTGCACATGTGGATGAAAACCCAGAGGGAAAAGTCCCCGTGCACAAAAACCAGCTCCATAGAGAAAAGGTTTTCCCAGTTTGATGTGGACGAACTTGACTGGTCTGCACCGTGTCATGACCTCAACCCACTCCAACACCTTGAACTGGAACAGAGACTGTGAGCCAGACCTAATCACCAACATCAGTGCTGGACCTCAGTGATGCTCTGGTGTCTGAATGGGAGTAAATCCCTGCAGCAGGTTCAACATCTGCTGCAGAGACTGAGACCAGGAGGCTGGATAAACATGATATTGGAATGTTGCCTAGAATTTTAAGGTGTCCGTTTACTTTTGGCCACATAGTGTGTCATAATATATTATGCGCTTGGACATGTGCAGTCACGCTCTCCTGAACTGAAAACAAGAGCTCAAACGCCCCGGGGATCATGAATCCTGTCGTCTGTCATCCTGATGTGCCCTCTCTGGCTCAATCACATCTATCTACTCATTAATATTCATGAGCAGTGGGCGGGCCTTGGCGCGGATGCAGCTGGCCGCCGCCAAATGACTCAATATGAAATGTGGTGAATGTCAATAAAGAGATAAAGCAGTAATGCAGACCAGCTGTTCCATATTCATCAGCATTTTTTACATGCACAGAGAGCAGCAGGGGAACGAAGCGTCTCCAGTGAAGAAGTGAAAGGTCACGGTGTTGGGATGAAAGGTCAGAGGGTCAGCTCATTGCTTCCCGACACGACTCTGAAAAGTAGCCAGTTCAATGTCCAGTGAAAATTGTAATGGTTGCCGTGGTAACAGATTAGCCTCTTAGTCTTTGTTGCAGAGCCAGCTGTGGTCTGGACATACAGTCCATCATACAGCCACAGACAGAGAGATCAATACATTTGCCAATATTTTTATCTCTCTGTGATCAATATGTCAGCTGATATTTCCTGAGTGTTATCAATAAACATGTCAGCAGGTGTTTACTGTGTGGGATTTATTTCCAGTCACAAACTGCATCAGCACCACTGACTTTTAATATCTATCTAACACAGACTTAAGATGGTCCTCACGACTGCAGAACTTCATTCAGAATCCTCATGTTTTTAAGTTTTCTTCAGTATCACAGTGAACCAGGGACAGACTGCGTAAATCGATGAGTTCACTGCAAACAGGAGCTGCTAACAGCCCATTCTGCTACTTTAGTGAGAACAATTTGCCAAAATGTAAACAAATGCACCGTAAAAACAGACAACAGGGCGCGAGTTGTAGCCCACAGCTTAACTTACTGACTCCATGGCAACACTATACTTCCTGTTTACACTCTGAAATCCCAGAAATCGTGGAAACTATAGAGCACAGACCAAAGCTGTGATCCGGTTCAGGGAACACATCCTTCGGAGGACGTGGTCTAAGAAGCTGTGGCCCTCTGTAGCCGCTGTAGACCAAAATGAGACGGTCTGGTCAACGGAGAATTTCCCTTTGCGTCACCAGCAGTGTCCACCCTTACCGTTGTGTCACAAAGCGCGATTCTTGTCGCCTAGCAACCTTGACAAAACAACTTTTTTTTTCTCAAAAACTTGAGGTTTTAAGGCCATGGGGATGGACACGGGCGACATATAGCTGCAGGAGAGAGGTGTGGGGACGGCTTATGAGGATTCACCTGGATTCTTTGTGGTCCAGGAAAGGAACACATTTCTTGGCTGCATTTGAATTAGACCTCGAAACGGAACAGCTTAGTTGTGCTGCTGTGGCGCAATTGGTCGTCAAATGCAGCCTCCGAAGGACGCAGCCCCTGCATTGAAACACAGCTCAAGACCGACTTGAGCTAGTTACAAAATCCATTCATATTAGTTTCTGTCAGGTTTTGACATCACTACGGTGGACGGGCTGTGGAGTCTTTGTGCTGGATACACAGATGAAACTGGTCTGAAACATCTGACTCTGGAAAAGACAAGAGAAACTAGAGTATCTTCCAAAACCGCAGGTCTGTTCAGTTCTCTGTTTTCTGTACAAAGAGATCTGTGGAGGACTCACAGTGATATTATGTTACAGAATTATTTGGAGAAGTAGAGAAATGAAACCGCACACCTTCTTCTGTTTGTTTCTCTGGTCCCTCAGATGAAGCCCAGAGCTGATTCAGCACATACAAGATGTACAGTCGCTGTGGGGACATCAGTCACGTTTTCCTTCTTGTCAACAAATCCCATGTGCAGAACCAGAGCAACAGTGTGTTAGTGTGTCTCTGACTGACTTCACTGCTTTGTGTGTGGCTTTCAGCTCAAAGTTTGAAAAACTCTGCCTATGTTTGCTCTGACCCGAGCGGCTCCATCGAAAAGCCCCATAAGCCTTTAGCTGCTACTCTGAGCTTTGTTACATTACTGATCGCTCCATGTTGTGTCTCTATGTACAGACGGTTTCATGGTTCACATCAGAAGATGTTTGTGTGAAGAACAAACTTTGACTTTTATGAGTCAAAGTGTCTCTAACCCAAACCTCCAGTCTGGTTCCACTGACTGACCCCAGCTCTGATTGTCCTCCATCTCCATCAGTCGAGGGTTCACACACTGTTTCCAGCTACACTGTCACTGAGTGAAGTTTTCAATATGGACAAGAACAACACAACCAACTGCGTGTTATGACTTAAAATAGATTGTGTTTGTTCATTATTGTAACTTAGATGAATATCTGGCTGTATATTAGGACAAATTTATACAGAAGTTGAGGTGATTTCCTGTCAGCCAATCAGGCTCTGAGCTTCTCTTCTGATTGGCTGACTGTTTTCTGATCCAATAAAAATACAGCAGATTTCAGGTAAACACTCGGGGCGTGGCTGAGGGTGGTGACTGCTTTGTTGTGACATCACAAAGTTCCAGAAGTCCTGACAGCTGGTTTTAAGGCTCAGTGTCTGAATACAGGCTGTGTGCATTTCTCTGTGGACTGAGGCTTTGATACTTTCACAGTATTAATATAGAACCTAGACCTGCTTTATAATCACAAACACATGGACATCTACCTTTAGACTGTATGGAGCTTTAAAACATGCTTCTTCAGCAGGAAACAATGGGCTCAGAGTGTAGAAGTCAGAAAGTAATGACACATAGTTAATCTGAGCCTGAACACAGGAAGAACAACACTGATCTTTTACGTCCTCACTCTGTTTCATTCACAGGAATCAGCTCAGACTGAAGCACCTGAGCTGCTCAAACCTAAAGAATCCGTGATATGAGACAGAAACACTTACTGTGAGTGAGCGAGTTCTTCTTCACGTGAAGACGAAGAGTGAAGCAGACTTCGGATGAAGAGACGTCAGAGATATTCTACAACTCTGCAGAACAACCTGAGCAGGCACTGTCACTTCTCTGTTTCTCTTCCTCTTCTTCCCTCTCTCACTTCCTTGTGGACGCCGTTTCACACTCTCAGATCTTTAATCTCTCTCTCTCTCTCTATCTCCCTCCTCCTCTTTCTTTTTCTCTCCATTCTTCTTTGTCCTTTTCCATCCTTCCTCACTCCAGCTCTCTTTTCCCTCTTTCCTACCTCGTCCTCATGGTCCCTGCTGCCTTGCTCGTGGGCTCCTGTTCCGGCACCGAACCAACAACCTCCCCTCAGCTTAGGTCCTGTTGGCTGTTGCCGCGGGGGCAGACATGGTAATAATCCCCGTGGCAACAGCTCTCTACCCTCGATGACTGCACGCTCTCCCTGTTGTAACAACAGCTGAGCTGCTGCTGCTCGCCCTCCTCCGTCCTCCTCTCTCTCTCTATCTCTCTCTTTATCACTTTCTCTCTTTCTACACCTCCTGTTCTGTTCCTCTCTGCTTCACTCCCTCTTTTGCTCTACCGCCTTTTCCGCATCTCTTTCTCTCACCATCTTCTCTTTCTCTGGCTCGTTCTATCACCCCCCCCTTTTTCTCTCTCTCTCTGGCTCTGACTCTCTCTATTGTCTCTCCATCTCTTTATCACTTTCCCATCTCACTCCCTCTTCCTCTCGTCCTCTCTCTTTAGTTTACATGTTCACAGAGACAGCTCCATATTTTTCCCCTGTAGCTGTTGATTTTCCGACTCAGGCTGATAAACTTTCTGTCTGTGCTCGTTTAATCGTCACAACAGAAGAACGAACCACATCAGGGGTCAAGGGTCAGGCGACCTGGAGTCAAGGTTAAATGACTGACGGGTTTTATAGATCAGTGTTCAGGGGTGAAAACTGACGTGCACTGTGTTGAAATGATGTAAATACCTGGCTACAGAGAGACTACGAGGACACCGATTGATCGCCTCTATCAGCTGCAGATTCAGAGATGAATCATCTCCTGTGTCTCTGTGTCATGGATCATAAAGAGAGTAAACTCACCTGCTGAGGGAACAGGTACGACCGGATCACGTAGTATCGAGGTGAATTCTTTTATTTTTCTTTTTTTTAAATGTATTTAATTATCCACCAGTCCTCCAGCCTGAACCACCAACAACCCTCTGATGAGTGTCTCCTGATATAGTGCCCCCCTACACCGACAGGCGCATAGGGCCTCAGTTGTCATAGTAACAGTAATAAACAGTTCAGTTTCTGAATACAGGCTGTGTGCATTTCTCTGTGGACAATAAAGCAGCATCAAAGCGTCAAGAGCCGTCACTCCGCTGCATCTTCACATCCACGCTGCAGATGAATCATTCAGATCTGGACACTATGTGACTGTTCGGCTCAGTGGCTCGGCGTCGTCCACATCAGATCATCACCTCGTTCAGATCAGCTCTGCTGTGTAACGGCCACAGCTGGGAGTCCAAATGAGTTCATTGATTTGAAATGGAAACAAAAGCCAAACTCATCAGTCAGCGTCACAGTCGTCAGCCTCTGTTTTTCATCAGGACTGTTGGTGGCAAAAGAGGATTCTGGTTATTATAATATTAAACAGTATTAACTAATGAAAGACAGTAGGAGGCCGCAAAGGTGTTGGACTGAAGAATCCTGATGGTTCCGTTTTTCTTCAGGCCCATCAGTCACGTCCTGTTTCCTGCTTCAGCTTCTTTAAACTGTCCAATTTTAAAGATGTGTTTTGTTGTTGTATTTTGTTGTTCAGTGACCGAACCTTAATCACAGCAGAGTGCGTGCGAGGGGGGGGGGGCTTTGGTGAACAAAGAAAACCTGCATCAAATTTCTGTGGAGGGAAATCTCATCATGTGCCTCCTGCTGCGACCCACATATAGAACATATAGTCACCACATTGGCTCATATATAGAGTATCTGTTGTAAACCTCATTTTTAAATTTAAGGAGAATTGCGGTATTTTTCCACCTGGTGTATTTCCTCTAACTGTGGCTGTTGTGGCTCTGTGGGCTGTTTTAATCCGTTGTAGAGATTCAGGGAAACCAGGACGAGCCTCCTACAGCTTTTCACATAAACATGATTTTTACATGAA
Source organism: Trachinotus anak (assembly GCF_046630095.1). Classification (NCBI taxonomy): domain Eukaryota; kingdom Metazoa; phylum Chordata; class Actinopteri; order Carangiformes; family Carangidae; genus Trachinotus; species Trachinotus anak. The sequence goes on from NW_027273873.1 coordinate 888,403, forward strand.
TCATTTCAAACACAGATCGTATCTGCCTGGAACAGCCACTATGATGACTTATATGGATCTATATGCTGCTGATATATTTGTTTTCCAGCAGAATATCTGATGTTGCAGCACAATCTCCACTTGTAGTGATGCAGCATCGTTAAACTGGTCTGTGGTTCTGTTCAGATTCTCTCAGATCCTGGTTCAGGTTCGGGTAAAAACCTGGTCTGGTTTACTACAGAGAAAGTTCAGACACAACCTGTTTCTTTACAATGATCTTAAACCATCTTTCGCTGACCTGAACCAAAGAGCTTCTGCTGCCTAAACCACATACGGGACTCTGGATGTGAACCTGGTCTCTGGTGTCACAGTCGTTTTATGTCCCACACCGTGCAGCTTCATTCATTCATTAAAGCTCCACACAGTCTAAAGGTAGATGTCCATGGTTCTATATTAATACTGTGAAAGTATCAAAGCCTCAGTCCACAGAGAAATGCACACAGCCTGTATTCAGAAACTGAGCCTTAAAACCAGCCGTCAGGACTTCTGGAACTTCGTGATGTCACAACAAAGAAGTCACCACTCTCAGCCATGCCACAAGCCCCGCCCACCTGAACCCACCATCCAACCTTGTAGGATTTGGTTTCTCTGAGTGTTTACCTGAAATTTGTTATATTTTTATTGGATCACTCAGATTATAATCAGCCAATCAGAAGAGAGGCTCAGATCCTCTCCTCTGATTGGCTGACTGACCTGTTGTTACTAGAGCTCCAGAGAGAAGCCTGAGAGAGGAGATGTAAAACTACACTGAGATGGTTTTTGGTTCTTAAAACCACAAATATATCTTCTGATGGAGATCAACACTTCAAATAAAACACAGAAGAAGAGTAAAATATGGAGCTTTAAAAAAATCTCATTAAACATATCTGCTGTTGCAGTTTACTTGTAGAGCAGCAGGTTTATCTGCACAGACACTCTGACGTCTGACGGCTCAGCTGGAGGAAAGGTCGAGTGGATTCTCAGAATATTAGAATTCATCCTCTGGGAACCGTGAATATCCAGAACAGTATGGAGTCCTTTGTGGGACAAAAACCTTTTTTTCCAACCTGGACATAAAGACAGAGTCCAGTTCTAACAGGGAAGCTGGTCCAGGTAAATGGAGCCACAGATCAAACAGTAAACAGAAAGGCAGGGAGTGTTTGAAAGGAGTTTACTGCTGCTTTAATGAGCTGCTCTGAAAAACTGAATCTCACACGTCTGCCAGATTTCTGCTAATGACTGAAACCAGTGAGGAAAAAAACTGGAAGAACGACATGGGAATACTGGGAATATTCCTTTAAGAGACACTCTGCCCATCTGCTGTACTCTCTCTCTCTCTCTCTCTCTCTCTCTCTCTCTCTCTCTCTCTCTCTCTCTCTCTCTCTCTCTCTCTCTCTCTCTCTCTCTCTCTCTCTCTCTCTCTCTCTCTCTCTCTCTCTCTCTCTCTCTCTCTCACACACACACACACAGCACTTCTAACATGAATAGAACATGAAGACGGAAGCATCATCTAAATACAAGACCTCATTTACACACATTTACACACCATGTCCTCTCTCTCTCTCTCTCATCCATCCATCTCTTCCATTTTTACACTCCACCACAGGCTCCACCCACTGCATCATTTACACGTCTCCTCATCTTTTTAACGCTCCCTCCCTCCCTCCCTCCACCCAAACACCTCCCCATCTCTATCATCAGCTCTCTCCATGCATCACCCTTCACCTCATTTATACATCACTTTCCATCCATCCATCCATCCAGTGAACAGAACATATCCACCCTCCAGGCTCCACATTATGGTGGCCAGACAATACAAAAGCCACAACACAAATTGTTGCTTTTGCATTGTGCTGTTGCCCTGGAGGCCACCGTACCACATGGATGTGAGACGTTTTACTAATGAACCAACCCAACAAGAGAAAAACAGGATGTAAATAAAGGAACGTGACTCTGTTGACGACCTGAGCTGAACGCTGTCTTCAGCAGCACAAACAAAACGCAGCAGAGAAAAGAGAAGAAAAGTTGCTCCAGAGGAAATATCTACTGTCAGAGAGTATTCACCCCCCCCAGAGAACCCCACGGCGCCACCATCAGGACAAAAAGCCCACCTGTGGACACTGAAGGTGGAACAGCAGCACTGAGGTCATCTCTGCTCCTCACAGGAAGAATCCAGGGTTCATGTCCTCACACTGAGAGCTAGCGCTGTGAGGCTAACATTAGCTTCAGGGCGCGAGTGTGAGATGATTTATCTGACTAATGAACTCGTCTCAGCTCGACAGGCAGCGGCTCAGCTGACACGGTGACAGACAGATTGATGGACAGGCATTTGTCCTCCCACGTCTCGCTCCTCTCACACAGGAAGTGACTGATGAAGTAAAACACGAATGACTAAACATCCCGTCGCTGCTCTTCACTGTGAAATCAGTCTCAGAAATGATTTATTAAAGATAAATATTAATATTCATCCCGACTTTAGAGTCACACTGACCACAACACTGATCATCAGTGTGTTCACCTGCAGTAACCGCTGAGGATGAGGAGGCGTGTGTGTGTGTGTGTGTGTGTGTGTGTGTGTGTGTGTGTGTGTGCAGGCTGCCAGAAGGTAATTACTTTCTCCATTAGAAAGCTGTGACCATGTGAAACACTCACCTCTGACACACACACAGTGACAAACAAACACACACACACACACACACACTGAGAGACACACACTATGAAGACTTTGATCATCACAAACTTTCCACAGGTGTGTGTGTGTGTGTGTGTGTGTGTATGTGTTTGTGTGTAACACGCTCTCAGCTGAGGAACTAAAAACTTCATTTTGTGTTATTATCCTGAATCACAGCACCTCCAACCCTGACCTTTGACCCCATGTTATTTCAACCATAACAACATTAACATAACTTCTATATTTGTGTTTTTATTGTGTTTTTATTCTTATTTAGATTAATTTGTCAGCATGTGTTTGTTGCTTCTTTTGTTATTTGATCCTTGTGAAGCACAACACAATATGATGACAACAAACGACAAATATGACTGTAAACCTTTCGTCTGATAAAACGTCAGATATTTGGTGTAAAGTGATTTTCTCACGTCCAGAACAAATGCTGATGATTTTAAAGAGTTTAGACAAGATCCTAAAACCTCCTGGAGAACAAAGGTCAGAGTTCATGATGAAAGAGAATCACTCGTTAATCTGTCATCACTTCTTCGAGGAGCTGCATTTCATCACAGTTTTGTGCGACATAGAAACTTTTTCCATCTTAATTTTGCAAAACATTGTTTTGTCAAATTATCTGAAAACAAACATATTATCAGATTTGATCGTGACATGAAATTCCTTATTTTTAAGTTTGATGGACGTCTTATGATTCTCATTTTTTGTTGAGTGTTTTTGTGAGTAATCTGTGAATCCTGTTGCAGAGTTAAGATGTGAAGGTTTGATTTTAATAGTTGTTGTTTCTTATTTTTGGATGTTTTTACAGTGTTGTTGTTGCAGAGGAGCCGGTGGAGACCAAAGTGGCGCTGACAGAGAGGTGGAGGTGCTGCTGGAGGTGGGAGTGAGCAGCTGTTTCTGTCAGACCTGCACAGTTTCCTGTCGTTTTTAAAGAGCGAAGCCAGAAATGAATTTGTTGTGCAGTGAAGAGCAAAGAGAAATCAGCTCCACTGCTCTGTATTCTCCACAGTTTCTGCTGCACCAATTTGGCTGATCGAGTCCTCGCTCTGTGTGTGTGTGTGTGTGTGCATGTGCGAGAGCTCCTTTCAGACACACAACAAAAGAGCTTTCAGATTCAAATCCAGTCCTACAACACAGATGATGGAGAGAGTTCAGAAAAAGGGACACAGGAGAGAGAGAAAGTCCGACTGGCTAAAAGAACATCTCCCGCTTCACTCTTTTTCAAGTGATGTTGTCATGGCAACCGTACATGATGCTGATTATTATTGACTAATGGAGGCGAAAGAGCAGCTACAGATACACAGATGGTGACTGACTATCTATCTATCTATCCATCTATGATCTGTTATAGAGATTTGATTTGGCTGCTTCTACACTGATTATTCTGATGATCAGTGTTGAGGGAGCAGCTCTTGAGACAGTGATGATTCAGTAAAGGTCAGAGGTCACCAAAATCAGCAGCGTTCATCCTCTGAGGAGCACGAAGATGCACTGAAAAATTCACTAAAATCTGGAGAGTAGATTACGAGACGTGAGTTTTTCGAGAGGTAAAAGACAAACAAACCACAGACAGACACACACAGCACATTCCCTGTGTCTGTTTCCCGCTGGAAAGCTTTTAATGGGAAGCAACAGCAGCAGGAGTTTTCAGGTTTGCACCAGCTTCCCTCTGAGCCGTAGAGCGCCACCGTTTCCAGAAACAATTACAACGCATCAGTGAACCACACTGTTGTTGGGTGACAACATGAACACACACACACACACACACACACACTGTAGTTCATTTAGACTCACACTCACACACAAGCTCCTGCTGCCACAAATACTCACTAGAGTTCCAATGTGGATTAATCCGCCACTGAAAATAGTCCCCAGCTAAAGCACAGCTTCCTCCTGTTTGTTTGTTTGATCTGTTTCCTGTTTACACTGGCTTGCACATGCTCAGTGTATGTGAATGGTCATGTGATGTGTTTTCAGGTGTGTTAGTGTTATTTCTGATACGGAGCTAAAACGATTGTTCTCATATTAAAATGAACGCAGCACTGTTGACGTAGCCTCTGTGTTTAATCTTAAAATGATGAACAGTTCGTGAGACTGATCGTCTTCACCTGAGCTCCAGCAGACGCTGTGATGTGGTCACCGGCTCCTAAACAAGACTTGAAACTGTTTCCAAGGTCAAGACTGAGCGATGTCAGGAGGGTCTGAAACACTGCATGGATCAGAAATATATCGATCGACTTCAGCAGGGCAAAGGAAAACAACGAGGACTGACCACAGTGAACTCCTTGCTGAGCTGCTCAGGTTTGGCTAAAAGAAGAAGAAGAAGCTGGATCCACACAGAGCTCACAGCCGACGTGGCCTCTGGCCCTCTGATGAAACCCTACATGAAAAAGATTTCACCTGAATTCATGTTCCTCTGCATCATCACTCAGCGTGAAGTTTGAGACCTGTAGTTCTCTTCCTCAGGCTCCGACGCAGGTGATCAGCTCCACATCACCAGTCACATGATCTTCAGGCTGAACCAGCAGCTGAGTTTTCACATAAACAGATCGACAACGCAGCTGCAGCTGCCCTGAAGCTTCAACATCTGAGCTGCATAAAACAGCAGAAACATGAAGACGACACGCAGGTCTCAGGTTCTGATCATACAAAGCAGAGGAGGAGGGGGTGGGGGGGGGGGGTGAGGAAGAACGGGAAAGTTTCCAACTTGTGCAGTGACTGAGCCACTGAGGCGCCTCAGAAACAAGATCCACTGAGAGAGAGAGCAATGGCACGCTACAGCCTACTGGGCCTCTGGCATCGTTTGGCAGCGTGTGTATATGTGTGTGTGTATGTGTGTGTATGTGTGTGTGTGTGTGTGTGCCTCCTGCAGTCAGCCTCATTGCCAGCAGCAGGCTGAACTAATCAGTTAGCAGGCTAGCTGCAGCGCTGCTTGACCTTTTGACCTCTGGCTGCTCTGACAGACACAAACAACACAACCTGCAGAGCAGAGACACACACACACTGCTGCTGCTGTACAACACAACACAAACTATCAGCTGTGTAAAAGCTTTTTCACATGCCACATGTACCCAAATGTTACCATGGATACAGATGAGAAACATACACACCTCAGTGGTTTTTGTGTGTGTGTGTGTGTGTGTGTGTGTGTTTGTTTTGATGATGGATGTGGTGCCTGACCTGCTGCAGCAGCCCAACAAACCAAAGAATTCATCACACACATGCCAACTAATTACTAATTGGTTCTGTGTGTGTGTGTGTGTGTGTGTGTGTGTGTGTGTGTGTGTGTTACCTTGTGTAGATGCTCTGGAGTGTAATCAGTGTTTGACAATGTTCAGCTCGGCAGGGACCTGAAACAAACACACACAAAGACGCAAATTAGTTTAAAACCCACAAACGAACCAGAGGCAGCGTCAGTAAGCAGCGGCGCTGCAGTCAGGACCCGTGGAGGTGTCACTGATCGTTCCCAAGGTCAAGAATTAACAGTCGCACCACGTCTGAACAGCAGCAGCTTCACTGCTCTGTGTCTGTGTGTGTGTGTGTGTGTGTGTGTGTGTGTGTGGTGGATGTGTTCAGGTGCAGTACTGAGTGTGGTTCACCGACGTTCTGACAGCGTTCAGAGACCAGAGTAAAGGTTGTTTGAAGTGTGGGCAGTTTCTGTGGCGACGTCGTCAGACCATGTGACCACAGGTGTAGTGCTGCCAGAGCGCACCTGAACGACGCTCTGCCCCTTTTTCTCTCCAGGTGAAGAAATAAAATCCCCACAGTTCACTGTGGTTGCTGCTGTGTGGGACCTTCAGAGAGGTGGGTGGGACGGTTCATGTCCCGTCCTCTCTCTGCCCTTCGTGTGGTTCTGGGTTGTTTAGGTTTGATCATGTTTCAGCTCAGCGAATTGGCCTCGACTGGAAACACTTGTCGTGTTCGTGTTTCCTCTTGTTTAACATCTGTGAACTGTGACCAGTCTCAGCCTGAGGCGTGCAAATGTTTTCATGTCACACAAACCAAAATAGACTCACATTAGAGTCTGATTAGAGCTCAGCTGTGAAACCAGCCTGTCTGTGATCCACAGGACGCGCCGCGGCTCCAGACCTTCTGTAAATGCTTTCTGTTTTACTGTGAAATAATCCTGTTTGTTTCCTGCAGACCTCCCGCCGCCTGACAAACGACCTCATGTATAAAACAAATTAACTTCATTTATAAAAAACCTTTGAACAGTTAGAATTATCAATGAAAAACAGGTTTAGTCAGAGACGTTTGGAGAGGGCAGCTCTGATTGGTAGATGATGTCAAAGATTTGACACAGCTGTGTCATATGATCTAGAGATGGTAAAATATGGATAAAAATAAGTAGATACACACAAAGTTAATGTCAGCAAACACACACACACACACACACACACACACACACACTCTGATGGTCGGTCAGTTGGCACGGTGATAATGACACCATGGTAACAACTGCTGCTGCTCATCCTCCACCTGAGACTGTGTATCTGTGTGTTTGTAATTACTCCAGTGAGGCAGTGTGCCAGAGATGCAGGCCTTTGGGAAACACACACACACACACACACACGCACACACACACACACACACACACACACACACACACAAAGCTCAGACACATGCCCACTGAAACAATATCTGACACACAAAGCTAAAACACAGAATTGTGCACACTCCTACTCACTGTGCCTTAAAACACACACACACACACACACACACAGCTCCATAGGTAGAGTAATGGAACAGTAAATCAATATGGTGACAGGAAGTTGGCGAGGCTGACAGGAAATGGAGAATCTCTCCAGGTGACCCTTCTTCTCTGCTGCGCACTTCAGTGTGTGTGTGTGTGTGTGTGTGTGTGTGTGTGTGTGTGTGTGTGTGTGTGTGTGTGTGTGTGTGTGTGTGTGTGTCTGCAGGAAACTTTTTTCTATCAAACTTTCTTTATTTGATCACTGACTTTGCTCCATTAGAGCTGAATCTAGAGGCAGAGGAGCGACTGCAGTGAACTTCCTGTGAAGTTTTATGATGAGACCAACGACTCGGTTGATGTTTATCTTCACTTTCTTCTTCTTTGCCTCGATGCTTCACCTCTGCTCCCTGCAGCACCAACACTGTGCAGCTAGCTAATGTTAGCTTAGAAATGAAGTCTGCTAACGCCAACAAACGACCCCCGGCACAACACAAACTCCACATGAGCCAAAAAAAAAAAAAAATTTGGTGAAGCTGTCTGATCAAATGGGAATGAGACCGGCGTCAGGGTCAACGTCAGCTGATGACGATGTTACGCTTTAATCTCATAACGGCAAACCACAGTCTCACACTTGGTCTTCGCGCTGTGTCGTCAACCAACATGATCATGTCAAGTCACGTTCAGTCTTGTGGACAATCAGGAGAACGCTGCAGTTCCTTTAACGGCCACAGGTGTCGCTGATGAGACGGGTCCTCTGGATGTTTTATATACTGACGCTTTAAAGCAGCACAGGGCCCAAGGACAGAGTGATTCCCAGGATTTATCTCCAGCCTCTCTCTGGTGTTGTTGTAATCTCCCTCTCTGCTGTAGAGTTTCTGAAACAGCAGCAGAGCAGAGCCGGAGGGAAGATTTCGTTTGTCCTCCACAGAGCCGGGGACATTTGTCTTTTTTATTTATTTATCTTTTGTTACAAATAGCTGAAGGCTGTATGAAGCAGCGGTCATGAGTTCCACCCAGCACCTCCTCCCCACCTCCCTCTGCTCCACCACCTCCTCTTTCCTCTCACCTGTCCTCCACCTACACCTGGTAGCCTGCTGACCTACACACAGGGGAGCTGTGTGTGTGTGTGTGTGTGTGTGTGTGTCACTGTGAGTCCCTGAGGTGATACTCTCCACCGTACAAGCAGCTGTTTCCCTCAGAGCAGGAGAGGAAGCAGCTGCTGCCTCTCTCTCAGCCGCACTCTGAGTTCAATCTGAGCCCCCCCCCATCCTCCGCCAGGTCTCCACTCCACTCTTTGCTGCAACACTACTCAGTCGTGCCTCTGTTATCTATGCTAAAGGACCGTTTCAATGTGTTGATTGACCAAACACATCGTAGTATTTGACTGGTCGTTCTACTTCCTGCAGGACAGGAAGTTTGTAACCTGACGCGTAAACATAAGGAGCATTTGTGGACGTTCACCAACACCTCCTCTCACTGCAGAGCACCGACTCGACCCGACTCCACTCAACTTGTTTGGTTTTCCAGTGGACAAAAGTTGTAGATAGAATCTAGAATCTTTTTTTGATATCACCTCCACCGAGGTTCCCAGAGAGATGAGGCGAAATTAAAAGGTCATGAGAAAACACTGTAGACTTCTGATTGGTCAGAGAGAATCACCACTACTAAGCCAACAGTAGTTGAGTCCCAGTGCAGGGGCCGCCTCCTTCAGAGGAGGTGGTTCATAGGGTCGTAGACCACAAAGGCTGAACCAAAACGAGACGGTCTGGTCTACGGAGGATTCCTGCTCTGGGTCTCCACCTGTGCCGGACTCCCGACCGGCTCAACTCTTTCCTGCATGTCCAGCACTTGCATGTTCCCAGCTGGCCGGCACATCAGCAAACACCTCAGCAGCTCATATAGTTCCCCTACGAGTCACTGTCTCCCCAGGACGTGTGGATGAGCACCGCTAAGAAGAAGCTAAAGCTAAAGATTAGACTGTTCCTCGCTGTGTAGGAGCCTGATGAAGCTGAACACTGTGCCAGGTTCCTGATGCCAGTTACAAGCGTCCTGATTCCCCACATACCAAACAGTGAGTCAGAGAGACGAGTGGAGACAAGATGTTTGACTCTGACAGATAAACTGATGTCTTCATTCAGAGGAAACGCTGGCTGACATTTTGATTTTCATGTTCCAGCCTGTGAGATGAGAACAGGAATATATCAGGAAGACACCTGGACACAGGTTGACATTTCTGCTCAGCTGCTGTTTATATATAATTTATATTGGTTGTATTTCTGTCCATGATTCATGTCCATGATTACTAAATTTGAATTTCATATTTTCTGTGACACTGCTGCTGTTTTTTCAAATATTTTCATAGTTTTTACCTGAGCCTCCCTCCCAGGTTTCTCCTGCAGCTCTTTGTTTCTGTGTGAACTCGAGCAGAAAAAAGCACCACAGGTAAAAAGGAAGAGCTGCATCACTAACTACAATCTGCTCAAACACACCTGCAGCTCTCATGCTAACTTCCACATGTACGCCTCTCTGTTGTAGGTTTCCATCCACCTGCTTTATGTGCATTTTCAATTTGAAAACAGCTGTAGCTGAAATAAATGCATGAAACAAACAGACAAGTCATATTTCATTCATGTTTTTCACCACTGGATGTTTCCTCTTCTTCTGCAGCAGTTTAATGGCACAGACTAGAAAACTGGTGCCAGTTATCAGTTTATCTCAACAAACCAACCCACCCCTACAATTTGAATAACAGCAGGAAACACACAATAATTTGCATTTTCTTTTGCTGATTTATGTAGCTGTCGTGGGCAGTGACGTCCACACAGGTCACCTGTGAGCAGGTGTGTTTTCACCAACGATTTACAATCCAAGCCCAGATCATCTTACAGTTACATTAAAACACCTGTCCAGATGTGTAAATCAAGTGGGAACCCACTGGTGGACTTCTGCTGGTCACAGTGAATGTGGGGGGAGGGAGCTGCTGTGAGGTCACTGACTGTTACTGAAGACACGTTTCTAAAGCTCAGATATTTCTTTCATCTGTGAAAACTTTCATCTGTGTTTCTGATAAAATGAAGGTTGACTTTTCCAAGATAACTGAGGATCTACTGCAGCACTTCATCCAGTTAGAGGCTGAAACCTTTACGAACTTAAATTAAAGTGATGACTGTGTGAGCATTAAAACCACATCTCCCTGCAGCGCAGGTACTTAACATCACTGTCATCTGCTCCGTAAGATAAAAAAAATTAACCAGAGTGAGAAAGTAATTTCTTGAACTTATTAGCTGCTGTTTTCACAGACATGTCAGAGCTAACGACAGACACTTGAAATATCACTGTCTGTTACTGTGGAAGAGGCTGGAGCATGTTGTTGAGCTGTTTCTTCCTGCAGAACAATCTCCTTGATCCAAACCCAGCGGGCTTCAAGAGCGACCGCTCCATGAAACAGCTCTGTTGTCTGTGACAGGAGCCCTCAGGGCAGCTGGAGCCGCAGCTCAGTCCTCAGTTCTTATCTTACTGGACCAGCAGCCTTTGATACAGTGAACCACCACATCCTGCTCTTCGTACTCTGTGACCTGGGCATCGGGTAAAGTGCTTCCTTGGTTTGAATCCTGTCTCACTGGGCTCTTCTTCTGTGTGTCATGACAGGGACAAACGTGCTTATCCCATCCCCTCCCCCTGGAGTGCCCCAAGGATCGGTACTGGGACCCCTCCCCTTTACAATATACACCACCTCCTTGGGTCCAGTTATCCACTCACATGGCTTCTCGTCATAGCTGTGGTTCCCACCAGACGGCCCCACAGTCTGCGTGGACCTCAGCCTGTGTCTCTGACGTAACTGATGAAGGAACAACAGCTTCAACTAAACCTCTCAGACTGAGCTCTTAGTCGAACCAGCCAATCAGACTCTTCATCACAACATCAAGACCGCCTCTTCATCTCTCACTCTGACCAAGGTCACGAGAACCCTGGTGTCATGTTTGAGGACCAGCTCTCCTTCTCTGACCATGTTGTCTCTGTCTCCTGGTCCTGCAGCTTTAAGGTCTTACCTGACTCAGTCCTGCACCCAGACTTTGGTCCAGACCATGATTACGTTGTAGTCTCAGTCCAGACGGTTCTGGTCTGTGGTTCCTGATGGTGGAAGCAGCTCCTGAAGCCTCCTCTCCTCAGAGAGCTCCTCCTCTCCTCACTCCTCTAACCCCCCCAACATGTCTGACCAGCTCTGACTCTGACTCTCAGGTCACTTCTTCACCTGATCTCCTTCACTGATGAAACAGATGTAGAACTGAGTCCTGACACCGAGTCTCTACTGACCTGAACCTGATCCACCTCATGAGTCTCTGAGGAGGAAACACTCTGACAGAGGAGTCAGTGTAAAAATGTGAAGCATATAGTTCTGATGTCATGCTCCTTTGGTCCAACACCCTCTGACCACAGTTTGGTCCTGGATCGAAGATTTCACCACGTTTCTCTCATTGCTGTCGACTTTTTGTCCAGAACTGTTTAAAATCATACAACTGCTCGTTCATCTTCACACTTCTTCTCTCCTCAGCTTCTTCCTCCTTCACTCTCTCCATCCACAGCCTGTTTACATCTTCCATTACAGAATTACCCCCCGTCCCCCCCGTCCCCCCCGTCCCCCCGTCTCTGTCTATCTTCCTGTGAAGTCAGCTCCAATTACTTTATTACAAGCTGTAAACAAAACAGATTCAACACAAAGAGCTTCACCGAGCGACACAGGTCGATCAAAACACGAGGACGAAAATACATCATATACACTCTCCTCTCCTCCTTCACCTCCTCCCCTATCTCCAGCTGTCTCTCTCTTTCTCTCTCTCTCTCTCTCTTCATCCCTCTCTCCATCCCTCTGGGCGGTTCATCCATCCTGCCTACTCAGAGACAGAAATAGACTGATGGAGAGCAGGAGAGCTCTGCTGGGACATGACCACTGGACACACACACACACACACACACACACACACACTGTACATACACACATATTCATAAACACACACACACACACACACACACACACACACACACACACACACACACACACAGTACAGTGAGCTCCTATAGACACAGTGCTGGTATAAAAACAGCAGATCAGACCTGACAGCAGGTTCAGTATTGATACGCTGAAGCTTCTAACCCTGATTAATGCAGGATTTATTACAGAGGCTGCTGGTTTAGATTTATCCAGGTAATCAGCTGAGTGTGTATCAGAGTCACCTTATCTGGGGGGGGGGGCTAAACAATATTTTATTTCCTTTTTTTATTCATCTGCTAATTATTTTTCTGATTAATTGAATCGTATTTTGACATATTCAGAAATCTCGTTCTGTCCAAAACCCAGACACGTGTTTTCTTGCTCAGACGACCAATCAGCTCGCAGATCAGTGCTGACGACTGCTGACAACAACATTTGAATTTTGCAAATAATTTCTTCTGAGTCTGGACTGATGTCATCTCTCTGTACTTCCCACACTGATGTTAGTTTAACTCTCAATCAGCCCTATGAACACACACACACACACACACTCTGCACAGCTGCACTGGTTCAGTCCCAGGGGTCACTGCCATTAGCAGAAAGTATTGTCAACATGGCAGGTTAACAACATGATACATGACTCTGTGTGTGTGTGTGTGTGTGTGTGTGTGTGTGTGTGTGTGTGTATCTATCTATTTGTTGAGTTTGTTCAGGTTTATGGAGCTGGATCAGTATTCATCATGTGACCTGGACTTTTGAGACTATAAAAGAAATCAGAAAGAATATTAGTATCATATTCATCATATAGACTGATAATAGTTTTCTAATAAGAATCCCTTTATTTAGTTTTTCAAAAGAATCATGACAATTTACAGTGTAGCATAAACTGTTCTGTGATATATAATATTTTTTAATGTTTTCAAACTAAGAGATCTTTAAAAACATTTAAAAACTCTGTTCACTGTTTATCTCTGATGTTAAGTCCTGTCACTGTGAGGAGCCAATGACAGGAACCTTTGTGTTGTTGCTGGCCGGACCACGTCGTATACGTTACTTATCTTAGAGTCAAGAGACAGATGATGAATCCTACACATCATCATATCTGCAGTAACATGAGATCCACCGGAGGAGACACACGGTTTCACAACACAGACTGTGATTCAGTCTCTACATGAAAAAATACATCAACAAATCACTTAATCAATAAGACAGTCAATCAATCAATCAATCACTCAGTCAAAGTGAAACAGAGACTGAAGAAGATGTCGGGGTGTCGACGTGACGCCTCCTGTGTTTTCTGTCTCATCTCCTCCACCTCTCGCTCCGTCTCCACTCAGTGATCAGAAACACATGTGGGAAAACACACACACACACACACACACACACACACACACACACACACACACACACACACACAGGAATGTGGAGGAGTGCAGGTCATCTGGAGCTGAACCAGAATCATCTGCAGGGAGTTCAGCCTCAAACACAAACTCTGCCTCAACGTCTTCACTGTTTCACCTTCACTCGTCTCCGTTAACAACACAGATATAGCTCTGTGGTACTGCACACAGTGACTACACACAGCGACTACACACTGACACCTACAGTGAACTACACTCTTGTTTTTGCCTCCTACACTTGATGCTCAGTGTGAAGCTTGTGGTCTGATCAGGTCTGACTGGTCCTCCAGCAGCAGGTCTGAAGCACTGACAGGTATTTGATATGTTCATGGTCCAGTTTGTTTGTTTGGTCACAGAATTTGAGCAGATTACAGGAAATTCTGGTGGAAAGCTTGTTTCAAAAAATGATGGTTTTTGCTGTGGATCCTGATCCAACAGTTTTCTGTTCTTACATCATCTCAGATGTTTCTCAAACCAGAGGAATCTGTGTCGTCTGTGTTTTAATCACGGTAACGCTCCGTCTCATTGGTCGCCTGTCGCCTGTTTGCCTGACAGAAGGTCAAACTGTTATCAGAGAAACAAGCTGAGGAAATGTTAGACAGCTCAGCTCCAGCCAATCAGAGAGGTCCTGTGTCACTGGAGAGCGTCAACCAATCACTGGCTTCAAATGTGAAACAATTTGATTCAGAGTTTTTACTGGTTCTGATCAGCTGCTCTGTTTGTTGGGGAGAGGGGGAGATGTTTGTGGAGAATTCAGCTCCAGGTCAAAACCTCCTGAACGTCTGCTTCATAAGTTCTCAGAGGAACAATCCAGACAGGTCGGCAGCAGCCTCAGCTCCCAGCCCAGTGCAGCATCGGCCAAACTCTGACTTAAATGTGAAACTGATTTAAATACCTGGACCTGAGCTGAAGAGGCCTCAGGAATCTCAAGCAGCTCCAGTTCAGTTCGTGAAGCTCTCAGAGGAACCTGGATCAGACCCAGATCACTGAGGATCTGCTCATTAGCCTGACTCACTGGGTTCTACTCAACTGTGGCTCTAAAACTCTTCTGTGTGTTAACAACTGATGGAAACAGGAGGAACAAGTTACTGGAGGTCCTTGAATGCACCACCTTCATCCTTCAGGCTTCATGTTTGGATGTGATGACTTCACACGAGAGTTCAGCTGAAGTGAAAGTGAGTGTGTGTGTGTGTGTGTGTGTGTTTTCATTGTTTGGGTCCAACCTGCATCATTAATCAGGAATGTGAGAATGTGAGGCTCCTGTTACTGGGTCACAACAGGGAATGGACTCTGTGTGTGTGAGTGTGAGAGAGAGAGAGAGAGAGTATAACAATGCATGTGTATCTGTAACAAACACACACGCAAAAACACACACTCATTGTCACCTCTCTCACTTGGCCTTGTCTCCTCCCATCTGTGTCCTCGTGGTAAGAGTGTTTTTGGTTTCAGAGATTTTCTGCTAGTCAAGCCTTGGTCAGTCACTCACTCACACACACACACACACACACACACACACACACACACACACACACACACACACACAGTAATTCTCCTTCAATCCAACCACACCTCCAAAGAAACACTGCAGCTTCGTGGCCTTGATATCTCGAGATAACAAGCTTTTCTTGTGATTAAAACTTAATGTCCTGTTTCCTTAGGATTAGAAATAATAGTTGTGTGGAGCTGTTACTAAGTCTCATCATTCTGAGATTATTCTGGTTTTACTGAGGACAAGGCAGTGTCAGAGACAAACTGAGCTCAGATCAGATTTAATATCTTCAGATGGTCGTATGACCAGTTCAGTAATGAGGTAACTGACTTACAGCAGGTTACACAAACACAAACCTGCTTTTTCTCATGTCTGATGGGATAATTTAGTTTTGACTGCAGAACAATTATTTGATATTTTGAAATAAAGTGTTTTCTATTCACACCACAGCTGTTTCCATCTGTCTGCCAGCTCTGTCCCCGTTAACCAACCAGCAGCCTGAGAGGCTGAATCACTGATCAACACAAACAGATTTACCTGGAGAGCGAGTCGAGGATCCTGCTGCACTCAGACCTGCAGAGACAAGAAGAGACAGACGAGAGCGTTAACAGAGGCTCAGTGACGGCAGCTCCACAGAGCACAGGTGGTTTTTAAAGCTCCACACAGTCTAAAGGCAGATGTCCATGTTTTTGTGATTATAAAGCAGGTCTAGGTTCTATATTAATACTGTGAAAGTATCAAAGCCTCCACAGAGAAATGCACACAGCCTGTATTCAGAAACTGAGCCTTAAAACCAGCCGTCAGGACTTCTGGAACTTTGTGATGTCACAATTCAATTTCAATTTCAATTCAATTTTATTTGTGTAGCGCCAAATCATAATATACATTATCTCAAGGCAACAAAGAAGTCACCGCCCTCAGCCACGCCCACCTGGACCCTCCATCCAACCTTGCAGGATTTGGTTTCTCTGAGTGTTTACCTGAAATCTGCTGTATTTTTATTGGATCACTCAGAAAACAGTCAGCCAATCAGAAGAGAGGCTCAGATCCTCTCTTCTGATTGGCCGACTGACCTGTTGTTACTAGAGCTCCAGAGAGAAGCCTGAGAGAGGAGATGTAAAACTACACTGAGATGGTTTTTGGTTCTTAAAACCACAAATATATCTTCTGATGGAGATCAACACCTCAAATAAACCACAGAAGAAGAGTAAAATATGGAGCTTTAAAAAAAGAAATTCACCTTCTTCATCATCATCCTCGATTTCAGACTGAAATGAGTTCAGATGCTTTAATAATAGAATATGATGGAACAACAACAGAAGCTTCAGGTACAAAACAGTTTTCAGCTCTGAACTTCTGGCAGACGACCTCTGTGACCCCGGCTTTAAAAACACGACAGCGGTCTGCACTGTAATAAAAACACCACCTCTCACACACACACACACACACACACACACACACACACACACACCCAGAGGCTGGTCAGGGATTCTTCTCACATCCACCTCAAATCCCTCGAGTGAGAAGGAGCGAGGAGGCGAGGAGGAGGAGGAGGTGACTGAAGGCACATTTACCATCTGTAATCAAAAGAACTCCATGTTGGACTGTCGCCTCCCCCCTCCTCTCATTCTCTCCCTCCTCTCTTTCTCTCTCTCTTCAATTTCCTTCCTTCTGTTCCAAAGCATGACCGGCATACTGATGGCGGGATTACACACACACACACACACACACACACACACACACACACACACACAATCTAGTGAGAGAAGTAATGACTTTCTGCCTTCTCTCTCAATTCGCTCCGAGCTGCCAATTCCCACTGGGTTGTTCTGTGTGTGTGTGTGTGTGTGTGTGTGTGTGTGTGTGTGTGTGTGTGTGTGAAAGAAACAGAAAGAGCAAGAGACACGAGGGAGGTGATACAACATCTCCAATTAGCTGGGCTGGTGGTCTGTCTGGGGGGTTCATGGTGTGTGTGTGTGTGTGTGTGTGTGTGTGTGTGTGTGTGTGTGTGTGTGTGTGTGTGTGTGTGTGTGTGTTGGCTGGATAATAAGACCACACAGTAGAGGTCTTCAGGCAGGTCATCGACCTGAACTTGAACCTGATCTCTAGACTCTCTGGTCCACCTCGACTCCAGGTCTGAGTTAAAAAACACATTTTTCACTGTTCAACTTCCTCCAGACAAGTTTTAAACTGTGTAAAAATCCTCTGATTCAAATCTAGTTTTCATAAAAACTGCTCTGAAGCTCATCTACTCTGACTTCCTGATGGAGAAACCTGGATCAGGCCTTGGCCCCGCCCACCACCTGCTGGCTCCAGGTGTCCAGGTGACAGAGCAGAGAGGATGAAGATGTTAGAGGAGGAAACATCAGAGACTCAGCCTCATGTTGGAGCCTCAGTCAGACCCAGACTCAGAGGAGGAGTCTGTTGAGACCAGAATCAGAGACTAGCAGACGGACCAGAACCGTTAGCGTAGTTAGCATCTTTCATTTGTTTATGTTGTTTGTTAGCTTGTAACTGGCAGTGGCTGACACAGTGTTAGTGGTTGTGCTAATGCTAACTCTGGCTCTCTGTACTGACAAGGTTTCAGGTGTATTTAGCCCCGCCTCCCTGTCCACAGAGACGTGGACAGTCCACAGACTCCGCAACCTGAACACTGATGATTTGAATCACAGGCTGAGTCAAACCTTATTTTGTCAGTCAAATCATTTCCCTGTTTTATCTGTAACATTGTTCACACAGTGACACAGGACTCGTCTCTGTCGGCTGCTCAGACAAACTGCACAGAAACACACAGGTTTCCACCAACCTGCTGAGGTTTTCGTCTTTGACAGGAAGCAGCACAAACCTGACGACTGAGTAAACACAGCAGACAACAAGCTCAACCACTGCTCAGCAGCCGCTGGAGTCCTGCCCCCACAACTGCCCCGAGAACAACAACTGCCATGTGTGGTTGGAGGGAAAACGACGTGGACGACAACCAGCAGCTCGTGCTGCAGCAACATTTGTGCTGAAAAGGCCAAAAATGGAGGGAAAAAAGCTCAGCTGATGTCACGTGATGTGATGAGATGGAAACAAAATGGAGCCTGAGGTGCAACAACTTGTTGTAACGTTGGTGAAACTTTGCAGTGACAAAAAAACACTGGTTTTCTAATCTTCAGCAAGAACTGGTCAGTTTTAATATCAGTCAACAGTAGTATGCTAGCTAACGTTAGCCTCAAGAGCTAGAGTGTTTACCGTTACTAGGCAACAGTGTCAGCTGCTCCAGGACTGACGTCATCATAATGATCCAGATTTTAACTGAGGTTTGAGACCGGATCTGAGGACCCCTCAGAGGATCTGGTCCAAACATCAGGACCAAGCAAGGCCCAGGACCAGATTTCTCCTCCGACTGTTGGGAGTCTTGAATCAGGGTTAAACCGGCCTGTGGTCTGAGCCTGGAGTTAATCGCTGACCTCTAAACCCCTGGGTCAAGGTTCGGAGCGTCTTCAGAGGAACAAAGTGTCAGTTTGCACTTGGAATATCACGTCATCATCTATGTGACGTGATATCTGCTCTGACTTGTATTCACAGCCACAGCTGGTGATGTGTGTATGACCTGCAGCTGAGCCTTCTCTCACCGTCACTGACTCGTCATGTGACACACCTCACCTGTTCTTAAACTGACTGTTATCAAGAAAGTCAGAGCTGCTGCACAGGAAGTGACACGTTTCCTGACGTTTGAGGTTTCACTTTAAATCAACAACATGTTCTGCTGCAGCGTCGACAGACAGGAAGTAACTTTCCTCTGTGTCTCACATGAAGTGAAAACAACACGATGTGTTAGAGGCAGTGACATCAGTCTGATCTCACACAGGAGCAGGGAGGAGGAGAGGAGGAGGAGAGGAGCAGAGGAGGAGAGAGGAGGAGCAAGGAGGAGAGAGGAGAGGAGAGAGGAGGAGAGAGGAGCAGAGGAACAGGGAGGAGAGGAGAGAGGAGGAGAGAGGAGGAGAGAGGAGGAGCAAGGAGGAGAGAGGAAGAGGAGAGGAGCAGAGTAGGAGAGAGGAGCAGAGGAACAGGGAGGAGAGGAGAGAGGAGGCGAGAGGAGAGAGGAGCAGAGGAGGAGAGAGGAGAGAGGAGCAGAGGAACAGGGAGGAGAGGAGAGAGGAGGAGAGAGGAGGAGGAGAGGAGCAGAGGAGGAGAGAGGAGCAGAGGAACAGGGAGGAGAGGAGAGAGGAGGAGAGAGGAGAGAGGAGGAGGA
The DNA here is from genome assembly GCF_046630095.1 of Trachinotus anak. Lineage (NCBI taxonomy): Eukaryota > Metazoa > Chordata > Actinopteri > Carangiformes > Carangidae > Trachinotus > Trachinotus anak. Next base: position 907,910 of record NW_027273873.1, read on the forward strand.
GAGGAGCAGAGGAGGAGAGAGGAGGAGGAGAGGAGCAGAGGAGGAGAGAGGAGGAGGGAGGAGAGGAGAGAGGAAGAGAGAGGGGAGAGGAGGAGAGAGGAAGAGGAGAGGAGCAGAGGAGGAGAGAGGAGAGAGGAGAGAGGAGCAGGGAGGAGAGGATCCACATCTGACAGGATCTCCTGTTTCCACATTCTGCTGCTGCTCAGTATTGATGGATGCTGCACTGACGCCTCCACACACACACACACACACACACACACACACACACACACACACACACAGAGGCGCCACCAGGTCAGATAGAGTGACGGGGGAGGAGGAGGTATTTTGGGAGGGGGGACGAGGGGGGAGGATGAGGAGGGTAAGTGATGGGGTCAGAATTTTAAGTGCTGATGAGACAGTGTGTTACTGTGTGTGTGTGTGTGTGTGTGTGTGTTTATTTTCCACCAGTAAAAATCCTCCAATTCTCATTTCATGCTTCAGTGAAAAGCTTCTCAGTACAGCCTTGTTTCTTTCTCTCATCCTCGACTCCTCCTCTTCCTCTCCTCTCCTCATCTCTTCTCCTTATTTCCTCTTTTCTCCTTGCTTCCTCTCCTCTCCTCGTCCCCCTCCCTGCTTTCATGTTTCCTTTCTTCTGGCTTCTTCCTCTTCTTTTTTCCTCTGCTCTCCTAATTTCCTAACCTCTCCTTGTTTTTAATCTTCTTTTCCTGACACCTCCTTGTCTCGCCTCCTGTTGTTTCCTCTTCCTGTTCCCTCTCCTCTCCTCCAGCTCATCCTGACAGTGAAGCTTTAAATCCATCACCTGCTCAGGTGTTATTCACCTGTCAGGTGTGAGGTCTCACTCTGACCAAACGTTTCCCTGATTCACTCACAGATGAATCCATGTGTCAGTCAATGCTGGGGACCAGCGCTGTTGTAGGACACGTCCTCCACAGGTGGTCGGTGTCAGGTGTGCCCCCCCCTCTGCATGGTGAGGCAGTGAGAGTAAGGAGTATTTTGGGATGTGTCGGCCTCTGGTGACCGTGGTAACCGCCATCTCGACCACCAACAGGTTTCCCCAGAGGACGCGAAAATCATCTGTGACCTTCGTCTGAAACGCACTTCACTTCCTGTCTTCACCCTGTTCTGTCAGTCTGAATCACTCTGCTCCATTTCTACTCAGCATGTCACAGCTAATGGAGCCCTGAGGACACACACACACACACACACACACACACACACACACTGACCTAATCAGTACCTCTCCTGGAGACAGCGCTGCAGAGTTTAATTCTCTTCCTCGCTCTTTGTGTGCGTTTCCATCCGATGGGGCATCATGAGATCATGTCTGACTGCTGCTGTTTTATTCACCAGTTCCACTTCTGAACCACACAACACACTCAGTAAAATACAGAGATGTAGACTCAGGCCGAGGACAGGTTTTTAAATTATTGAAACCTACAAGAACCAGACGCTTCACACGTTAACGACTGTCTCCACCAAAACACTCAAGATTTCTCAAACTTGGCATCAATGCAGGAGCAAACGGATCCAGAGATCACAGGTAGAGGATGAGCAGAGGAGCAGAGACAGACATTCAATACCTGCTTGCTTTTCTTCTCTGAATTACAGTGTGTGAAAGGTAACAGGAATCCCTCAGCACCACACAGCACGATTCTACTGAACTGAACCAGAACAGAACAGACCTGCTTCAACTTGATTTGACCAAAAACCTTGATTTCTATAGAACTGGTTTCATCAGCAGATTCAATAATAAATTAATTTTTAATGGAGAGTTCAGCTTTGATGAACTTTGTCCTGTAAATTTTAACAGTGATGATTCTGAACGTCTCACAGATGTCCCCTAAACCCCTCATATGCAGAGTATTGTAGATGCTATAATTTACAGATGTTCCCTAAACGCCTCACAAGCAGACAATGGGTGCACTGCAGACATTATCAGGGGGCTCATGGGGTTCGGGGGCAGCAGCAGTGAACTGTATATTGTCTTTATGGGGGGGTTAAGGGGGTTTATAGTTGTCATTGCAAAATGTGCCAAAACTTTTGCCTGGTTTACCTGCGTCTCTGAATTTTAGGCACTGACAACTCTGTCAGCATCAGTGACTCTAAATCATTGAAAGTGACATTTACAGCAGCAATTCATTGAGGTTTGGTTGAGGTTTGGAAAACTTTGTAGTCATGGCTAAATAAAAATATTTGAATTAGCTTCTTACTGTAACTCAAGGTCCACTTACTGTTTATTTTACACGAGCGGTCTCGATGATTGGTCCAGGGCTGTTCTCTCGCTCATATGTTCTCAATCCCTTTATGTCTTTTCAAATCACACCTGAAAACCTCCAAACCCTCCTTACTTATGACACTGTTCTGTATTTAAATGGGAGTGAGTGTGACGTTGCTTAGTTTGGGGGGGGGGGGGGGTATAAAACATGACTCTCTGTATAAAGCACCAAATAAAAAATGTGGTTTGAATCTTAAATTCCTCTTTAATGACCAGTAACTTCCTCTGTGTGATATATAACAGCAGTGATGTTGTTAAGGATGTCCCACAGTAACATGACGTATCACAGGCTGCAGTTAGTTTGGCTCCACTGCTGCTGCAGAAACACTGTCACTGTTTAAAACTGCTCCATAAAGAATTTAGATTCATTAAAACTAAAATCTCTCTCTCTCTCTCTCTCTCTCTCTCTCTCTCTCTCTCTCTCTCTCTCTCTCTCTCTCTCTCTCTCTCTCTCTCTCTCTCTCTCTCTCTCTCTCTCTCTTTTTCCCTCCCCCCCTCCCTCCATTCTTCTCTCCGAGTCTCTCTGAAGGTCAGCCGCTCCAAAGCAGTGGTCTATAACGATTACCAATTTCATCAATTCTGCTACAGCGAGGGAGGACGGGGGAGGCTTTATCATGGAACAGCACAAGGAGGGTGAGCACCAATCAGAGCTGCTCAGGCATAAATAAAAAAACGCTAACTGACCTTCTGTCTGACTGAAACAAAGTGAAAAGGACAATTAAAGTGCAGGAGATTTATGAGGCGCTGATGTGAAGTCACAGTGAAACAGGACGGAGGAAACGCAGCGGCAGGTTGGTCCAGACACAACCAGCAGCCGGACGTGCAGACAGCGCCTCCTCCAGGCTGCCGCGCTCACTACAGCCACTGTGTAAGTGAAGATTCTTCTCAGAGCGTAGAAATGTGGTGTTTGTCCTGAGGAGGCGCCAGACTGTGTGTTCGCTGCGTCGCTGTGATTCACTGGGATTCATCCTCTGAGGAGCATGAAGACGGTGGAGATCTCCAACTCTGACGGCGTCATTATCCTTCAGCATCTTCACTAACACCTGTGGGGCTGCATCAGGTCTGTACATGTGTGTGTCTCAGTTTTAATCCATTTAATGATAGAAACTTTATTGTTAACAGTAAACAAATCCACTGATTATTTACTTCAGTTCAGAAACTTTTGAAACTTAAGGCACCAAAAATATTCTCTAAAATGTTCTAATTATTATTAATTAAATTATTTTATTCGCACATGGTTTAAATAAAGGTTCAAAGCTTTTTCCACAAGGACCAAATTCTGGTCGTTTTTGCTCCACGATATATAAAGTACTGAAAATCATAAAATAAAGGATGTTAAAAATACTGAAGCTTAAAGTACAGCTTCATTTTTGTATTTTCATGGCAGCACTGTAATCCCCACACATGGCTGCTACGACCTCTGAACTCCCAGAACAAATGTGGAGGACGTGACCTGTGAGTGTCCTGAGTCGGTCTGACGTCTCACCTGGAGCGAAACAGCTGAAGGACACAACAAAGCAAAACTATCGGCTGAGATCCAAGATGTCAACTCAACTCAGGTCAACTGTATTCTGTAATCTCCAGCACATTTACACACAGCATGAGCTGACACCACAGTGCTGAATGGAGGACGTTACAAAGGATCTGTAAGGATATGTAAGAACACAAGGAAGGCAGAGTACATATAATCTATAGATGTGGAGCAGCAACTGCAAAGACTCATGGGATCTAAGAGATCCAGATCCAGGAGCTGAGGGTCTGAGATGTGAGGTGGAGCCTGGACATTCTCACACACACACACACACACACACACACACACACACACACACACACACACACACACCCTGCTGACTGTGGCTCTGAGGGTTTTTACTGTCAGAAGTCAGCAGGAGAAATAATAGAACACATTAAAAAGTAATGCTGAGTGGATTCTAAGCAGCTCCAACAACACCGACACACACACACACACACACACACACACACACACACACACACACACACACACACACACACACACACACACACACACACAATACACTGCTTCAGTAACTGTGTGAAGAAGTATTTCTGTAGAGCATGAGTCCCTGCTGTTCTATACATGTGACCCTGCTGAACTAAGACACACACACACACACACACTTCTGCATACTGTCTCTCTAAATGAATCAGAATTAGAAAGAAAAGAACAAAGAGAAGAAAGTGAGAAAAACTAAAAAAGTGACAAAAACTCTGTGTGTGTGTCTGTGTGAGTGTGAGTGTGAGTGTGAGAGAGAGAGAGAGAGAGAGAGAGTGTGCAAGTGCCCTGCAGGTTCCAGCTTGCAACAAGTTCAAAGGTCACCAGGCTGTGTTTCCATGGTTTCGACCTCGGGCTGAGGATCAGCTGACTCTCTGTGATGATGTCACAGTCTGTGTGTTGCCCAGCAGCACTGCAGCAGCTCGATGAGATGATGAGGTCATCAAGTTCAGATTGTCACATCTAACATTTCTGTTACAGCAGCTTGTGCAACATGAATCACTGCTGCTCATCAGCTGTTTCTAAAGGTTTTGACCTCAAAGTTTTCATGAATGAAAATCTCTGCAGGGACATTAGAGGAATCTCTACAGTTTTAAACAGACTCTGATGTTAAAGCTTCTGTAAACCGTCGTCACACTACACCCCCAGCATCCCAGACCACAACCAACACTTTGTCAGCTTCGTTGTGATACGCTCCACAGCTCTGCTGACAGTTAGCCAGCTAGCGATAACAACATGCACTAAACACGTTCATAATATTAGTAACAGCAGGTTAGCTAACGTTATCATGCTACTGTAGCCTCACTCACACATTATGTAGCATCAAGTTACTGACACATGGAGGAGAAGAAAACCAGTTCTGAGTCCAGCTGGAGCCTTTAGCAGCTCTTAGGGTTCGTTATCTCAGGAAAGACTGGCTCCAGGGTCGGATTTGGAAGACATTCAGCCTCAGACTGATCCACTGGGACTGGCCGCATGAATGACATTGATGGAGCAGGTAAAGACAGTGATGGAGGTGATAAAAAATGCTGAAACTTTATGGATGCTCTGATGGTCCGGGACCCACGGGGATTTGAGCCAGTAGTCCCTATGACAAGTCCACCTGTGCTCTGGTCTCGTCTCTGGAGGAAATTCTGGAAGGTCACTTTCACCTGAACGCTGCATACTGCACTGTGTCAGTTCGCATGTGTGCGGTGCCTGAACATGGGGAGGACCAATGGTTTAACAGGATGGACTCACATGCACTAACTTGCACACGTACGTGCACACACGTGCTACCAGACCAGTTACCAAAACAAAGATTACATCACACACAGAGGGGGTGTGGCTTCTTTCTCAGGACGTGTTCACTCTACTACATCTTTACTTAGAGAATAGTTGTTTGCTGCTGTGTTGTTGTTTACAGAACCTTTAAATAAGTGATCAATGAATTAGAGCCATTTTTAAAAAGGCAAACAAGATGTATATTTACTGTGTATTTATTGTGTTGCTGCAGCGTTTACACTTCAGGCTTGAACCATGTTGAAAATTTCCATCGTGACATTTCCATAAATGACTGTTCTCATTCATTAACCTGACACGTGTAATTACCGTCACATTAATGTAATGAGGTGCAGGAGCCAACGTTGCCAAATTCTCATCGACATGTTGCACAATACACAACAATGCATCTGTACAGTCTGACACACTGTTGTGTCATTACACCGACATTTGGCACAAGAGCAACGTGGTACATTTAAATGTCCAGAACTCAAACATGTATCTCTGCGGAGCATCCTGGTGCGTGACACGAGTGTGAGCTCACGTGGACTCACAGTCACATGTCACACACCAGCTGAAGACACTGACGGAATATGAAGAGACAGAGTGACAACACTGGAAATACAGTCAGACAAACACAGAGGGAACAGAGGGTTGAGAGGTCAAAGGACAGAGAGGTGGAGAGGCAGCTTCAGGCAACAGTGTCATCACACACACACACACACACTGTACAGTGACCACACACACACACACAAACACACACACACACACATTGTGTTCCGTGACAACAAGCTGTCTGTGCTGAAGCTGCTCCAGTTTTCTGCTCAACACTGAACAAGCTAAAGATAGAAGAAGCTAAAATATCTGCAGACACATTCTCAGTCCTCAAATCTCCAACAAAGCAGAGGGAAAACCCCCAACACACAGACACAGACACACACACACACTCTGTTAATCCCTGCCTCTCTCACTCGGCCCTGTCGAGTGCTGACACAACAAACAGCCGTCAGACCACACACACTCACACATCAATAGGAAACCATCAACAAACCAAGCATCAATAAGTTGTCGCAGCTACACACCACAGTCCGTCAGCTGAGGAGCTTCACATCACATGACCGCAGAGAAGAGGCCGTCTGAGTCCTGACTGTAAAAACTCATCAGTATTATAATCCAACATGGCCGCCACCCCCCACCCCCCCCCGCAGCACTGACGGGTCATCAGTTTCAGAGGAACTTGATCAATGCAATGCGGTCTCACTGCATCAGAGCAGCACTGCAGGACGCCAGGTCTCAAAAGGACCAAACTGCACAGGAACTAGAGAAGAGTGATGGAAGCAGAGGGCGGAGCTTGTTCCTTCACACTCAATCCAGTAGCAACCTCCAGACTGCAGTTCCTCTAACGACCACTAGAGTCTGGCTCCAGCAGTGAGTCAGTCCCACAGACTCCCATGTTCAAATGTCCAACTTTACAGCAGAAAGAAACATGTTTACAGCCTGGTACAGAAACTGTTCTGGTCTCTAGAGCTCATTTCCTCCTTCATGACGACTGTACGGCTGAATTTATACAACTCACCTGTTTACATTTTATTAAGGAATAAAGGTAGGTAGAACTGAGGGCGTGGCCTCTTTGACTGACAGGTGAGGGAGCGGTATGGTTGTCACAAACCAGCATGCGTTGAAGCCTCAGCTCCACCCACGCCCTACCTGTTTGACCATATTTGGATTAGCTGGCAGTTAGGGGCGGAGTCAGGCACTGCCAAGATGGCAGCAGCGGAGCAGCTCACTCACCTGTGGGTGATGTCACAGAGGCTCCGCCCATCATTATTGACAGACTCTGCCCTCAGCTGAACTGTGACCAGGACGCACCTTTTTATTTCTCTGACTATGTTTAAATCTGATGATTTCACATTCTGTCAATAAACTGATTTATAAATGATCTACAAATATTTACAAGATGAAGGTTCAGTTTTCGTTGTTGTTAAATTATCAGACACTCTGACACTGAGCCTGTGATGACCTCCACGACCTCCAGAGGACACTGTTGTTACTGCTCCGGGTCTCAGTTCAGTTCCTCAGTAACTTTGTTAGTTTTATATTTTCTTGGAAACAACAAACAGCTGTCAGACGGCAAAATTAAAACTCGTAAAATGCAAGATCAGAATTTGTTGGAAAGTAAAACAAATTAATGTGAATTTATATTTATTTATTTTATTTAAGATGATTAAAAAGCAGATTGTACAACAGTATGTGTGTGTGTGTGTATGTGTGTGTGTCTGTTAATATTTGAAGAGCCGGGGTCAGTGGGTGTTTACATTCCAGTGATGGCAAAGTAGCTATTAGCCTCATTTACCCTCCTGTGTGTGTGTGTGTGTGTGTGTGTGTGTGTGTGTGTGTGTGTGTGTGTGTGTGTGTGTGTGTGTCTGTTAGATGGTGGGAAACCTGTGGCCAAATTGTAATATTTTATGTCAACAGAGTTCCCGCCAACAGCGACCACTGCAGCTACACTACTCTATGCACACACACACACACACACACAGACACACACAGACACACACCGCTGCTGGAGTAGAACTCAAGTCTTCAGTATTTTTTTTATCCTTCACTCTGCTGTCTTAGTGTACAGGTGTGTAGAGGTGTGAACAGGTGTGAACAGGTATGATCAGACTGAATATGACAACTCAACATGATGCTACTAACAGATCATAAAAGACGCGCTGTGGCGCCACAGAGACGCCGCGGCCCATAAATCATGTTCTCCTGATGTAAAGCAACATGATTGGTTGGTATCAAAAACACAAATCACATCATCATCATTTCTATATTTTTTTTTCATGCAACAATGATCCTTCTGACTGAAAATGTGACTCATACCATAACCACAGTTAGATTTGTTTTGCATCAGTCAGCCCTGATTGGAAGATGAATTCATAATGACAATAATTCACCTTTAACTGTCACCCTGATCACAAGCAGATCTCCTGCCACTCCACCTGAAAACTGCTCCACACTCCACCTTCCTGCCGCACACAGGTACGAACACCTTCCTGACAACATGATGGAGGTTATCAAACACCTGTACCGCGACACCACCCTCTGACCTCAGCTTCCACCCACCAACACTTTTCTTCATCCATCTCCAGCTCTTCTCTCCGTGTTTCATGTCTTTGTTTTTATTGTTTCTGTTTGTCTGACTTCGTTTTATTCCTGGTTTGTGTGTTTCTGTTCCCTGTGAAGCTCTTTGTCACTCAGGAGCAGTGGAACATAAAAAATCATTATTATAATAAAAACAGATTTGGGTGGAACAGCTTTCCTTCCTTCCTTCCTTTCTTCCTTTTTCCTTTCCCTCCCTCCCTCCATTCATCCTCCTTTCTCCTCTCTCTCTCTCTCTCTCTCTCCTGACTGACCTCAGTGTTGCGCAGCTAAAACACACTCCCACGTGTTCTGCGAGCAGGAAGCAATAAACACACACACACACACACACACACACACACACACACACACACACACACATATATATATATATACAGTTAAAGCAGTGTGTAAAACTCACACACACTGCTGCAGACAAGTGTGACAAGTGTAAGTACAACATGGCCTCAAAACTAATGCAAGGAGCACAACAGTAAAGTGGAACAACACACACACACACACACACACACACACACTCCGTAACAAAGCTGCACTGACTAACAGCTCTGACCACAGAAAGTGACACACAGTGAAGTAGAGCAGAACTGAAGAGCCACACACACACACACACACACACACACACACACACACACACACACACACACACACACACACACACACAAGCCCATTAGCAGCAGCATTAAACTACAGCAGAAGAGAGTAGACGCGGCTCCGTACCTGCTGCTCCCTCAGGACCTCCTCACTGTCAGCAGGTGTGCTCCTCTCTGACCCCGGGGTACGAGGAGGAGGAGGAGGATGAAGGCTCGGATCAGACACTCATCATCTGTCGCTGCAGCTTTTAGCAAATCCACCAAACTTCATGCTGCCTGCCCGTGCGGAGAGGACGAAGAAGAAGAGGAGGAGGAAGAAGTCTCACTCGGTCTCTTTTTCCTGCTCTGCTCCAGTGCTGTGACTTCCTTGCAGCCCTCCCTCTCTGCCTCCCTCTCTGCCGCTGCCTGTGACTAACGGCGGCCCACAGTTCCTCGGTGCAGCCGCCGAGCCGCTGCTGGTGAAGCCATCTGTTGCAACACGTCTGCCTGCCTCTCCACTTTCACTCTCCCTCCCTCTCTCTCTCTCTCTCTCTCAGGAGGGGGCGGGGTCTTAGCCTCACTGCCGGCCAATGAGGAGGCTCAGGAGTCCCTCTCCCTGACTGGAAGGGGAGGAGCCAGCAGCAGAGAGGACAAAATGCAATAAATACAGGAGGGAGAGAGAAACACACACACACACACACAGGGGAGGTGGCTGGAGTAGGAAAAAGACAGACACAGACGTTATGTGGCCAGAAGTAAGTGGACAGACACTGTAGTGTTCCCTCAGCTGTGTGAAGGAGACAGAGAACATCAGACGTGGATACCAACCAGTCAGTCCTCGTCTTCACATCCTCTCTCTTGGAAAACCACAAATACTGTTTGATCATTTACAGTAAAGCAGCAACACCTTTCAGCCACCACTGTTGGTTTTTAAGTGTGTAACTGGCTCATTGTTGGGGTCAAGAAGAGTTTTCACCAAACCACCAGACCTGAGCCTGCAGCCTCAGGGGGCAGTAATGAGCCCAATACAGGTTCGTGCACCACGATCAGGCGAGGACAAGTTCCACTGAGGTCAGACTTTGGAAAGCATCCCTCTTGTTTTGGTTCTGTAGCTGTGTCCCAGTTCAGGGGCCACATCCTTCAGAGGACGAGATCTGCGCAGGTGTGGCCCTTTGTAGCCGCTGTAGACCGTGAGGGCCGAGCTGAAATGAGACGGTCTGGTCTACGGAGGATTTTTGCCTCGTGTCACCAGCTGTGTCCGACCCGACCTTACCGCTGCTCCTGTAGCCTAGCAACCTGGACAAGACTTTTTTCACAAAAACTTGAGCTTTTAAGGCCCTTGGTTTTAACAGTTGTACCGTCAGGTGTGTGTATATATATATATATATATATATATATATATATATATATATATATATGGCACTTTGACTCAATCTTTATATAAGTGCTAACTGGTGATGAGTCATGATTTTCATTGATTGAATTCTCCTGTTTGTTTATAAGGTACTGGAGGATTTAGGACCAAAACATATTTCTGAACTGCAGCTGGTTATGAGGCACCCAGACCTCTCAGATGTCTGGACCAGGTCTGATTTCTGTCCCCAGAGTCAAAACTGAACCTGGAGATGCAGCGTTCACTTTCAATGGATCTGAACAGACAGAAAACCTGAGCGCTGCTCAGCAACTCATTCACTCACTTCATTTAAATCGGGGCTTCTGTTTGCCGGGTGATTAATTCATATCTCACACTGCAATTTGTAGTCTCCAGTTTTATGTTTTATCCTAATTTAGCTTCTATTTTATTTTACTCTTTTAAATCCTGTTTCAATTTGTCTTTTCGTGTTGCCTTGTAATTAGTTTCTCCTCTCTGTGTTTTATGTTCGAGCTTCCTCACTGTGGAAAGGTACAAATAAACTGGCTTTTCCTGAAACATGAGTTAAACAACAGAAGGACCACATCTAAAAACTGCACCATTTGGAAGGCTGCTGCTGTGAGTATTTTAGGGATAATATAATGCTTATGACAGCTAATGACTGTCAGCAGCAGATGACGATGATGAAGCACAGCGCAGCCACTTTAATAATTAGTTTCAGTGGAGGGCAGGGCTGAGCTTCCACTCACCAGCTCATGTGCTCGAGCCGTTTGTTCTGACATAAGCCTGAAACCTGCGGACAACTGGCGAGCTAGTGTTAGCTACCTGGCTACGTAGCCGTAGCAGACTGAACAAATGAAACTCAGCAGACTCAGAATGAAAAGCTCATCAGTGAACACAGAGTGAGGATCAGTGCAGAGTCTGGTTTCAGGCTGTCCCTCTACAGTCAGCATCAGGTGAACAAACAGGTGAACTCTTCACTGAAAATGGCTCAAGTTACTTTTTGACTGTTGTAATAACTCTCAGGGCTCAGGGCTTCAAGATGGCGACTGTATAATGAGCTATAGATGTAAAACTACACTGAGATGGTTTTTGGTTCTTAAAACCACAAATATATCTTCGTATTGAGATCAACACTTCAGATTATAACATAATAGCAAATACTTTAATATATCACAGTACTTAAAATATCACAGTGATCAACACCCCCAGCCCAAACCATGTCTTATAAAGAAGGAGCAGTGACTGTAACAAGTGTCATTAAAAATATTTTAATTACATTCTTCCTTAGGAAAAAGTGTTTGAGATGTTTTTAAAATGACAAACTGTAGACACGAGTCTAAAATCACTTCCAGATCTGTGATCTGTAGAACGACTTATACAAATGTGAATGTAAGCGACATCACTTACTGAGATATACAGTATAACTGTGCCATCTGCACAACAGTGGTATTCAACATTGTGACGACTGATGTTTTGCAGAGGGAGTGTGTGTGAAGAGAAACTCCATAATAACACCAGAGAAGAAGAAAAAACTACATAAACTAGTGAGGTAGGAACAAATAAAAAAAGATAAACAGTGTCGAAGAGCCAGCTGTTTTCACCGGGAGTAAATCCCTGCAGCAGTTTCAACATCTGCAGGAAAGACCAGAATCCAGAGGTTGTTGTTATAGCAGCACATTAAAGGTGTTGCACTGTCACATATGGAGGGAACATCAGGTGTCTACATACTTTTGACCATGATGTGTGAGGCTGATTGAGATTTGGAGTGAGAGAAGAAAAAGAGCGGGATGAATCAGGGGAGAAGAGATGGAGAGAGAAAACAGAGAGGGAGGGAGGGAGGGAGGAGGAGGTGCAGTGCAGATTGTAATGGAGCTGTTGGCAGAGCTCCTGGCTGTTCATGGGTATTCATGTAGCTGGTCGCTTCAGTTAAATGGAGCGAACAGAGGGAGGGGAGGGGGGGTGGGGGTGCTGAGTTTCAGCTGAACAAGAAGTCGGCCTATGAGCAGTGAACACCAGGCTAACACAGACCAGTTAAACAGTGAATCGGAATGAGTGAAGTTAAATCAAGTTTCCAAATGTCAGAGAGGTTCCACAAGTTCAACAGCTAAAAGTTTCAGGTTACAGAGTGAAGACCTGCAGACGGCACGGCCTCCAACAGGTGAGTGCACGTGAAAAAAAGACTGTGAGAGAATCATCATCCCACATTTCAAGTTCCTCTCCAGACGTGTTTTAAACTCTGCAAGGATACTCTGCTATGATCCATATTTTGCTTCACATGGTTCAAAGTGGAAAAGAAGAGTGAAACTGGTCTGAGGCTCATCTACTGTTACTTCCTGATGGAGACACCTGGATCAGGCCTTGGCCCCACCCACCACCTGCTGGCTCCAGGTGTCCAGGTGACAGAGCAGAGAGGATGAAGATGTTAGAGGAGGAAACATCAGAGAGACTCAGCCTCATGTTGGAGCCTCAGTCAGACCCAGACTCAGAGGAGGAGTCTGTTGAGACCAGAATCAGAGACTAGCAGACGGATCAGAACCGTTAGCGTAGTTAGCATCTTTCATTTGTTTATGTTGTTTGTTAGCTTGTAACTGGCAGTGGCTGACACAGTGTTAGTGGTTGCACTGCAGTTCAATGTGGAAACACTCTGTCATGTCATTATTTCACTCATCATATGTATATAAAAACACTTCATTTGGATTTAAATCATTATCCAAGTCAAACCAGAGTTAGGTTTGGTTAGGGTCAGTGGTAAGGCTGAGTTTGACAATGTACGGGTCATGGCTCATTACCCAGGATGAATTACAGCCAGTTGGAAGCAGCATTAGCTTCTAATGCTAATGTTACTACTAGTGGTTTGTACTAACTGCTCCTCTCAGTAACTTTTAACTTTCACTGCAAATGTCGCCTCCTTCAATGAGTATCAATGTTTGAAGAACCTCTGACATAGCTAGCATTGAAGCTAGCATTGTAATTCTAGCTAGCATCTAGTGGTGGAAAGATCATTTTTGAAGCTGTATTGATGTTTTGAGATTTCATTCAGAGTCTGGGATTTAAGGCTGTGCATCAGTGCGGCCTAATTTCTCTCTCCAACCCACATCTGTGAGTTTTTACACTTTTACCAATGTTGCAACGTGCTGCTCTGCTTTATTGCTGCTGAATGAACGAACAATGTGATCAATCAATCACCTGCTGAGCTGAATCAGACTGACAGAGAATCTCCACGTGCACAAGCTGCCACATGTTCCCAGCTGTTGCCAGCTACAGTTGTTAACCAAGTATCCCTGCAGGTAGGCCTACTCCCTACACCGCCAAGTTTGTAGTTTTATTGTGCAACAACACCTGGACCAACTTCACTGTGTCACTTTGTGGTCTGACCAGGGTTTAAGAGTTTTAGGGTTTAGTTTTGGGTCAGTCAATGTCAACGAGGGTCCTCATAAGTATATAAGTACAGACCTGTGTGTGTGTGTGTGTGTGTGTGTGTGTGTGTGTGTGTGTGTGTGTGTGTGTGTGTGCATAGCTCAGACCAACAGGACAGTAGAGGAATGGCACCATCTGGCAATATGCCCAAGTGTCTGAACACACACACACACACACACACAGCCCTCCTGGATCTTTGCAGTAAAGCATCCTGGGAAAAGTGATTGTCCAGCTGCTGCAGCCTCGAGGCATTTACAGAACAAACGTGCACATTAAATCACAGACAGACTCACAGTTATTCACTCAGTGAGTTTCTCCACAGCTCAGCTCTTCTCTGACTGAACTACACTGATTCTCCACTGTAACCCAGGAACAAGTCTGGAACAACAGACACCAGCAGCGGCCGTCATTGGTGTATGATATTCAGACAACTACTGAACAGACTGTTCGCACTGTGCACATTCTTCCCCCCATTAACTCTGTCTCCTACAAAGGTGGTACTAGGTACACCTGTACAGTCTAATGCTTTTTAATACAACAGCTCTGCCATAACTTTTATCTTTACAAATCACACAATATTCAGTAAATTCAGTTTTAATATATTTTTTGTCTTCTGTATTTTCACACACAAAGAGGTCAGAATGTGGGAGTATAATGCAGCACATCACCATCACTATGAGCTCAACAGTTACATTAGATTGTACAGGTGTACCTAATAAAGTGACTTTATACAGGAAATATGTTTGGCCCAATTCAGTTAAAGCTCCATGTTTTAACTTCTTCTGTGTTTTATCTGAAGTGTTGATCTCCATCATAAGATATATTTGTGGCTTTAAGAACCAAAAACCATCCCAGTGTAGTTTTACATCTCCTCTCTCAGGCTTCTCTCTGGAGCTCTAGTAACAACAGGTCAGTGAGCCAATCATAAGAGAGGCTCAGATCCTCTCTTCTGATTGGCTGACTGTTTTCTGAGTGATCCAATAAAAATATAGCAGATTTCAGGTAAACACTCACAGAAACCAAGTCCTGCAAGGTCAGATGGTGGGTTGAGGTGGGCGGGGCTTTGGGCGTGGCTGAGCGTGGCAGCTGCTTTGTTGTGACATCACAAAGTTCCAGAAGTCCTGACGGCTGGTTTTAAGGCTCAGTTTCTGAATACAGGCTGTGTGCATTTCTCTGTGGACTGAGGCTTTGATACTTTCACAGTATTAATATAGAACCTAGACCTGCTTTAGAATCACAAACACATGGACATCTGCCTTTAGACTGGATGGAGCTTTAAGTTAAATTCTAGCTGGATGTGATGCCCTTAAGCCTCTACTGTACTGTGCTGGTCAAAATGTAATTAATACAATATTTTTTAATGAAAACTAGGTAAAATTAGGTCATTAGGAAAAAGTGGAACTCGTCTTTTATTTGACAACAAGACAATTACACTTCCAGAATAGCAGTGTAACATTGTCCTCTAGAGAAAGTTTTGCATGATGTGTTGTTTGTAGCCTTGATGTTGCTGGCGAGTGTTTTGAGCCTGTTTATAGTTTCTGAGTTTCTGAAAACTGATGTAACATGTTTTGTTCCCACGGAGGAAATAAATTCATGATGATTGAAAACAAGTTCACAGCGTCTCTGACGTCTTTACTGCAGAAATGAACCAAAAACAAAGAAGAAACCTGTCAAAGAGCCAACAATAACAGATGTGACAGACGATGAGCTCAGAAAGACTGAAGTCTGAAAAACTGACGCTTCAACAGTTTGACAGGAGAGAGAGAGTCTGAGACTGAGAGATGAGATACACTAATGTGGGTTTTACATGTTACTGTATTTCATGTTTCACTTACAAAAGAAAAGAGGACTCTCTTCTCTTTGGATTAATGGGATCTCAGGGAAACTCGCCCAACAGGACGACTGTTAAAGTGTTTCCTTTTTTTCTCCTAAACAGATGTCATGTGTGAATGATGGCTTCCTCGTATTCCCTGCATTCCTTCTGAGTGCCGGTGGTGTATGAAGGAAATTAATGCTATGTATCTGCAAGATGTGATCAGTCACGTGAAAGCTGGGCTCAGTGTTTCAGGATGATAAGTAAGATGATGCCACTTTTTCTGCTGTACTCTGAAGAGTAACGTCCTCCTGTCACTGTATTTAGTGAAGTTTACTTGGTGTTAAATTAGAAATTCTCCAGGAGATATTCCAGTGTTGGTCAAAGATAATCCATCTCTGATCTCCACCCTGGTGGATATATCCACCTAGACAAGGGGCCAAAAATACTGCTCTTGTATATATGAAGGAGAACTGGATACACCGTTCAGACATGGTGCCTCATTCATTCCTGTGGAAGCCGCTGACTGGACACATCCTCTCATGGAACTATTTACAACTAAAACCAAGCCTCAACCTGCAGGGCTGAAAAATGAACACTGCAGTTCCTCTAGTTCCACTAGAGTCTGGCTGCAAAGGTGAGTCCATCCCCAAAGAGTCCCATGTTAAAATGTTAATGTCATGTTTCCAGCCTGGTACAAAAAACAGCTCTCTCTCTCCCTGACTTTCCTGTCACTCTCTCACTTTACCTATCTAATAAAGGCATTAAAAGGCCAAAAAAAAAACTTAAAAAAAGCTAATTTCCTCCTTCATATCAGGGAGGCTACATCCATCTTTATTTACAGTCTATGGCTAAAACGCACGAGAGGCCTAATTCTCCTTTACAATAATTCACTACATGTTTACCGTCAGGTGGCCAAACTCATTTAAATATTTTAATAATTAAGACCAGTGTATATGATGGAAGATCATTAGAGTGTAACAGAGGCCAAAGACGCTTTTAGGGCCAAAACTTTTCTCTGGGGGCACATGGCCCCGGACCTCAATAGCTGCTTACTTTTCCCCACTGGTTAGTGACTCCATTTTGGAAGGCCCTGACCTACCAGCTCCATCAGACCAGGACACATCAGGTTTCTGTTCTTGGTGACAGGAGTGCACCCTGACGTGGGCTCTGCTGTTGTAGTTTTGTAGATACATCCATGATCATGTGCTAATGCAAAGTACTTTGGTTTTTCTATTAAATCTAATGAGGATTAATGAGTGTACTGTTGTGTATTGTAACAGTCTGATCAGATTTATGTTTTGCGGTTTGTGATTGTTCACCACAAACACTCAACAGGCGTGTTCATTGGCAGCAAAACTCATCACAGATTCCAGAACTGATGTCAAGTCATGCAGCCCGTGGTAACTGCACACAAACCGCTCCTCACCTCGCCCTACCTGTTTGATTTCTGCTGATGGTTGAGAAAACGAACTCTGATTGGCTTCATGCACATTTTCGATCAAGCTGACACAGTTTCAGCCTGTCTGAACACGTCTAAGATTGGACCACCTGGACCAAATCCACATCTTTTCACATCTCGCAGTTGACTTTGTCTGTAATCTTTCAAAAACATTTAAAACGTGACGAGGACATATGATGGTGGAACTGTCTGACATGTTCCAGAGAAATAAATCCAGACAACTAAATGAGGCAACTTGTCCTCTCTCAGTGCCTTTAAAAACAAACATTATCAGTGTTTCAGCCAGAGTGGCTCTAGGGACGGAAATTTCAGTCAGTTAGTCAGACCACTTTGGTTCAGACAGAAATATGTCAAGAATGATTCAATGGATTGCCATAAAATATTCCACGGACATTCACAGTCTCAAGAGGATGAACCCCACTGACTTTGGTGATCCTCTGACTTTTCTTCCGTCCCCATGAGGTTAACATTTGTGGTTTTGAGCGAAATATCTTGACAACCATTGAATGGATTGTTGTAAAATTTTATTGAGACAATCACGTTCCAGTCATGATGAGTTGTAGCAAAGTTTTTGACCCTCTGACTTTTAACCAAGCACCATTATGGGATTGAAATTTCAATTTGTCCAATACAGTGGACAAATTCCCATCAGCCTTGCTAACTAGCAAAGGTTAACTAGCATGCTAACAAGGTTAAATAAGATGGTGGACATGGTAAACATTGTATCTGTTAAAGACCCATCAGCTGTTTCACCTGGTTCACGTCCACATGATGTTTTTATATCATAAAGACATATGATGAGTGAAATAACCAGTCGACACCATGACTGAGTGTTTCCACCTTGAACCAATCACAGTCTCATAAAAACAGATTCAGACAGTCAGGGATTCATACGTCATAGAACCTCAGGAACCAATCCTGTCAACTTGT
Organism: Trachinotus anak; assembly: GCF_046630095.1. Classification (NCBI taxonomy): domain Eukaryota; kingdom Metazoa; phylum Chordata; class Actinopteri; order Carangiformes; family Carangidae; genus Trachinotus; species Trachinotus anak. The sequence continues at coordinate 926,181 of NW_027273873.1, forward strand.
GGGGACGGGGGGCGGGGCTAAATACACCTGAAACCTTGTCAGTACAGAGAGCCAGAGTTAGCATTAGCACAACCACTAACACTGTGTCAGCCACTGCCAGTTACAAGCTAACAAACAACATAAACAAATGAAAGATGCTAACTACGCTAACGGTTCTGCTCCGTCTGCTAGTCTCTGATTCTGGTCTCAGACTCCTCATCTGAGTCTGGGTCTGACTGAGGCTCCAACATGAGGCTGAGTCTCTCTGATGTTTCCTCCTCTAACATCTTCATCCTCTCTGCTCTTTCACCTGGACACCTGGAGCCAGCAGGTGGTGGGCGGGGCCAAGGCCTGATCCAGGTTTCTCCATCAGGAAGTCAGAGCAGATGAGCTTCAGACCAGTTTTCTATTTCTTTCACTTTTTTGTGGAAAAACATGTGAAACTTAATATAAATCACATTTTTATAGTTTAAAACACACAAGGAGAGGAACTTTAAACAGAATGTTAGCATTGTCGTTGATGTGTTGATGTGTTGATGTGAACATACTGATCTTAGCATTGAGCTCAAAGCACCACTGTCTTCTAGTTCAACTTCACAGAGTCATTAGCATGGCTGTAGACTCAGTTTCGTTTTGATCTGATTAGCCTTCAAATTTAATTACAAGATTTCATGTGACATTTTGTTGAACTACCAACACTATGGTTAAGATTTGTTTTGGTTTAGGGACAAAAACTACTTGGTCCAGGTTTGGGAAAGATCCTAAAAAACAACTAGTTGGTTAGATTTGGGAACCTTTGTGTTCTTGGTTAAAAGAACACAAAGCTGACTGTTGGAAGTAGAGCTGCTGTGAAGGTTTAATCCCCAACCAACCCGACACAGTCATAGTGAATCTGCTAAACATCGAGGAATCAACTACTGTTGATTAGTTATCAAATTGGTCTCATGAACCATTTCTAGTATTGAATGTGGGGAAAACTGAGGACATGTGCATTGAGTTTACATGTTCTCACCCCTTTCCTGACAGTACAGTGACTGATGGCCAGAATATAGAAATAGTTGAGTCATACCAGTACCTGGGAACCACACTATACAATAAACTGACATTTGAGATTAATAGCAACAAGGATTAGAAGAAAAGCCAGCAGCGTCTCTATTGTCTCAGGAACATTTTGTATTTGAATGTTGACAGGATCCTAATGTCAGTGTTTTATCGTTCTTTGTAGAGTCTGTTCTCATGTTCTCTTTTATTGGTTGGTTTCAATCTCTCAAACAGAAGAATATACTAGATAAGTTGGTAAATGTCTGAAGTGAAATAGAAATAAAAATCTGCAGGATCTCTACCACAAACAGGTTCTTAAGGAAACTGAATACATCCTGTCAGATTGTTCCCACCCTTTACATCAACAGTTCCTGGTTCCCTCCTCAGCCCTTTAGCCAAAACAAACAGATTCAAACACTCTTTTATATCCTCTGACATCTCCCTCCTAAATTCTAGGAGGAAAAGGTCGATGTTGTTTGAACTTATTTTCTACTAATGTATTGTTATTGTTCTGTTTTTATTAACTTATTGTCCTTATCTTTTTTCTTTTGGTGTTGTATTTATGTGCCTCATCTTTTTATGCTAAATGCAAATATCCCACTGCTGCATGCTCAATTGCCCCACTGGGGACAAACAAAGTGACTGACTGATTGAACCTGGAGATATCTGCATATTTCTGCATATTCCCTGCAGATACAGTATGATTTGTATTCACAGTGTTTGGTGTATTTGGAATTTAATTGGAATCAAACCAGCTTTAAAAATAAAATACAAAAATGACATCAACAGTGGCCACTGAGCGAAACAGCACCAAATGGGATTATGGAGCCTCAGAGCCACCACCCAACTGGAACAAAACAAATCACAGAACAGGTCCCAATCCAATACTTCAGCTTTTCACTTTAGTTATAAAACACAATTTGGACATAAATCCTGTTTACTGTGGAGTGTTGATTTTCTCCTCAGGCTCCCAGTGGACCCCAGAGCTGTCAATACCTTCGACAAGGAGACAAATGGCCCTGTGCTCCGGACTCTTAACAGCACTGCAGAGTCTGTTAAAATCACCGCTGTCAGCTTCAGTCCACAGAGCTCCTGAATCAGGTTTATCAGCAGAGCCTTGTTTATTCTGGTACAGCAGTTAAAGCACTCGTGCTGGAGACTGCAGAGACGTTCATCACGTCCTGAAAGTATGAACATGACTGTGAATAACTCCCAGTGGATCTGCAGGGTGAAGGGTTTAAATAATGATCGTTACTTGAGCAGCGATCAGCTGACAGTTAGAGATGCTGGTTTGAAAAAGGAAGTTGTTATTAACAGTCTTTTCTAGCTTCCTATGAATTTAGACACACTATTACTTAAAGCTCCACCCAGTCTAAAGGTAGATGTCCATGTGTTTGTGATTCTAAAGCAGGTCTAGGTTCTATATTAATACTGTGAAAGTATCAAAGCCTCAGTCCACAGAGAAATGCACACAGCCTGTATTCAGAAACTGAGCCTTAAAACCAGCCGTCAGGACTTCTGGGACTTTGTGATGTCACAACAAAGCAGTCACCGCTCTCAGCCACGTCCCAAGCCCTGCCCACCATTCAATCTTGCAGGATTTGGTTTCTGTGAGTGTTTACCTGAAATCTGCTATATTTTTATTGGATCACTCAGAAAACAGTCAGCCAATCAGAAGAGAGGCTCAGATCACCCTTGAATAATGGTAACAACATCTGAAGCTCTCTGATTGGGACTATTAGTCGACTTCTTTCCTCAGACTGTTATGGACACAGCGGTGTAGCTTTGACTTTTAAATTTTTTAAGCTCGATGTTTTATTGTTTGCACTGATGATTCAACCAGGTGAGTCTGACAACAGTCAGGTGACTCTTTCTGCTGAAGTGAGCCTGAACTGCTCATTTTTGGAAATGTAATATGAAGTTAGAAATGAGCACAAATTGACTGTTCATCTATAATATTCAGTAAGTATAAAAAGTGTTTTTGTCTGTTCCCTGTAGATGTGCTTCAGCGGCACAGAGAATAAGATACACGCCTCCAAGTGTTTCATGGTCACAAATCCATAAAAGTGAAGGTTCAGCTTGAGGAAGATGATTCATCCAGAATGTTTTATGGTCTCAGCTCAGGATGAGAAGTATTGGTGAGCAGCCGCCTGACTGCAGAACGGCTGCTGCTGCCGCAACACAATGACGGGAAAACACTGCAGATAGACATCTAAAGACAGTGTGTGTGCGTGTGTGTGTGTGTGTGAGAGAGAGTGAGTAGGAGAGAGATGGTGATGAATGAGTGTGCTGCCCGCCCTGCAGGGTAATTCATTTCTCAACCTGAACAACACTTACTGTCAGACTGAACAGGATTAATAGAGGACCACAGCCTGCACGCACACACACACACACACACACACGCCTGCACAGAGGCAACAGTGGCCACACCATGTCATTTGAGACCAAAATTCCTGAGGTTTTGCAGGAAATGATGTCATCAGGCGTCATGCAGTGAGCCCTGACATCACCCCTGAAGGACCAATGAGATCATGAGCTGATCTTCAGGCACTGACAGACCTTGTGACACTGGAAAATGTAAAAAACTGATTTTAATTTGGTGATGACACTCAGTGACAGAATGCAAAGCTCAGTACAGCTCTGACTTGGCCTCTGACAGGCTTCTCCTCCACAGAAGTGGCTCATGGGTATTGTAGTATTTAAACCCATCTGCTATATCTCCCACATAAAACTCTGATTTCTCAGAGACAAAGATGAAATCAGGATGTTTACAGTATCCAGGAGAGTGTGTTATATGTTGAGGAACACTCAGGGAGTCATTAAAAAATCTATCAGTGCAGCTTCTGTCACCTCTCAACCCTAAACGCAGCATCTCAGTCAGAAACTGTGTCACTGTTAATCTTGATAATCCACAGAGTGGAGTGAGTTGTTTGTGTGTGCACAAGTACCTCGGTTACTATCAGATTTTTTGGAGTCTCCTAGTTCTGTGTTTGCACATGTAAAACATCATATCTGTGTTTAAGAAATCTAGATAAGCCCTAATCCTCAGAAACCTGAATGTGCTTCCTGTATCAGACTGAGACTGTGGCGTGTGAACACCTGATCCACGTTCCTGATATGGCGAAATCCAGGCAGCTTGAAACCAAAGTGGGTTTGTCCTCAACTGCTGAGGTAACTTCATCTACATCAGTGACTGGTCGACAACACAGCTCCCCCGAAGTGAAGCCAAAACATCTCAATCTCCCCCTGGTGGCTGGCTGCAGCATAGGTCATAAACCCCACCCCACATTAGAGGATGCAACATGGACCAAACTAAATCAAAGTACATATCGAATACTTTTTCCCCCATTTTAGCCAGTTCTTATCAAGCTGTTTGTTCATTTTTCTCATAGGTTTAGTTTTAATTAGCTATTTGAAGCTATAAAAAGCAGGGGTGATGTCATGATTGACAGCTTTGATTGACTCACAATGGAGTCAGGTGGGTGTATGGGCGGGTCCACCCCCTAATCACTACTGCACAGGCCAGCATGAGATAGCATGGAAGCAGGAAGTGGAGACACGTTGTCCATCTTTAAATATAGTTGCTGTGATGTCAGAGAAAAATGGCCGCCATGTGAATATGGTCTATTGCAGTGATTCACACCCTGTGGGCCTCAAAGGTATTGCAAGTATTTGCAAAACAGAACAATTGTGGTGAAAAGATGTAATTATTAAAAAGATATAGAGAAATATTTTTTTTAATAAAATGATCTTTGAAATGATAAAACATGTTTAAAAAGTTCTTTCTCTTCTATCACTGTGATAAACCAATGACAGGACCTTTAATGTTGCTGCAGGCTGAGAATCAAGATGGATCGCTCTTCAACAGGGAGAATTAAAAGAAAGAATCGAAAGAGATGGTGAATCGACAAATGATCTCTCCCATCAAACAAAAAGAAAACTCAGCTGATTTCAGTTCAATTGTTATCATTAAAGTAGAAAGTGTTCTGAGATGTTGGTGGACCCTGATCTGACCCGTAACAATAGGTCAGATGTGGGCCGCCAACATCTTTGGGATTTTCAAGTGCGTCATGAGTTGAAAAAGGTTGGGAATCACTGATCTATTGGTTTTGTAGTTGATCACCACTTTTCTTCTTACACTTTCATTTGAATTCTCACACTTCCTTCACATGCAGACGAGATAAATCTCCTCCGCTTCCTGTGGACAAAGATGTTTTAATTTTCCTGCGTCTCCTGAGAAAACACTTGGACTGATTCATTGTGGTAAATCACACTTCTCTGTTTCTTCTCATGCGTCCATATGCATGTTTCCTATTCTCGGTCTGTAATGAGTCATTAAGGAGAAAAATGGTCTGAGAGCAGCTTCCACAAATGAGACATGATGCTTTTGTTTGTCTTCACAGAGTTATATTGCTGCAGTGGGATCCTTCAGGAAAGATCAGTAATCATGGGCAGAAGTGGTGCTGAGATCTGTTCTGTTTTATTGGGGCGAACAATCTGAGGCTCATCGACTCTGATCATCAGACTGAATTTCCATATCATTCAATGACATCACTCAACAGCTCACTGCAGCTGGAGACGAGTAAAGACTGGACCGCACAGTAATATTCCAGTTGACGTAACTATTAGTCTACGATGTGTAACCGGTGTTCCAACTCAAAATTAGTTGTAATTATTACAAAGCCTCTGTGGTATTTGATATATCTGACATGTTACTGAATGTCTGCTAAAGTAATGATATGGATGTATCAGGTCACCCAAAGTTCGTCAATGGAGTCATCCGTCCGTCCATCCATCCATCCACCTGTCCATCCGTCCGTCCATGTATCCATGAGTCGAGTCGCAGTGGCAGCAAGGTAGTCCAGATGTCCTTCTGACTGGCAACATTCAGTTCCTCCTTGGGAACCCTGAGGTGTTCTGGTTCTACCCCAGCGTCTCCTACCAGTCCTAGCAGTCTGATTACCTAAACCACGTCAACTGGGAGCAGAGGCTCCACTCCGAGCTCCCTCTGGATGTCTGAGCTCCTCACCCTTCACCATATGGAGGAAACTCATTTTGGCAGCTTCTCTTCGAGATCTCATTCTTTCGGTCACTATCTGAACCTCATGGTGAGGGTTGGAACGTAGGTCGACTCGTATTGAAGTCTTTGTCTTCCATATCAGCTCTGTCTTCACCACAACGGTCCAGTACTACTGACGCTGCCCCAGTCTGCAGCAATCACTTACTGCCTCAAGAGCAGGACTTGGGGCCATTCAAGATAATTAAAGCTGAAGCTGAAATGTACTGGATATTATTCAGTTACTGCTGTGCATTTGCAGCAGGTATTTAGTTTGTTCTTGTTGGTTGACTTTAGCACAGAAACAGACGAGATTCTGAGACTTCTACTCAGCACAAAGTCTAAGATACATTTTCCATTAAAACGCTCTTTGAAGGAACGTCTCCTCCCACCTCTGCACCGTCTGCTCCGCACCAAGTACCAGGCAGGTACATTTGCACTGCCACAGAAATGGGACCCTGAGATATGTACTGCACGGGACACGCAGGAGTTGAAAAATAATGAATCATTTCTAATGGACAAAATACAAAATTACAAAACTGTGCCTAAACAACCACTTCAGCCACTTGTCGAACTACGAACACATAATTCACAGATATGTCACCACACAGCTGAACTGAGAGCTTCTGGAAGAAATCAGCACAGGTAAAAAGTTGTTCGGCACAGAGGCATAAAAATCCCACTGGCTGTTTGTGGAGGGAACCAGGGTGATGATGACTTCAGGGTTGGACTTCAGAAATACATCATCCCTGCAGGACTGTATATGTTGGTAATAATGTTATTTAGAGGCTGAAGATATCTGAGAGCTGTGTGGACGTGTGGATGAGGTTTAGAGCTGAGATTCTTCGGTATGTGAACACACAGCAGATCATGGTGAGGACGAACAGGAGACTCTGGGCTCTGTTTTATTATTCTGCCATTTTAATGTGGATCTGCAGAAAATACAGACACGTCTCTGCATCAGTGTCTGTGGAAATAATAAGTATCTACACAGCTGCTGTTACATATTAACTATTCCTGCTGCTGTCACAAATACACACACACACATACACACACACACACACATACACACGCTCTGTCTCTCTCTGCAAAAGAGCCTCTCTCTCTCTCCCACACACACCAACACACTTGTCGACCCCCCAACCCGTCCGTCAGAGGAAGCTTGTTTCTATTCAATGAGCTGCAAATTAGACTGACCCTTTCCTACAACCCCCAACCCACACACACACACACACACACACACACACATACACACACACAATCCTAGCATGCTCTGTGCCCTCACTCTCCATCCGTCTTGGCACCTCTTTGCTCTCTCTTTTCACTTTGCCTCCTCTCTTTAGAGACCCTGTCATGCCCTGACACACAGAATGGCCATCAGTCAGACCACACACACACGCACGCACACACACACACACACAGAGCAGACAGACATGGGAAATGAGGGGGAGAGGGTCATTAACTCTACAAAAGAGGCAGAAAAGGCATCAGGACGGTTAAACTAGCAGCTGATGGATGCAGAGACGGCCAGATGGAGGAAGATGGTGGGTGTGAAGGGATGGAGGGATGAACAGGAGATACACTGACTGGATCGATGGAGGAGCAGATGGATGGAAATTTAGATGAAGGAGTAGAGGGATGGATGTAAACATGTGATCATAGCTGCTGTGTCTTTAGTCAAAGCTTCGACTGTAACAGCTACACAAACTTTTCTTTAATGGACAATTTAATTGTATGTTCATGACAAAACATTGTTAACGTCCACATGATGTTTTTATATCATAAAGACACATGATGATGAAATAATCAGTCGACACCATGACTGAGTGTTTCCACCTTGAACCAATCACAGTCTCATAAAAACAGATTCAGACAGTCAGGGATTCATACGTCATAGAACCTGAGGAACCAATCCTGTCAACTTGTGAGGACGGGGGGCGGGGCTAAATACACCTGAAACCTTGTCAGTACAGAGAGCATTAGGACAACCACTAACACTGTGTCAGCCACTGCCAGTTACAAGCTAACAAACAACATAAACAAATAAAGATGCTAACTATGCTAATGGTTCTGATCCGTCTGCTAGTCTCTGATTCTGGTCTCAACAGACTCCTCCTCTGAGTCTGGGTCTGACTGAGGCTCGATTGGTGCATCTCCATGAAACATACGAGCAGCAAATCCGATCCGTAAAACCACATCTGCACCACTATGACTGAGCTGCGAAAGAAACTACTATTTTTTTGAAGCATCTACCAGGAAATGAAAATCCAAGGTTTGTTTTTTTCTATATGACCCAAAAATGTTCTCTGTTGTCTTGTCCTCAGTTCCTTCAGAACATATCTCACCTTGAAGACACTGAGCGCTCTTCCTCCCTGTTTCTGATTCAGCAGAGACTCTGAGACTCAGCTCTGTGTTAAATGGGGGTGTGGTGGTTGTAGTGGGGGCGTGGTGGTCAAGGTACAGGTCTTACATGAAATATGATATAATATATAATATAATGTGTTTAGAAGATTTTCAGACCAAACAGTGGACAGTGGTTTGTAACACTCACTGACAGGATCACGACCTGTTTTATCTTCCATCACAGCGACGTTGAGGTAAACAGCAGATAAACATTAGAAAATCATCTGCGCCTGTGTGTGTGAGGCTGTTTATTATCCAAGTTTACATCATTATCATTATTCTTCACTAGTTTTGTTTGCTTCCAATTTCTGCAGCAACAGAGGTACAACAAGTTTTCTGCACAGCCCCGGTGTGTGTGTGTGTGTGTCTTTTCTAACTTTGCCTCTCTAAAGTTGCCTACAGCAGCCTTAACTTTAAAAACAAAAAGAAGCAACACTGCCGACATCAGCTGGCTCCAAATCAGCTGTTACTAAGCAACAGCCAGCAGGCTCTGGACTGTACAGCTACTGTAGCTATAACAGGATACTGTGTGTGTGTGTGTGTGTGTGTGTGTGTGTGTGTGTGTGTGTGTGTGTGGGGTCAGAGATGTCCGTCCTCTGGGGGCCGACAGCAGTAGAGAGGGAGAGAGAGAGACTGCTGGGATGTATGTTGGTAACCATGGCAACAGAGAGGTCCAAAGTGTGTTTAAATAAATTCTTCGTTAGAGGTTAATTAGCCCACCGGCAGGACCCTCACACTGTTAAACACTGACACACACACACACACAGATATATGAAGCAGTGACAGTTGGTGAGTGAAGTTAAGTACAGAGTCTAGTGGTTTATCAATACCTCTGAGGGGAAAACTCTCCTCCTCTTATCATCCCTCTCTCTTCTCCTCCACTTTCTCACCATCTCCTGTTTACACCTGCCTGCACATGCTCAGTGTACATGACTATTTGTTTTCAGGTGTGTTAGTTACAGAGCTAAAATGGTTTTCTGGCTTCCTCCACACGAATATGTTTTCATTTTAACGTAGTAGTGTGGACGTAGCCTGAATCTTTTCTTCAACACTTTCACCTCACAGGAACCACATGAAACGTTTACTTCCTACAGTTTTCACACGACAGCCATGATGTGGTTAAAGAAACAGTTTGAGTAACGTGAGAGGATTGTTGACACTCTTGTCTGTTGGGTTAGTATGAAGCTACATCCAGCAGCTGGATCCTCTCTCCTCTCCTCTCCCCTCTCCTCCCTTCTCTCCTCTCCTCTCCCCTCTCCTCTCTCCTCTCCTCTCCTCTCCTCTCCCCTCTTCTCTCTCCTCTCCTCCTCTCTCCTCTCCCCTCTCCTCCCTTCTCTCCTCCCTTCTCTCCTCTCCTCTCCTCTCTTCTCCTCTCCTCTCCTCTCCCCTCTTCTCTCTCCTCTCCTCTCCTCTCCCCTCTTCTCTCTCCTCTCCTCCTCTCTCCTCTCCCCTCTCCTCTCCTCTCCCCTCTTCTCTCTCCTCTCCTCTCCTCTCCTCTCCCCTCTCCTCTCCTCTCCTCCCTCCTCCTCTCTCCTCTCTCCTCTCCTCTCTCCTCTCCTCTCCCCTCTCCTCTCCTCTCCTCCCTCCTCTCCTCTCCTCCCTCCTCTCCTCTCCTCTCCCCTCTCCTCCCTCCTCTTCTCTCCTCTCCCTTCTCCTCTCCTTCTCTCTCCTCCCTTCTCCTCTCCTCCCTTGTCCTCCCCTCTCTCCCCTCCTCTCCACCAGAAGGTCACAGAGGCTGACAGGAAGCATCCATCACCCCGCGCCCATATTCAGTCGTCTATTCTCTTCACCACCTCTGATGGCAGAGTGTGTTGTCATGGTGACATTGTTGAGTGACAGGAGGTATCTGATGTTGATGAACACACCAACTGTTATCACGACTCCAAACGCACACACACACACACACACACACACACACACACACACACTTTTATCTCTCCTCGTTGTGTCCTTGTGTTGTTGCACAGTTTGGATGCTAAACTTCACTTTTACACCTTGGAACAAAACAGATATGATCATCTGTTTAAAACAAGGACCACACACACACACACACACACACACACACACACACACACACACACACACACACAGATATGAGTGACATGAGATAAGTGGAGCTGCTGCCGTGTCGACGCTCTCTTAATTTGTCGCAGTTACAACGAGCTCAGACTTTCAGTCTCTGCAGCCTCTACATGAAAACACACAACAAGAATCCAAAATGACTGAACACAGAGACAAAAACAATTCATGGTTTTAACCATCGAGGAGTCACATCCTCATTAGTGCTGAATATAAAGAGCTCCTGTCTGTTTTCAATCATTTCTGCCTTCAGGATGCTCGATGACTGGCAAACTAATCCACTTCAGTCTGGATCATTTCAGTAATGAGGATTAAATAACTAGTAACGTTCTCCACCTGCAGCTCCATCCTGCATCTGTCCTCCACATTCACACTAACGAGCTACAACGTGTTCGTGTGAATCATCATGTTTTCATTGAATAATTCAGAGAGACAGAGAGACTCAATAACTTCAGTTGTATTTTGATCAGAGGAACCAGGTTGAATCTGGTTTATGCAGAACGCATCGGGACCAGAACCGGATCGGATGTGGTCTGACTCTCGTTCTCCTCAGGACTCACAAACTTCAGAATAACAACTACACTCAACAAACATATGAACACAAGACTTTTGTTTTTACTCTAATTTTGCATTTATTGAAATAAAGGAGCACAGACAAGCGATGTCATGTGACTGTAACAAACGTCTCATTACACTGAGTCACTTTTCTGAATTCTCTGAAATCTTGAGACACTTCGAGTCCAGATGTTGAAAAGGTGTGAACACCTGTGTCTGTCTGAGCTCAGAGCTGTTCATCAGATCCGTCTCATGATCTGAGAGCTGATGGTCGTCGTTTAGCTGCGTTTAAGTGCTCAAGGATCGACCCTGATTCACTCCAAGCCAAAAACCAAACAGACTGTAATCAGACTAGAGATCTGACTAATAAATGTTCTCATTCTCACAGATTTAATCTGGATCAGACACTTGAAATAACAAGTAGAAACTGACCAAAGTGAAATTGATTTGAGAGGATGTTTTGAAAAGAGATGAGCAGATGATCCTGAGGAGAAACTAGTCTGAATGAAAAGCGCAGTGAGTCTGTGGACTCAGCACCTGAAACCTCAGAGAGCTGGAGATAAACACAAACTGTTGCGTAGACGTCCAGCAGCGGTGAAGGTGTGAGGAGTCGGTTCAGTTTTCACTGTGAAAGAAAAACATGATGAGGTCAAAGAAAAATGTGTCAGGGTGTGAAAAAGACTTCGACCGTGTGTGTGAGACACAGTTTATCCTTATTGTTATGATCCCAGTTCACACGTGTATCTGTCACTCAGAACCTCCCTGCTCACTGCTGAACGACACACGCCTTCATCACGGCTGAAACACTCATCCTCAGGAGGAAGAAAGAGCAGAAGACTGAGTCGGTTCAGCTGCAAAACACTGCAGGATCCAGTGCTGCTCTGTGTGTGTGTGTGTGTGTGTGTGTGTGTGTGTGTGTCCAGACAGCCTCCTATCAGATCTCTATCAGGTTATTGACGACCGGGACGCTGTGATCGATACTCAGAGGTCACCTCTCTCCTCCGTCACCTCCAGCTCTACTTTCTCACTCTCTCCTCTCTCAGTCGCTGGTATCATCTCCATCTCTCCGTCTGTATTTACTGTATCTGCTTCCTGCTTCATCCATTCATCATCATCATCTGTCGCTTCCGTCTCTCCTCTGTGACTTTCTAACTCCTCCTGTTTTCTCTGCTCTGTCTGGAAGTTTATTTCAGTCATGTGCTTCTTATTAACCGTAATTCCTATTAGTTGTCTCACACACACACGCACACACACACACACACACACACACACACACACACACACACACAGTGTCAGTGGTCAGTGCAGACAGAGCTTCACTGTTTGTCTCCCATTAAACAGATTCCTGTCTGATTACAGACTGGGGGACAGACAATAAAACTCTTCACTGCCTCATCTCTTCTTCTTCGTCCTGTTTTTCGTCCCGACAGCAGCAAGGCTGACGTCACTCTGTCTCTAACACTCTGGTCCAAAGTCAAATATTTTTTCACAGATCCCCAGATGATGAATCCCTCTGGACTTTCCTCTGACCATCATCAAGCTGATCGGAGCAAGAAAATCCAGAAGACAAGACAGAGAATGTTACTGTTCTCCCCCACCCTCCCCCAGCCACCCCCAGCCCCCACCCAGCCACCCCCAGCCCCCACCCCCCCACGGCCAAATCAGTGTAGTTCCTGAGTCTGAACTCAGCTCAACAACATCTTGGACATGAAAGTGACAGTTGGGCTTATTTGACGTGGGGTTGTACTGAGACTGTCCTGTAACAAACGAGGTCACAGGTCGTCTGTCAACAGGACCCATAGTTAGGTTCTGTTGCTAGGCGACATCTAGTGGTCATAGTAATGATGACAGGAGCAAAGGGAAAAGTGCGGTGACGTAGTTTATAGAGCGACAAAGTCCACGTCAGGAGGAGGTTGGGGTGGATGGATGAATATGACCCAGGAGAGCGGTGTTCGATTCCCATGTGACAGGAGCAGTTTATGTTGTTTCTATTATCCATGACTGTTCACTGTTATTATTGTAACCATGACAACACAGATCATCTGATGTTGAGGACGTACTGATTTTAACCCAAATCACCATCTTTTCCTGAACCTAACCAAGACATGACCGTTATTATAGTAACCATGGCAACAAGACAACCAAGCTCCTGTATGTCTGCTCAGGTAGGAGACTGGTCGTTTGTATTGATGAGTGACAGATGGAGGAGTCTGTGGGGATGATGTTCAGTCTGTGGAAACAACTTTAAACAGACCAACTCCACACAGACAGACAGCTCATTTGACCTGCGGTGACCCCAAATGAAGCATCGACTCAGTTCAGTCATTTCAACACAAACAAAGGCAGCACAACAAAAGGCAGAAGAAAACCAGGAGGAATAAAAGTTCAGCGCTGCAATTTATAGTATATCAGCATTTACCTGCTGGGAAGTCATATAGAGTCCCGTCAGCAGTGATCATGGTTTGCAGTGAGGGAGGTTGTATAAGACTAGTGTTGGTTTTCCCTGAAGCTTCAGTGTCATAAAAATGGAATCGCTCTTTTCTGAGGCTCCTGAGCCGGAGGAGAAGCTGCGCTGCAGAACGACGTGAGTCACAGTAAACGGGCCGACACCAGGAAAGTCCTTTAAGTGTCATTCTTCACTGTGAAAGAGAGCAGACAGCCTCCTCCTCCAGCCTCTGTTCTTCCTCTCTGACACACAATCGAATCCTTCACAACATCCTCCTCCTCCTCCTCGTCTTCCTCTCCTCCACTCTTTTGTTGCTCTGACAGAAAAAAGGGTCACTGTCTTCCAGTGTCTCTCTCATGACAGAAACCAGACACAGCTCTCTCTCTCTCTCTCACACTCACACACACACACACACACACACACACACACACACACACACACACACACACACACACTCTGCTCTTGTGGACTGACTCTGTACTGAACTGAACTGTGGATTAACCTGCATCTGGTTTTTGTTATAAATAGAATCTGATGTTCCACACGTAATCGGACTGTTTTTAATCCCAGCTCTCTCTCTTTTACCCGGAAGCACAACAGCAGCTGATATAAAACATCTGGAGCTCAGAAAATTGATCTATATTTTCCCGCTCATCGGAGCAGACGCTGTGGATCAGTCTCCATCTGTCTGTTCATCCATCTGGAGGTGATCAGCGTTTGTCTAATTATCTGTGCACACAGGTTCACAGAAGATTGATAAACTTGATAAACTGACAAATGCAACAGCGTGAGACTCAGGACTTCTTGAGGTTATTTCACTGGATCTCAGGGTCTTGTTCTGAAGTGAGGATAAAGGTCGGTGCAGACTGCAAGATGTTTGCCACCGCTGACGTTAAGGTGGGTCCTCGAGCTGGTCTCATGAACTGTCCCGAACACGTCAGTTTACAAATGTGTTTATTTTCACTGCAGCCAAAAACTAGATGCACTTGTAATTGTCTGAGATGTGAGGAAAGCAGTATCCAATCAGAGAACACAGGAGGCGAACAGAATCAGTACAGCTCATCGAGCTCCGTCACTGACTGGATGTAAACGAACTGAGCGTCATCTTCATCGCTCCTGTTGCAGACCTCTCCAGATACAGGATCTTGTGTCAAAACATGTCCTGTGGTTTGTGCAGCGCAGCAAAACCCTGGAGTCCTGCCCCAAGATGAACTGCCAGATCAGGCAGATTGGTGCAGTTATGTGGGAGCTCAGCCTGAAGATGAAGCTTTTGATTTCAAGCTTTGGGTTTTCACTGGATGAACTGACACTCAAGCTGTAAAAATGTGTTCACGAGAGCAGGACGGAGCTTTAGAGATCATGAGCTCAGATCTGCCGTTTGCTCAGTGATTCACATTCAGGAGAACTGGTTTGTTCCAGTTGATGCCTGTTGCTCCAGTCAGGGAAGCCACCAACCAACTTAAGTTTGTAGGCAGTGTGGATGTCGTCTTTCTACCAAATTAGTGACCTACAACCATAAAACATAGCAGCAGAAGAGTTGACAGGTGGATGAAATGTTTGCTCCTGTACAGGTTGTTGTAGATCAACTTCCTGAAACAAACACTTTTAAATCAATATATTTCTTTGATGGATTGTCGTGGCTTCAGCTTCTGTGTACACAAACGATACATGTCACTTGTTACTGACAGAAAACACAACAAAATACCACCACGCACAAACAGAGATGGACTAACATGAACACAAAGTCAAGCTTGGACTTGAACACCTCCCTTTGGAGGTCGGTCAAACACGTCAAACAAGGAGGATACTGGAGAGAAGACCCAGAACACACTGACGGGAGCATGTCCCATCTGACCGGGGGAACATACACAAACTGTAGGTCATCTTCTGAATGCTGTTGACATTGTGTTTGCTACACAAAATGAAGACAAACCATGAATCCAAAGAGCTGCAGATTCAACAAAATGTCCCTCTGACAGGTTTCTGTTTCATAAGAGACCAGCACAGCGGACGGGAGGAGGTGATGGAGAGATGAGTGTTATGTGGGTGGGTGATAATGTGATGGGGGGCTGTTACACAGAGGCAAAAACACCACCTGTCATTTTAAGCGTTGGTAAGTGTTGTTGTCGACGATGTGTATAGAGTTGTGTAACACAGATGCAGCCTGTTGACTGCTGACCGTGGAAACAGGACGTGGGTCATCCAGCAGGATTTAAACCAGCAGCAGCTCCATACATTCAGGATTAGGGATTATCCATCTGTCAGATGCTGCAGGGATGTTCCTCAACAGCCAACAACAAGGTCACCTCAGTGACCCCAACCTGACACAATGGCAGACAAACTACAAGCAAAGATACATCTGATGATTGACAACAACTGATCAGCAACAGGGCAACAGCCAGGATGTAAATCTGAGATGTGAGTATTCTTTACAGACCTCAAACTGAGACCTGAACCTGGACAGTATCCAAGTCTTTAAGAACAAACCAGACCGGCTCCACCAAATATAAGACTGGACCTGAGACCCTGTTCCTGGTGTAAACTATGTATCTACTGGCAACACATGACAAACAGATACAGAAGATTGGCACAATCAAAGAGAAACCTGAACCAGGCAGGAGCCCAAAGTTGTATCCAAGGCCAGAACCCAAACCCTACCTCTAGGCAGAGGAGGTAGGGTCTCGACTCTGAATACTGGAGGCAAGGACAGGAAAACTTTAAGGCGTCCTTGTACTGGACTAACTGGGAGACCTTCTCTCTGACAGAGGTGAGGTGAGATGTAGCACCAAATCCTGAGGGCTGTGGATGGAGTTGTGCTGTCACATAAACCGTTTACATGCCGTCTACATGAGCTCGTGACAGAGGATGAGGGTGTGGCCTTATGTAGCCGTCGTAGACCTTGAAAACAGAACCGAAGTTAGATGGTCTGGCCTATGGAGGATTTTCACTTTGCAATGTGGAAACCTTTTTCTGAAAAACTTGAGGTTTTCAGGTCCTTGGTTTTAACAATTTTACCGTTACTGTTGAACTGAGCT
Organism: Trachinotus anak; assembly: GCF_046630095.1. Taxonomy (NCBI): domain Eukaryota; kingdom Metazoa; phylum Chordata; class Actinopteri; order Carangiformes; family Carangidae; genus Trachinotus; species Trachinotus anak. The sequence continues at coordinate 942,775 of NW_027273873.1, forward strand.
GAAACCAAATACTTACATTTAACAGTGTGATCCTCAGACTCTCTCTCTGTGTTATTTGCTGACATATTATTTTCATCTCTGGCGCAAACTTAATTTGAGCCATGAAGGATCCTCCTGTTGGATCCTTTGTTGCCCGGGAAAAGAAGGACACATTTCAGATGCAGCCTCTGAGGGATGCGGCCCCTGAACCAGGACACACTTAAGGTGTAATATTTACCATGTTCACTTTCTTAGTTTAGCATGTTAGCATGCTAACACTTCTTAATCAGCACCAAACTCAAAGTACAGCTGGGGCTGATGGGAATGTCATTGCCTTTGCAGGTATTTGGTCACAAACCAAAGTATAAAAATGAATAACTAACTAAACAGGAGCACTGGACAAAGTGAAAGTCGCAGTTAAAACTCAGAGAATCACCAAAGGTTTTAGAATTTATCCTGTGGAGAACATGAAGGAAATTTAATGGAAATCCATCAAATACTTTGATATTTTGGCTGCATTGACTGATCAACTCCTACAGACACACTGCGGATGTGCTGAAGAATAAATTATAACATTAAGAGGAATATCACAAAGGCAAAGGTATGTAAGGTGTGAAGCAGAGGATGTAATAAGGTGAGTGAAGTTACTGTTTAAACTGTGATTCATTGCTCTGACACAGAACAACCTGGTGTCTGGATGTGTCCACGCAGACCGACCTCATTAGAGAAAACCTGGTTCCTCACCTGCTCAACTCTTTACCTCCTGACTCCTGAACAGGGAGTTTAACGAGACTCAGCAGCTGACAGGGAGGAGGGAGCCGACATCTGGACGGGGAAGGTTTGAAGAGTGGGTTTGGTGAGTCCGTGCTGCGTGATCCCATGTATAACCTGACGCAACCTGTGTGTGTGTGTGTGTGTGTGCGGCAGCTAACTGACCGTGTGTGTCAGTCAGTAGATCAGTGGTTTGATCTCCTCCAGCAGTTGAGTCTGAGTGTAATAACGCTCCATCAAACTGTCCAATATCTGACCTTTTTATCAGAGCATCAGTCTGACTGTGTGTGTGTGTGTGTGTGTGTGTGTGTGTGTGTAATGAGGCTTTGGGAAACTGTTGACTGTGTGACTCAGCCTGAACATTAGACTGGCGCTAATGGACCAGTTTAGACACGCATGAAGGAATAACATCCCTCTCTGTGACTCTGTCTGACTTCTCCTTCACACTCCCGTCTCCTCCCAGCAGCACCGAGTCTCTAACGTGTTCATGGAGTTCGCTGTGTTGACCTCACAAATTCAAAACATCTCATTCCCGTCACGGCGAAAGAACATCATGCTTTTAACAGGTCCACAGTGGCTGCTGCAGCGCACAAGCAGCAGCAACCAAAGTCTATCTAAGAATTTCTGTCTTTTGATCATTAGAATAAAAATCAAGCAGCACTGAAAGAATCTGGAACTTTTTCCGACAATTTTTCTGCAAAAGATTTTGACCAGTCGGTGCCGTTTTCCACATAAAAATAATCCAATTAAAACCACTTTTGAACACTGAGAGAAAAGTGACTTAACACATTCTCATGAACATATTAGTTTTGCGTTTCTTCTTTATAACGTCTGAGTTCACTGAGAAAACAACAACCTGTGATATTTAATGCTGAGCTGAGGTGTCATGTCTTCAGACTGCCCGTCCGTCCGTACCGTTCTCCTGGACACAATGTCTCACGAACACCGTGACGAAACTTCTTCAAATTTGGCACAAACTTTCATTGGGACTCAAGGACGAACTGATAAGATTGGGTAGTCAAAGGTCAAAGGTCAAGGTTGTGGTGACACAATTATTATGACACAATTTAGCTGTCTACAAGGATAAAATAAAGTGATGACTTTTAATATCCAAAAGGTCAAAGGTCAACCTCACTGTGACATCATAATGCTCCGCAAAAACACTCCTGACTATTATTCAGGAAGTGTGGATTATGACCATGTTTCTTGCAACTTCATTGGTTAAAGGAAACAACCACGAGGCAGGAATTCTAATCTTTTATAAATATTGTTTTATTGCATGAAATGTTCTTGGGGGGGACCCCAAACACCCCAACCAACCCACCCAGCCATAAGTCCTGGACTGCCTATGACCTCCCGACTCGCCCCAAAACTTGTCTCGGTCCAGTTCAAACTGTTGAGTTTCTGATGGCTGGAGCCAAGTGTTTTGTTTCCACAGAGGAAATGAATTCAGACAGATGCTGAGTTCAGGGAGACTGAAACACTGTCAGAGAAATGATTCAGAGAGGAAGAGACTCACTACAGTCACTCAGTCAGCTGGTCAGTGGGTACATCCACTCAGGAAGTGACCGGCCCACAGTCCAACTGAACACACAGCTTGTTAAGTAGCCACAAGCTGATACACTGACTGTGGGAAGATGAAAAACAACTGAAGTTCAGATCCATTCATGATAAGACTTGTTTTACAGCATGATCACTCAGGAAAATGTGATCGCACTGATGAAGAACAAACGTTTCCTCCTTCATGACGACTGTACGGCCGAATTTTATAGAACTCACCTGTTTACATTTTATTAGGGACTGAAGTGGTGGAGAATTGAGGGCGTGGCCTCTTTGAGTGACAGGTGGGTGAGTGTAGGTTTGCCACAAACTGACATGCCCCACCTGTTTGACCATATTTGGATTATCTGGGAATTAGGGGCAGAGTCAGGGACCGGCAAGACGGCGATGGAGCAGCAGCTCGCTCTGAGCTTCAGAAACCTGTGGGTGATGTCACAGAGGCTCCGCCCATCCGCCCTAACATAGTTCTTCTCAACAGTGAAACTAAATCTGTATTCAGGGCATATTAAACTGTTGGTAACCATAGCAACAGTACCAAAGACTCAGGTAAAACCAACATAACCCGGTTAAACTGACGACAAACACGCTGTAGAACTTCTTAACTGAACTGAAACACAGCCAAGCTCTGTGCCTCTGATAGGTCGACGCGTCAGAATATCTACATACACAATGTGTGTGTATAAAGTATAACGAGGCTGCACCAGCAGTTCTTCAATCTTCAATCAAAACCTTGTAGACAGTGATACAGAGTTTATTATAACAGTTTAATATGAGTTAACATAATGAGTTTACAAAAAAATAACAGACAAGACTCTGGCTTTGATGCAACAAACCAGACTGAGATAAAATCAGTGTTTCAGGATCAGGATCTAACTGTCTCCAACAGGCCTCCACAGGCAACAGGGTGTGTGTGTGTGTGTGTGTGTGTGTGTGTGTGTGTGTGTGTATCAGTGAGGGTGGGTGGTGGTTAAGTCCAGGTTCACTGACACTCCCTGAAACACAAATCAGTGCCTGCTGACTCACCCGAAGCCCTCACACACACACACCCTGCATCACTATGCGTGTGTGTGTGGTGTATAAAGCTATGTGTCCCTGTGTGAGCCAAAGCAGCTTCTCTGGCTTTGCCCCCATTACACACACACACACACACACACACACACACACACACACACGCATAAAAAACACATGCTCATTGCTGTAACCTTCACATTCTGGACGCAGTGTGAGCGCTGAGGTTAAAGTCTTTTAGCAACAGACAGATGCTGGGTCCACGTCTTTGATACACTACAGCTGAGAGCATTTGATTTTAAAGAGGTTGCCAGGTTTGGTGCCAGAGACCAAAACCAAATCCTGTGCTCACCAGCCATATCTGGCAACCTGCTGCAGCTGAAGACACAGCACAGAAAAACTGGAGGTTTTCATCAAGAAATAGTTCCAGCATGTTATTCAGTGAACTGCAGAGGTGCTGGCAGGTGTGTTTCTGAGCTGTGGACAGACTGCTTCCTGTCACAGTCTAAAAACCAGTTTATTAAACTTCCTCCAGCTAATCCTGGCTACTGCAGTGATGGTGGATTGTGCACCTCTCAAAATAAAACTCCAACCCAGGCTGGAGCATATGAAACTGAAATGTTACCTCACACTGCCTCTTTTATAATAATAACAACAATAATAATCTTTATTTATGGGGCACTTTTTTTTTACTAAGTGCTTCACACACTCGGCTGATTCTGAAGATTACTGCACCCCCTCATTAAAACTGAATGAACTAATGGCAGCATTTGGAGCACAACACAAATCAACAATGCTTCCTGCAGCTTTACACACATTATCACAATCCACTGCAGAAACAGCAGAGCTTTAATCATGTCATCAGCAAACACAGGCCTGGAGCACAGACCGTGAAACTGAGACAAACCATCATCAAACACTGACACAGGAGGTTTTTATTTTACACTGAGCTGCCACTGATCTGTCCGTCTGTCTACCTGTCTGTCTACCTGTCCATCTGTCTACCTGTCTGTCTGTCTGTCTGTCTGTCTGTCTGTCTGTCTACCTGTCTGTCTGTCTGTCTGTCTACCTGTCTGTCCGTCTGTCTACCTGTCTGTCTGTCTGTCTACCTGTCTGTCTACCTGTCCATCTGTCTACCTGTCTGTCTGTCTGTCTACCTGTCTGTCCGTCTGTCTACCTGTCTGTCTGTCTACCTGTCCGTCTGTCTACCTGTCTGTCTGTCTGTCTACCTGTCTGTCCGTCTGTCTACCTGTCTGTCTGTCTGTCTACCTGTCTGTCCGTCTGTCTACCTGTCTGTCTGTCTGTCTGTCTACCTGTCTGTCTACCTGTCCATCTGTCTACCTGTCTGTCTGTCTGTCTACCTGTCTGTCCGTCTGTCTACCTGTCTGTCTGTCTACCTGTCCGTCTGTCTACCTGTCTGTCCGTCTGTCTACCTGTCTGTCTACCTGTCCATCTGTCTACCTGTCTGTCTGTCTGTCTACCTGTCTGTCCGTCTGTCTACCTGTCTGTCTGTCTGTCTACCTGTCTGTCTACCTGTCCATCTGTCTACCTGTCTGTCTACCTGTCTGTCCGTCTGTCTACCTGTCTGTCTGTCTACCTGTCCGTCTGTCTACCTGTCTGTCCGTCTGTCTACCTGTCTGTCTACCTGTCCATCTGTCTATCTGTCTGTCTACCTGTCTGTCTACCTGTCCATCTGTCTACCTGTCTGTCTGTCTGTCTACCTGTCTGTCCGTCTGTCTACCTGTCTGTCTGTCTGTCTACCTGTCTGTCTACCTGTCCATCTGTCTACCTGTCTGTCTGTCTGTCTACCTGTCTGTCCGTCTGTCTACCTGTCTGTCTGTCTACCTGTCCGTCTGTCTACCTGTCTGTCTGTCTACCTGTCTGTCCGTCTGTCTACCTGTCTGTCTGTCTGTCTACCTGTCTGTCCGTCTGTCTACCTGTCTGTCTGTCTGTCTACCTGTCTGTCTACCTGTCCATCTGTCTACCTGTCTGTCTGTCTGTCTACCTGTCTGTCCGTCTGTCTACCTGTCTGTCTGTCTACCTGTCCGTCTGTCTACCTGTCTGTCTACCTGTCCATCTGTCTACCTGTCTGTCTGTCTGTCTACCTGTCTGTCTGTCTGTCTACCTGTCTGTCTGTCTGTCTACCTGTCTGTCTACCTGTCCATCTGTCTACCTGTCTGTCTGTCTGTCTACCTGTCTGTCCGTCTGTCTACCTGTCTGTCCGTCTGTCTGTCTGTCTCCCTACCTGTCCGTCTGTCTGCCTGTCTGTCTGTCTGTCTACCTGTCTGTCCGTCTGTCTGTCTGTCTCCCTACCTGTCCGTCTGTCTACCTGTCTGTCTGTCTGTCTACCTGTCTGTCCGTCTGTCTACCTGTCTGTCTGTCTGTCTACCTGTCTGTCTATCTACCTGTCTGTCCGTCTGTCTACCTGTCTGTCTGTCTGTCCACCAGTCTTCCTGTCCATCAGTCTACCTGTCTGTCTACCTGTGAGCTCACCTCTCTGACTCTTGCAATAGGCAGTTTGCTCCAGTCACTCAATAATAGATGAAGGTCTTTTCTTATAAAGCCAGAACTTGAAGAGGCTGGAATGGACCAACACTGCAGGAGGGAGGATTACACACACACACACACACACACACACACACACTCTCCCTCTCTCTCTCTTCAGAGTCAGCAGTAATGGCTCCCGCAGGGAACAGCCTTATCAATATCCCAGTGGATGGAGGAGAGGAGGAGAAAGAGGATCAAAGGTTGAACAATTAAAGCTATGAACTGAACATCAGGCAGAAACAAAGGAAGAGTAGAATAATGAAACACACTCGGCTGATCTGTCCTCAGCCGTGTGTCTGCAGGAGCACAGGCTGTTCTCACTGCACACACACTGTACTGAGCTCAGATCAGCTCACACAGGACTCAGTGATGTCTCTGTGTTTGCTCTTTATCAGGTCAAAACTTGAGACTTGAAGTTTTCAGACTCATTCACCAGTTTACATCCAAATGTGACACAAATTTTACCTGAATCTCATGTTTCCATTCACTGCTGTCAAAGTTTCATCATCAGGATGTTTCTGTCTCTTCATTGGAAGCTTGATATGTGGGCTGACAAATGATTTGCAAAGCAAAACAATTTTGGTCAAAAGATGTAATTATGAAAAAAAAAAATATATATATATATATATATATAATGTTTGAAAATGAAATGATCTTTAAAAACATTAAACATTTTCATGTCTTTCATTGTTTTGTTTTGGGTTTTTTTTCCCTTGTATTAAGGTATTATCACTGATAAACCAACGATAGGAACTTCTATGTGGTCGCCTGCCGGACCGCGCCGCACGCACGTTTGCTATCTCAGTGTGATTGTGCACTGAAAGATCACATCCATGACAGAAACTGGAGCATGGAGATGGAGAGCTGTTAGTTACAGGAAGAGTTAAAAGGAGAGAGAGTCATGTCCTTCCTCGGTTAAACAATAAAGAAACACTGAGCTTCCCCTGTTGTCAGTTCAGTCCAGAATTAAGTTATCCCTAAAATAAAAAGTGCTCTGAGAAGATATTATCTGACCTCTGTACTGTTATAGGGTCGGATGTTGGCTGCCAACATTTTGGAGATTTTCAGGAGGGTTTTGAGTTGGAAAAGGTTGTGAACCACTGATCTATGGCTCAGATTCAGTGCTGGGAAATAATCTACTGGACACTTTCTGTGTTTCATCAGCCTCAGTGTTTCAGGAGGAGAAAAGACTCTGGCTGGATCCACGCTGGTCTCATCTCCCCCTGAAACAGCATTTAACTGTGTTTATTTACCACTCAGATAAACTTATATTAGAACAGACTGGGGTGAAAATTTCAGAGCAGGGTTTTCAGTGTTTCTGGTCCTGACTGAGCTTTGACTACGTGTCAGAGCACTTCAAACCGTTCAGCTTCAAAGGCCTCCATTAGAAGTCAGCTTCAAATATTAATAACCAAGCCAGCCAGCTCGCTTTTAATCAATACCTCTGACTCACACACACACACACACACACCGACGCACAGCAACATACCAACAACAGCTACACCGTCACGTAGCAGCACAGTCCACCAACATAACTACACAGCTGTTGTCTCACACTTGGCAGCAAACGTCGACACAAACACCTCAAACTGGCTCTGAATCAGCAGTTTTATACTTTTTATACGTCTCTGAGGAGAAGACGTCGACACACAGCGTCTCCTCCATCCTGACAGTCTGTCCTGACGGAGCGAGCTGCCTGCAGACATGGAGCTGGAGCTGGATGTGATGCGACGCGGAGCAAGTTCATGATTCAGCGTTTGCTCTGTGCTGGTTTGTCGCTGCTGAAGAGTGGGGGGGGGTTGTGTTCAGATATGTGGCAACAATACCTGAAACAACAACTGGGCCAGATGCATAAAACTAATGGATTCATCACTAAAACTATGTGAACGTACAAAAGCAGAAATACACACACGCATTACTTTGGTCAGAATTATATCATGATTCTGTTTCATGAATCTCACTCATTAAGAAATTGGACGCACATGTGCACGAGCCTCATTTCCTCTCCACAATTAGCCATAAATGGACCAAGACAATCTGTTAATCCATCAATCTGCAGACAAAAACCCTATCTGTGCCACAAGTTATCAGAAAAGAACAACAAAAAAGAAACACAACTTCCCTGATTGTTGGTCAGATCACAAACAGGAGCTCATCAGTTTTAACTCCGACTGTAAAGTCTCTTACTCTGAACTGTATCCGTCAGGACCAGAGACGCCTGCATCAGGATCTGACGCTGTGATCTCCAGTAAATATTAAAAGAGTCTGGAAACAGTTTACAGAATGACTCACAATAAATGCTGAGGACACACTAGGCCTATTAAACAATGCTAAAGGAAACATTGAGCACAAACACAATTATTTCTGTTCATGAATTGTGAAATTATTTTTGCTGTGCAAACAGCAAAACTTATAATGATAATAATGAATTCAAGCTCCATGAAGGTGTCACTTTTGTTTTATGGTAAATTCTGTGTCTCCTCTTTATTTTACATTTTCACTTCACTGTATTGAACTTGGCTGCTCTAAAAAAACCTCCGTACACATGCGTGAGGTGATCACAGTCTCATATTCTTTGTTCATAGACACTAATTCATGTGTTTAAAATGGCGTATGCATGTTTTTTTGTGTGTACGCATCATTTATGCATCTGGGCCCTGAAGCGACAGCAGCTCAGGCCTCACACCTGAGCCTCGTGTGCAGAACTGAGGACTAACTCAGGTAACTAACTAACTAACTTAGTAAGACTCTGTGATCAAGAAGTAACAAGTCCAGGTCTGACCTGGTCCTGGAACCTGCAGCAGCGCTCACCTGCAGACCCACTGCAAGTGAATGAAGTCCAGCTATCACCTCTTTGGTCTGATGTTTGGTCACAGATCAACATGTGACAGCTTCTCTAATATAATCCAACATCTTCCATTCTGCACAACCACAAACTGTAAATCAACGACAGTGACATGACAGGAGGACAGAAACACGACTCACAGTCAGATGAAGTGTAGTCGGAGACTGGAGGGACTCTCCATCCTGAGGACGGCGTCTCCCCGCTGAGCCGTGGCTTCTCTCCGAGAGGCTGCGGTTGGAGAGGAGGTGGAAGTCAGAGGGAACGTGCGTGGGAGCGGTGGGACAGTGTTTTCATGAATCTTAATGGGCCTTAAGTTCTGTCTCCCTCAGTGCTGATGGAGCTGGATCTGCATAACGTGAGCAGCTCTGTGGGCGTTTTCAGACTCAGGTTGTCTGATCAAAAGCAGGGAGCAGCTGTTCCTGCTTTATAATGTGAACAGGGAAACACACCGTGCTGCACTAAACTCTCTGGAGCTCAGAGGAAAATGAGACAATAGTGGAGGGGGGAGGGGTGGAGGGGGGGGGGGGGGGTCTGTCATCTTTGGTCTCAGAGGGATTTACAACACTTGTTGTTATAAAGTCTTTATTACACTAATGACTTGTCGACATGTCTCTGCTAGACGTGTGTGTGTTAGCCCCTGTGCGCGCGCACATGCACACACACAGTGAAACAGCAGAGCAGCAGTAGAGACTCTCACATTGAGCTGAAACATTAATTAGGTAAATATCAAATATTTTGTTCTTCTTTTTTTTTTTTTTAAACTGAATTTAGATTTGTGGGTTGATGGAAATAATGATTTGAGGATGAAAAACATGTATTTGAAAGGGAGACTTGATCCTAATGGTCCATGTCCAGGATCAAAACCAGGATAAAACTCAATGTACTGTAAAACTACACTAATGTACCAGTGCACATGTAAATGTCCTCATTGGTGGAGTAATGTTTAAACATTAATATAATTGCTTTGCTGAACATTATGGCACAGCAGATTGAACTAAACTTAGGTGTGATGGTTTTTCTATGACGATAATTTAAAATCATGTTCTTTATATTTGACAGATGATCAGGAAAACAACTACCATTGTCACTGGTGATGACAGAAACATGTTCATTAAATAAACTGTAAATTAGAGCTGAACAGTATACAAAAACAAAATATTGAGATTGTGATATGAGTTATGATTTGGAACTCTCCATCTCATTTTCACTGAAAATAATGGTGAAAATGAAAAAAAAAAAACCTCAACTAAAAATATTAAAAACGTCAGTACAATGCTGTTATCCAGCCACTGTAAACAGATTTAATAGTAAGTTGAAACATATTTGTTTCCTAAAATCAGACCTGAGCTTGATTTATAGGGAATAAATAAAAATGTGATGCATTTTCTTGACTCACTGTGAGAGCAGTTTTGTTTGAGGCTGCTTTGGTTTCTTCACACGTCTTCTCCAAATCCCAAAAATATGTACGGTTGAAAAAATGTTACATATTTCTGTATATTTGTCCAAAAATAACAGAACTGTCAGCTTCTACACAACCTCCACTGTAGCATGAGCCTCCTGCGTGTGAGCTCAGCCCATAAGAATGAGATTAATACACAGGAAACAATCAGCTGGTAACAACTTAATCTACTGTATACACACACACACACACACACACACACAATCACAAATCACCAATTATGACTCTATTGAACGGGGAACAGGAGGTTTTTTTACGCACGAGAGGCTCCGAGGAGAAAAATCAATATTTATTTAAATCCGTCTGCTGTGTTTTGTACTAAGGCTGCCGGCTTGACCCTGAACGCATCACACTGTGGACACACGGCACTGCAGATGGACAAAATCAATGTGGATAATACAACATGCTGCGAGGAGCAAATGTATGAGAACAGGCCTTTTACAGGATGATGCTCTTTGCTGGACACAACAGTGGACTCATCCGGCCCCTCCTTCTCTCGAAGCAGGTGACTGAGACTGAGGCAGAAAACAGAACAAACTCAGCTGATTTCTATAACGTACGACATGAAACTGAGAGAACAGATCTTCTGCAGGAGGAACTGGAGTTAATGACCATGAGAACTTGTTGAATGGCACTTTCTTGTCCTGGTCACAAGTCAAAAGGTTTGAGAACAAAAAAAAAAAACAAAAAAAAAAACACCTCCCCCTCCCCCAAATATACATCATCCCCCACTCTGACAACCTGTTGCCACGAGATACCATCACATCCCATCAATCACAGCAGAGGAAACAATGCTGTGATTGGTGGGCTGACAGACGGGGTCACCATGACAACACAAAGACCCGTTGATGACTCAATGGGGAGCGAGACGGAGCGGGAGAGCGAGGTTAGGTCTCATGCAGGCTGCCATCGAGCCCCTCGCTGCCTTTATGTGCTTAAGTTTAGTTTTAGGAGGACTATCAGCTCCTTTCAGCAGCTGCTCATAAGACTAATTGGACAGGGGGGTATTTTAGTTATTCATATTGTGCAGACTGGATGTTTTTCTCTGCTCAGTCCAGATCTAGGTCACGCTGTTTCTAAGAGCCACATGATGGTGACCAGACTTCTGATTCCTGAAGACGTTCTGCCTCTTCAGGATGACAGGAGATGAGAAATGTCTTCAAGAACCTAAAGCAAGTCCAGGTTCCTTCATATGGTTCTTCAAAGTTTTTCTCTGTTACACCACTGGCAGAGAAGCAGACTGAAACAGGGAGACATGAAAGATTTACCTCTGCTTGGCAAAAAAGGAGAGGAAGAGAGGAAGAGGGAGAGGAAGAGGAGGGAGAGGAGTGGAATATGGATGACAGACAAAAAAAGAAGGGAAGACATTTTTCATGGAGACGAAAGAATCTGCAGCCAAGTTCTACAGCGGCGCAAAGTCAATCTCATAGGACTTGGTTTTACAATCCTGTCTTGTCATTGGCAGTCACTGGGGGGGGGGGGGGGCAGGGGGGGGCAACGTCGTCATAGAGACTCCAGTCAAAGTTAGCCTAGCCGTCTCAGTTATCCTAGCCTCCTACCGACAGCTCTCTCCTGGCGCCTGACTCAACCAGCTCCTGGCCTGCGACTCCAACAGGTGCCGGACGACCTCGGGACAGAAGAGTCTGTGCAGGCGAGTCTCCTGTTCACAGCTCTTCACACAATCATCTGTTCACCAGGGACCAACAACACATCATTTATACATGATTCCCTACAACTGCTGGGGAAAGAACACAAGCTCATACAGATCACAGTCATAACAATCCATGAATTAAGCCAGAGAAGATACATGTGGAGAATATTATTTGATAAAGAGTTTAGGAGAAGTGTGCGTCTTGATGACTGAACGTCTTCAGGAGGAGAGTAAATTACAACCTGTTGGATTAACGAGGCCTTAATGACTAATGTTACACTGAGAGATACTGTGATTGGCCAACAACCCCTGCTGGTGTTGGTCAAACTGAACATCTTCAGAGCAACGGAAATGTAAATGTGTTAATCATCAGCTGGAGACCATGAATATTCAAACTGTCGATTCCGTCTGGAGATTTGTTGACTGACAGACTGATTCTCGCTGGTTTAAAGGCATCAGTTCTGGAGCTTTTTGTCGGTGAACTTCATGGTCCCTCTCTCGTCCTCCCCCAGCAACCTGCCTCATTATTATTTCAGACAACAGGAAGCCCGTATTTTATCCTGCAGTCGTCGACCTTAAACGTGCTGCAGGCTGCTCCTCATGTTAATCTTTTCCAGTCTGTCCACTGTGGGTTTTCTTTCCACGACTTCCTCAGTCAAACCATATATTTCAGTCCACAGGCTGGTTGAAACCTTTTTGAACTACTGCCTTCAGACATCTGCTTTTCCACACATCTGTCCACATCTGCATCTCAATGGATGTGCTTTTGCCTCAACATCAGTGCTTCTTCTCTGGCCTTTAATCTTTCAGCTGTCACCATGTCTTCCTCCAACTCTCCCTCCGAGGAAAAAATGCCGGAAAAAAACATTTGAACACCGTAACAAAACGAGACTGAGACGAGTTGCACAAATGAGAGAAAGATTTATTTTCCGGTGATTTATTCTTCTGTCGGTAACGACCCGAAGGACGTCTCATCCAGTTTCCTTTTGCTCCAGTGATGTTTTCCATCAATTACTGGTTTCATTTTGGATCCAGTTCCCAGTTGAGAAAATACCTGCATTAATGAAGCTCTGATGCAAATGAATCTCTTATGAAATCTTTTCTCATCCAAGACGTGACCAAGGAGGAGTCAGGTGTTGTGGAGGTTCTCCCTCCTAATCCAGACCCTCTTAATGAGCCGTCCGACAGGTGACTGCGACTGTTGCCCACCTGTTGGCTGCTTTAATCACTTGACTTCAAAATGAACTTTTTACTTTACTCTGTGTGTTTCCTGTGTCATAACATGGAAGTTAGGCTCCAACGAAGTGTTTCTCAATCAGGACGTCGGAGCAGACGAGCTTCAGACCCAACAGGTAACAGCACAGGTGAAACTCATACACTCACCTCTGATTTAAAGCATTCTTTGTTAGCATTCTGGGAAATGTAGGAAGTCACTTATTAACTTGATTATATTTAACCTCACTTCTGTTATAACTTTGTCTCTGCTGGTCTGAAAGAAAGCGCAGTGAGCTGGATGAGATGAGGCGGAGCTGATGGAAAGACGTCTCATCAGGAAACTCAATTACAACACAAACTGATCAGAGTTCAGGAAATCCAATTAACTGTGAAGTGACTCAGTCTGAGGGAGCGAGCTGAGGCAGAGCAGAACGAAGAGACAACTCAGAGACAGGAAGTGTCTCATAAACACACATCCCGCTCCCTGTGTGACCTCTTCAGATGATCAATACGATGAAAAGCAGCGAGATTTATCTGTTTCTCTGAAAAGGTTTGACAACTGCAGAGCCAATAAACAACCGGTGAGGAGGAGGAGGAGAGGGAGGAAGGTTAGCCCAGAGACGAGAGGCTCGTTTTGAATAATGAATGAGTTGTTTGTCTGGTGTCCACATGCGTGCGCACGTGCACACACACTAAACACACACACACACACACACACACACACACACTAAACACACTAAACACACCTTCTCTTTTTGCTCAAAATAGTGATGCAAAGCTACAATATGCCTGAAAAACAACCACACAAGTCATGACACCAACGGCTCACACACACACACACACACAGACCATCTTGTGTGTTTGCTCTGACACCAATGGTCATTGATGCGGTTCAGGATTATACAAAGACTTGTAGAGTTTGTCTCGTCAACCAGCTGAAGAGACAAAAAAGAGGAGGCCCCCAGTGTGTGTGTGTGTGTGTGTGTGTGTGTTTGTGTGTGGGCGTGCAGATTTTATTAGTCTTGTCCCAATTAGTCTCACAGAGCCACACACACATTTCCAGGCCTGACGTGTCGGTGGGCTGTGACTGGCGTTCAGCAGCAGGCCTGTGAGGTTGTTTCCTCTGGTTTTATTCATGTAAATGATTTCTGCTCTTTTCTGAAGACACAAAAACAAAACATCCTCCATTAAAGGATGCAACACTCCCCTGGTTTCCTCCTCACTGTGTTTTTGTCTGGGATAATTGGCTGCTCTTTGTTTCTCGCCGCTGCTCACAGGGGAGAATATATCGGATATGAAGCCTGGCTCAGTAGATTACAGACGCCGTCCTGGTCCTGGAGCAGGGCACCAGCTCTTCACCCCTGCAGGGTTAATGATGGGGTCCAGGGAGTTTCCCACCCAGTCCACATGTGTTCAGAGTAATGTGTGGAGTCCTGTGGGGGTCACTGCAGGGGTATGGGTTACCAAAACTGTTTCAATCGCTCCTTCACCGGAGTGAGAAGTGTGTCCACATTCTCAGCAGGAAGTCAAGCACATGTTCAGTGGGTTTCTGATTGTGATCTCTATGGACAGGGTCTCAAGGCGCAGGGGTGGGGGTGTGGGGGGGTGTCTGGTTTGGGGACAATTGGTCCTCTGCTCTTTGCAGACGATGTGGTCCTGTTGGCTCCAGCAGACCGTGACTTTAAACAAGCAGTGAAGCGGTTTGCAGGCGAGTGTTGAGCGCTGGCAATGAGAGTCTCCGGGTCTGAGGGCGTGAGCCTCTGATCCTCTGATCCTCTGCTGGGAAATGTGGGATTTCTTCATCTGGGTTGTGAGCGAGTTGCTGCCACAAGAGGAGTTTCAGTTCTGTATTGCAGGAACTGGTGCAGGACGCTGACCCCAAAGGTGAAATCTTTGATAATCTTTGGTCACCTGTAGGGTGGCTGGGCCTCGGGTTCCCCCAGGAGGAGCTGGGGGTACAGGGACATCTGCCACCATAACCCAGCAGAGGATAAGCAACAGAAAATGTCTGGATCACTAGATTCCTCTGTTTTGCATTAATGAAGAAAACAACAACAGCCTGGTTCCCTGACGCCTGAGACTTAGCTCAACCTGGGATGTGACAGATCTGAGTGGGATTAAGAGGAGAGACAGCAGCTGTGTCCCACTTCAGGGGCCACATCCTTCGTGTTGCAGCTGAGAAGAAGATTCATTGCATGCTGGTCATGAGAATAATATGGCAGCCCCAGAATTAAAAAGTGTTAAAACCAAGGGCCTTAAAACGTCAGGTTTTTGTGAAAAAAGTTACGTGTTGTCAAGGTTGTGAGGCGAGAGGAGCCGAGCTGGTGTTTGCACTCCGCCATAGCTACAAAGGGCCACATCCTTCAGAGAAATAAAAACTCTTCAATTAACATCACAGGTGTTAACAGCTCCTAACCGTTAGCATCTGTTAGCATCTGATCTTGATAAAAATGCATCATATAGATATTTTTCATATATATACATACATATACAAATTTCACTATGAGTATTTCATATGTGTTATAAACTTATATCTTCATATATATATGTGATAATAACTCACAGATATGGCCACATCAGTCTTTCTATAGGGACGTACATGTCATATATTACACTCTGTAGGGGAACAACGTCCAGGAAGATACACATGGACATGGAGGAAAAACAAGGACAAAGATGAACACAGATAAATAAACACAAACACATGACTGTCATGCACAAGTAGCAGAATAAATACAAAATAAAAACACAGATCAGGAAACCAGTTAATCAGACGATGAATAAATGTTCCATGAAAGAAAATGTCTGAATAAAAAATGATAAATCTTGACTGTCTGATTTTCAGAGTTGACTGCAGAGTTTTTTTTTTATTAAAGAAATGTATTAAAAGACTCCATACCGGACTCCCTGCTGTTCTGTGAGAGCTTGGCACGGACACGTAGCACCGATGTACATACAGGCTGCAGCCATAATGTGAGGGGGAGGAGGGAGGCCACTGAACAGCAGACAGACAGACACAGACTTCACCTCAGCTACATCTGATTTTTTTATTTCATCCAGTCAAGCTCAAAACCTGAAACCTGAAACACAGCTGCAGCTAAAGCCATTAGATCAGATTCTAATGCTGAAACCTGTGACTCCCAGGACCGAGACCAGGACCGAGACCAGGACCAGGACCAGGACCCGGTTCTGAATGATCAGAGTCACCTGAAGATCATAGTGATGAAACTGTTGAGTCTGTCAGAGACGAACTGATCAGAGTCAAACTGGAGCAGATTGAAACCTCAACTTCTAAAGCTGCTCAGCTCATTAGCATCTCAGCTAACACACACACACACACACACACACAGCGTGTATACACACATACACACCATCAGCTGTTTGACTCATTACTGTGTTAACTACCGACTCACACACACAGATTGTCTTTGTAATCATCGCACGCTACACACCAGGAGGCCTGGGACCCCCAGTGTGCATTTGTACATTTGTGTGTGTGTGTGTGTGTGTGTGTGTGTGTGTGTGTGTGTGAGCCTGAGGTTTGATTAAAAAGCTCTTTTGTGGTTTTGAGATGCTAATCTTTCTATTATCAGCAGGATAAAAGAGAGTTTAGCTGCTTAAAGACAAACAAATGACTTCTGGCAGACACACACCATACATGGCTAATGAGCGCTTTGTGTGAGAGCCTGAGTGAGTGTGTGTGTGTGTGTGTGTGTGTGTGGTGACAAACTGACAGAGAAACATCTAAATCGGTCTCTGGCTTCACAGCTACACGAACACAACACCTGAAGAAGAAATCCCATCATGCCCTCGACAGGAGGCATTCATGACATCACTCCTCATGTCAGCTTACACACGGACGCCAACTGTGATGTCATGTCGCGGGCTGAAAGGCCGGTCCAGTCTGAACTCCTCACAGAGGGGAACTGGATCCAAAAACCCTTCAGGGAGCTGGATTCAGTTTTCGAGCAGCAACACAGCTGAGCCTCAGATGGGACTTTCAAAATAAAAATCTGTTTTTGAAAATATTAAAAGCTGCACTGTTTTGTTATATTAACTCTGGTTAATGTGGAAAGTGACACTTGTAGTGAGAATTATCACCAGCTCTGCTTCCCCTCAGCTCCGTGGAGCTTTTTAGCCTCCTTTAGCTCATAGTTTTTCCCCCACACATTTCCTGTCTGGTTCAGTCTGTGTCTCCAGCAGCAGCAGCTGTTTCCATCAAACACGTCCACACTGAGACATTTTGTTTTAAACTCATCTCCTCTTCTACGTCTCCTCCTCCGTCCACACGACTCCAGACTCCCCCCCCCCCAAAACAGAGACTATTAAAGTGGCTAGAACACGTTTTTTCTTCTGTCCGCGTCCTCAGCAGCTCATCACTCAGCTCCTGCTGCTTCTCTAATCTGGAGCTGATCTGAATCTGCTGCAGGTAACTCACTGACTGTAGAGAAGAACCTCACACAACCACACATCAAATAACCACAACAGATGTAGGTCAGATTAGGGGGTAAAACTAAAACCACTGCCACAGGACAAACATCAACCAAGGAATATGGAAAATAAATTCAATTAAAGAAACTGAATCTCAGAACACGTCTAAATGTGTCATGATTTACAAACTGAGATTTGGTCGCTAAACACAGATAGCAGAGAAGAATGATGGAGAGAGGATGAAGAGGATGAAGAGGATGGAAGCAAAATGAGGGGATGAAGATGAAAGCAGATTAAAGGTAGTGAGAAGAATAAGATTTTCTCTGTTTCTTTATGTGAGCTCCACATGTGGTGTAGGAGTTTTCTGCTTCCTGTCTTCACATCTCCTGCCTGCACACACACACACACACACACACACACACACACACTCATTATCATTATTAACAATTGCATTCATTCATTTCCACCTGCAAATCAACAGACTCTCCACAGTGGCAGCCGCCTGACGTCCTCCAGCTTCTCTCAGGAGGAAACGTCGATGTCGGCGTGATCAGGCAACAGACTCCTCTCTCAGACTCATCTGATCTTTCAGCTTTGCAGGCTGAGATCTGTCTCACAGGGGAAAAGATGAAACTCAGCAGCAGCTTCAGTCAGAGGACAGTTAATACTCTGAATGTGATCTCTGCATCAGGCTGCTGTAGAACAGCTGCTGTAACAGCCAATTATACAGCAGTTATATGTGTAATTACACAAGATCTGTGTTAAAGAGCCTCTGACGAAGATCAGCTGATTCACCTCGTTAACGTCCACATGATGTTTTTATAATAAAGACACATGATGAGTGAAATAATCAGTCGACACCATGACTGAGTGTTTCCACCTTGAACCAATCACAGTCTCATAAAAACAGATTCAGACAGTCAGGGATTCATACATCATAGAACCTGAGGAACCAATCCTGTCAACTTGTGGGGACACGGGGCGGGGCTAAATAAACCTGAAACCTTGTCAGTACAGAGAGCCAGAGTTAGCATTAGCACAACCACTGACACTGTGTCAGCCACTGCCAGTTACAAGCTAACAAACAACATAAACAAATAAAAGATGCTAACTACGCTAACGGTTCTGATCCGTCTGCTAGTCTCTGATTCTGGTCTCAACAGACTCCTCATCTGAGTCTGGGTCTGACTGAGGCTCCAACATGAGGCTGAGTCTCTCTGATGTTTCCTCCTCTAACATCTTCATCCTCTCTGCTCTTTCACCTGGACACCTGGAGCCAGCAGGTGGTGGGCGGGGCCAAGGCTGCCTTTAGTGGGGTCTTCTGCCTTTACCCCTCCCCTTTATGCTTCTGTACTCCATGGGAGAGACGAGTGATGACACTGCGATCAGTGAAATTTTTCTTCCTCACTCATTTTCAGGTCAGCGACCAGCAACCAGCGGGGGCAGAGCCCGCTTTGGTTGTTTGATAACCTGACCAAGAATGATTGTGATTGATGGATCGCAGCAGGAGTCGTCGTCATGTCACCACCAGTAACAAACACCGAGCAGAGGAACCATCTCGACTCTGACACTGTAACAGGTCGTATCCAAATTGTGCCGAACAGTTGGCACATGTATTGTTTTATTTTGAAGTTGTCTCCACTGGGCTCCTCGTCTGTGGAAGGATTCCATCATCGTACCTGTGCTAAAAATGTCAATGCTCTGAAGTCCCTCAGAGGCTGCAGGCCTGTGAAGGATGCGCCTCTGAATACAGTGAAGACAAACCTGGACCCAGTCCAGCTTTCTTACAGGGCGGGCGGCAGTGCAACAGGAACCCTATTAAACATTTTCTGGCACACCTAGAGGGTGTTTAGACCTTTGAGTCTGTATTGATTGATCTTTATTGATTTCTCCTCTGCTCTTTAATTGTATCCAGCCTCATATTTTAGCAGGAAGGCAACAACATTGACCCTGGTCTTATATGTTGGCTGATGGATTTATGAATTGGAAGGTGTGAAAGTAAATATGTTTTCCAGGGTGAGTCCTCTCGTGTTTATTTGTGCTGTACACGGACCAGTGCTGATATGTGCAGTGATCGTGTCCTCAGCAGCGATGACCCTGATCATGGTAAAGCTACAGCTAAAGAGGCGACAGCAGATCATCTCTCCTGCAGTGACCAATCATCAGCTGTGGAGTTTGTGCAGCTGTATAAATGTATGAGACTATAACAAACGAGGTCATAGGTCGTCTATGCAGCAGGTTACTATGACTCATAGTTAGG
>NW_027273873.1:967500-992500 GCF_046630095.1 Trachinotus anak
ATATATATATATAAAACCACAGTAAATACAATGGACTTTACAGATGAATCTGCAGTTTCTGAGCCAAACAAACAGATCAAAGCTGAACTCCTGCAGTTTCAGACCTTTAACACTGTTTGTTCACTGACTGTGACCTTTGTGTGACCTTTACCTGTCTGACACACACAGATCGGTTCACGTCTACGTGATGTAGCTGTGGACTGTGTGGGTGTGAATGTTGCTTCTGTTTGTCGGTGAATTATTTTTCCTCTTTGGCTGAAGTGTTTTAACTGAAGAGTTGTGGTGAAATGACTCCGTTTATTTTACAGCTGCATCTTGTTTTCTGTGGTTCAGTCTGATTGAATGATGTGATTATCATAATGAATTTAAACGGCCCTGTTTGCTGCTGTTGTAAGCAGACTGCAGGAGGAGCGCAGCAGGAGGGGAAGGGAAATGAGACTCATTTATCTATTTTTCAGATTGTTGATGTGCAGCAGCATCATTTCAGTTTTGTCTGCAGATGAAAAAGCTGAAGCCTCAGTCCTGAAGAAAAAGATGTTTGATGGATAAAAAGTGCGATTCTCTAGATGTAGTTTCATTTAATCATTTGGACTTTATTTAAATATGCTGTGTTTCATAATCTTTTACTACTTTTCTTATGATGTCTTTTACCTCTGTTTTTGTGCCTCCTTTATTTCGGTAGAGCACAGTGAATGACCTCTGTCTGATATAATGTGCTAAACAAATAAATCTGCCTTTTCAACTGAACTCTGAAGGGATCAGTGAATGCAGCACAAATCTGTAGGGGAAAAGAAAGATGGCCGACAGTCTGCCTCTCACCATGAGCTCTGTGCTTTGTGAATTACAAACCTCATGTAGTTGAACTAAGTGAACGAATGATCCCAGAGCTGCTGAGCACCAGCTGTGCCTCTCCCCCCTCTGCAGGTGGACTCCGCCCCCCTGTGGCTGCTCAGACACACTGCACCCTGTGAGGTCGCACCTGAAGGAGGCACAGTGATCCAGGTGTGATCAGAACCTGTGGTGCATTTGTGTCCGACAGGTTTTTTACTCGATTCTATGAATCCACTTATAACTCAATTTATTTATGTTTTTATTTATTATTTTATTATTATTCCATCTCATTTTACATTATTGTTTTTAACATGTTATGTTTATTTTCTGTCCATTCATGTGAATCATTTCTTTGTTGTAAATCACTTCAGCTGTTTCTTGTATGAACGGTGCCAAATAAATAAAGATTATATTCATTTTCATGTAGATTTTTTTTTACATGAAAACGAACAAAAAATCTAAAGCCCTCTTCATCATCACATCTGAGAATAAAATCCAAAATAAATTCATTTTTTCCTCTGAAGAAACAGAATCTGAAATAAATAAAATCACATCAGTTCTAACTTCCTGTTTCCTGCTGTCAGTTTGACTCCTCTGACTTTCTAGACTTTTATTTTACCACCTGTGAAGCTGAACAGGGGTGACATCATTTCCTCTTGTTCATGTAAAAGGCTTTTAAATCTCATAGTGGTGAATAAGAAGAAATAAAAGCTCTTTATTAAGTTTTACTACAGGAAAAACTTACTAAGGAATCAAACTGCAGAAGAGTTATATTATCATTATTATTACAAATATTGTTATTAGTATTACTACGTTATTATATAATTATCTGTTAATGATTTTCATTTAACTCAATTTAACTAATTGATTAATTGACTAATCATTGCATAATGTGTAAATGGCAGTTTAATGTTGTAGCTGGTCAGAGATCATTAACACATTAACTCTGCTGTGGAGATGATCGGCATCAGAGCAGGAGAGTAAAAGACAGTTACTTTCTCCTGCTGAAGAAGAAACAGACGTCACAGATCTGAGTTCAGCTTTAATGACACAAACAGCTTCATGTATCAGTTCATCATCATCATCAATAAATAAAAAAAAATCTAAGTGAACATTTTATTTTCACGGTTTGCAGATGTCAGAACAGCTGTCTGTTTGATGAGACTGAAAAAACAAAGAAAAACACAACAGAAAAAAACACTGAACATCACTGATGCTGCTGTCTTCTCTAAAACATCTGTAACAGCTGGGATTCATGATGTTTTCACCCTCACAGCTTCATGGTTCAGATCTTCACTGAGCTGCTGATGGTGACAGAATCAGCGCCGCTCTCTGTCAGCTGGTCAGACTTTAACATGAACCGAGTCTCATCTCTGGTCTGGATAAAACCTGACTCCAGCTCTGGGTCCACACACCAGACTCCTCCTGCACCGAACCTGTTTACGACCACGTTTGGTTTCTGAGGTGAGAAAATCACGATGATCTTTGACCTTTTTACAAACAGCTCTGAGCTTCGTCTTTCATTCATGATTTCCCTACATGCACTGCAGATAGCCTGACATTTTTCAGCCCCTAGTCTTGTCTGCAGTTATGGCTGCTACAACCTGCCTGACAGACAAAACCCAGGGCAGGAGAAAAACTCCCTGCTGAGTGTTCCCAGGTGTTCCCAGGTGTTGGGGAGTACAACTGCATGTGTGACGACAGCAGTCTGAAGCCTTCAGACTCCAGAGGAAGCTGAGCGAGGTCTGATGAACGTCCACAGGTGATGATGTCACCTGAGTCAGCATCGGTCGGACTGAAGTCTGAGAGTGTGAAGTGAGTGCACCCCCCCCCATCTCTGCTGCAGGCTACAGGATACATTAGCACCTACCAGCATAACACACCCCAATCTGTGTCAGTGGTTGAATTGCATTCTGGGTAATGTAGGCATCAAGTTTTGACAAGAGGAGAAGGTGTGGACTAAAACAGACAGTACTTGTGGTTGAGCTACATCAGGACACTTGAAGCTTATTGCTGTGTGGGGGGGGGGGGCACGACCCCGCCCTCCTCAGTGACAATTACAACCTCGTCTAATACAACGATAAAATAAAGATACAGATTTTAAAAAAACGTGTCACTTCCTCCCACCATGGTCACATGATGAGACGACGCGGCAAGCGCTGACTGACAGCAGCCAATCAGAGAACGGAACAGAGAGATGAATGTTTTCTTCTCTACACGAGCACCTCGGCCCTCGACGGCGAGGACGACAACACTCCAGCTGTTTCCTGTTGGCAGCGTGGCGATCAGGCAGCAGGCGGTCACGTGACACAAAGCTTGGCAGGTTTGACGGCACCTTCTTCTTCTCTTCTTCTTCACTCGTTTATGTTTAATCCTGCACAGTTTAATCCCCCCCCCCCCCTTCTCTCTGTCTCTCACTCTGTCTATCTCTCTCCATCCGTCTCTCAGGTGCGTCTCCTCTTCACTCCTCCCGGACTCGCAGGGTTGGAAGACGACAGCAGCTTTTCGGCTGCACGACTCCTCTTCCTCTTCTCTGCCTCCTTCCCTCCTCCTCCTTCACTCACTCCCTTCTCCTTGTCGCGCTCTCTCTCCTTGTCTCGACTGCTGCTCGTTCGCTCCGACATCTTCACCGAGGAGTTGCTGCCTGAGGAGAGAGGAAAGGTGACGTGAGGTCTGGGCTTCCTGTCTCAGAGACCTGATCACTGATGTAAACGAGGCTCTGTGAAGCTGCCTGTTCTCATTCACAACAATCTCTTCCCAGGAAACAGGAGAAGTTATTATGACAGGTGTGGATGTTATGATGAAACACAAATGAACTTATTAAGTAATTAAATACATAAATGATGAAATGTTCGATGTGTACCAACAGTAGCAAGACTTGTAATTGGGGTTTTTTTTAACAAAATAAAAGCTTAACATCCACAGATCAACAGAAATGAAACAGAATGTTTGTTGTGGTGTCAGATGACAGAACTTCCTGTCTCAGCAGCAGGTCTGACAGCTCCACAGCCTGAAGGATCCCTGTGGAGTCTGTCAGCTTTGTGAGCATCGAGGCAGCGTCCTGCCAAAGGCTTCAACCAGCGCACTGATCAACAGGAAAAACAGCAGAGAAGACGACGACTACATGTTTGGAGCGTTTAGATACCAGAGGGTTATTAAAGAGAGAACACACACACACACATACCTTCTTCATGTGTAGCAGGAGGTTCTCTCTCCATCCTGAACTCCTCTTTGGTCTCCTCCTCTGAGCCCAGCTTCCCTACACACACACACACACACACACACACACACACACACACACACACACACACACACACACACACACACACACCATCACAACAGTTGTTGAGATTTTTCATTTGGACCAACTGACAGACATCACCATCCACAGAGCCACGCTGTTACAATGACGACAAAGATAGTTTGAAGAAAGGTTTGTGTGCGTTTGTTTTAACATGAAGTGAATGGTAAAGACCAGAGCTTTACTGATGATGTGTTTCACAAGAGACACAGAGAGTGAGTGAAGCTGAACGGAGGAGCAGCAGAGTAAACCTGCCCCACTTCAAGGGCCCCATCCCTCAGAGGCTGCACCTGAGGGCCCACTGTGGCATCATGAGGCTGTTCTATTGCAAAGGTTCCCTCAAATGTGTCCTTCCTTTCCTGTCAACAAAGGTTCCAACAGGCAGATCCTTCCCGGCCCAACATATCCCAGGATTCCTTGTGCACCAGTAATGAAAGCAAATAACACAGGCAGAATCCTGAGGATCACACTGTTAAATGTAAGTATTGTGTTTCAGCTCAGTTCAACAGTAACAGTATAACTGTTAAAACTTAGGGCCTTAAAATCTCAAGTTTTTGTGGAAAAAAAAGTTGTTGTCAAGGTTGCTAGGCAACAGGAGCCACGCTCTGTGATGCAACAGTACGGCGGCAAAGGTGGTGACGCAAAGTGAAAATCCTCCGAAGACCAGACCGTCTCATTTCGGTTTAAGGACTTCATGGTCTACGACGGCTATGGAGGGCCACGCATTCATAGACCAGGTCCCCTGAAGGATGTGGCCCCCGAAGGACACAGCTACTGTCTCACCTTCTTTCACTTCCTGGATGATGTCATCAGGCAGAGAGAAACTCTTCTCTGTGTTTGGAAATGGCAAGATCTCCGACTCGTGCTGCATCACACACACACACACACACACACACACAAATAAATACCAAAGATCAACAGCTCAGCATGCAAACAGTGTGTGAGTCAGTGTGAACGTGTGTGTGTGTGTGTGTGTGTGTGTGTGTGTGTGTGTGTGTGTGTGTGTGTGTGTGTGTGTGTGTCCTCACCAGAGCCTGCATGTCGTACATGGTCCCCAGATGATCCCAGATGACGGAGGAAGAAACCTGCCGACCGATGTTCTGACTGAACTTGTCTCTGATACAGATCATGTGGAAGTGACGGTTCACTCCTTCACAGAGAGAGAGAGAGAGAGAGAGAGAGAGAGAGAGAGAGAGAGAGAGAGAGAGAGAGAGAGAGAGAGAGAGAGAGAGAGAGAGATGCTCACTAAGTGTACACATACATACAGTACTAATATTTGTAGTATACTGTTTTTCCTCCAGGTTGTATTTGAGACATTCGTGTACTTTAGCATTTGATGCTAACAGCTCATTAACAGATGTGTGCTGATGCTAATCCACTGATCTGCATCTTCATCACTTATCACTACTTCACCTTCAGTCAGAAACATGGTTTTCTACAGATCTTACAGTCTTGATTTGATGTGTCAGCTGAGGAACATGCACCATGTCTGCACAATAACTAGGACCTTTATGAGCGGCCTCATCGTCACAGGTTACACTGCGTTTTCATGGTGCATGTCACTGAACAGATGTGCAGCTGATAAAACGACAATAAACCAACACATCAGCTGTTTGCTCCATGAAAACACCTCTGAGGGGCTGTGACTGCCAGAGTTTGGGGTGATGCAAACTTCCAGTAAATGAGTTCAGATTTATTCTACTGATCTTTACAGTCCACCAGCACTGAAATCAAAAACGAAATCACACGAAATCAAAAATGTTCCACAAAAAGTCAAACTACAAAACAAACGCTGGTCGACAACTGTTTGCTTCTCTCACACACACGAAGCAGCAACAGCTGACTGCACTGAAGCACATCTACCTCAGTGATCTCCTGATGGAACCTGTGGTCAGAGGAAAAGTACAAACAATAAACGCGTGTGTGTACACAGAACTGAAAGTGCTCGATATTGATTTGAATTGTATTTACATCTCCCATGAGCTCTTAGGGCCCCTGTTGACCCCTACATGGCAGCTTCATTATTTCCTCAGGCACCAAGAAACCAACCGATACTCTGATTGGTGTGATCTGTTGATCAATCAATTAGTCGATTGCCAGAAAACTAACAGTGACGATTCTTATAAGTGATGAGGAGTTTAAGTCGTTTTCTGGTATCAGCTGTGAATATTTGTTTCTCAGTTTTCTATGACAGTAAACTCAAAACACCTCAAACTCAAAACCAAACACGGTCTAATTTCACTATTTCCTGCATTTAGACGCCGATCAATCAATCGATTATTGAGAAAATGTCTCAACTCAAAAATGTCTGAACTGATCTGCAGGAGCTCGCAATTTCATCAAGAGTCCTGATCGGTCCTGAAGCAGATGGTCCGGACCCGGAGTCCTGACCTCAGCATCATGGAGTCAGTCTGAGGTCGCATGAAGAGACGGAGAACCTGAGACAGAAGAACCGGGGCCGGTTCTCCGAGATGCTGGACCCTCCTCCTGACAAGAACCTGAGGACCTGGTGAACCGAGGAGAACTGGAGCTGGTTCAACAGCTTCTCCCTGTTTACTGCGCTTTGGATGAAGTTAACTGAAGAATAAAACCAGCCAAAGCTTTATTTTGTATTTAAAGCTTCCTGTCTCTACCTTCAGCGCCTGAAGCCTGAGCAGGACTTCGCTTCTTGTAAATAAAGTTTCGCTTCAGTGTTGACGGGCTGACGGTCGTGTTGTCTCCTCGCTAGCGTCTGGTTAACGTGACTCATCAGTTCTAACCAGATTACCGACAGAGAACAAGCAGCTGGCCGAGCACCAGCTGCTCTAACCTGCCGTTGGTGTCCAGTGTTCACGGGCACCGAGGCTGGCCCCGGTCCTCGGCTCGTCAGACGCTGGGTAGAAGTGGCCGCTAACGGCAGCTAACATGCTAACGTTAGCCGTGTCGCTTACCCACGGGTTTGTGTCCGATCATGGCGTGAAACAGACAGACCTCCACCTCATGGCTCCACACCACCGAGTCCTCCCCCGGAACCAGCCCCGAGTCCGGAGGCTTCTCGTCGGTCTGATTCAGCGTCACGTCTGCCTCCCCCATCTTGAAACAGCTCGAGGAGCAGCTCCCACACGGAACCGGACTCCGTTTTGTTCCGTCTGCACCGGCAGCCGGAACCGTGGAAGCACTTCCGGATATTACTGTTTCAGAATAAAGGTTTCTTCTTCTTATTTCACGCACTTAATTTTCCCCCCAAAATACTCAACAATTAAGTAAATAATAATAGTGAACATACAAATTAATAAATAAGTAAGTAAACAAATTAATAAAATAATGTTCGATATCCCAGGCGAAATTAGAACAATACTTCTGGTCTTTTTTCAGAATAAAAGCCTAATTTCAACTGAAATCAGATAGAAAACTTAATTTTGAATGCTCAATAAACAAACGAATTCATAAGCAAGCAATGTACAGTGTGAAGGTTATACAATAATACCAGACAGACCGTACTGGATTATGTTTGGACCAAATCACAGACTCCTCCTTTCATATTCTGTAATTCATAGGTTTGTGATCTATTATCAGTTTTTGAAACTTGGAAAAAATGTAGGCTTTTTGTATTAAGAGGATTTTTTTTTTTACTTTTCTTGAGTTTTTAGAGCAGAATTTCACTGACAGAATAAAATATGTGTCAAATATTCACAAATAATATATAAATATAAAATATGAATAAAATGATTTTGGAGTGACATTCTGGAAATTTCAATGCAAAGAATTCATTGGTATTTTAATTTCAATATTAAATATTGAGTCGTTGTTAAATATCACAATTAGATACACATACTGTAAGATTCAAATTATTACAGCCATCATACTCAAATACTGTATTTAAATACGGAGTTCCTCTGTAGTTCTGTAGATTGTCTGAATTCAAGTGCTCTTTGGTAAAACATGTCTAAATACCTGCTGCTGATAAAGAGTGACACGACATAAAATGCTGGATCTCGCAAAACAAGCACATTAACTGAGCCAACGTCATACAAAACGGGAAGTTAAAACATTGAACAGAATTATGAAGCAGACAAACTCAGAGTTATGCTTCTCTATACGGTGATCAAAACACCAAAAAGTTTATTGCAAATAAAATAGATACAGTCTGGGCCGTAAAACGACCTCCTGCACAAATACAACCAGAGAGAGAAAGAAAAAAGAAAAACATTTCAGGTACATTATATTTAAAATGAGGGGATACTGAACTTCACTGAGCTGAAAATGAGAATGATCCTTTTGTTTTTTTCCATTTTTTTTTTTACATCAAAATACAAAACAGTGAATCTCTTAATAAAGCATCAACATCCATTACATCACGAATATTAATGTGAGGCTGAATACATCCAGTCAGAATGGCTTTTCTCAAGCAACCGAAAATCTGAAGATCTGTACTGCAAAAAATGCAACTGTAGATAGACTTCAGAATTACAACACATCTCCAGGACATCCTGCTGTACTCAGCACGTACACAGCATGATGTACTGAAGAAGACTCGCATGATGTGTTTTAATTTTGCAAGACAATAAATCAAACAGAAATTACCTCCCAAAATGGCAATAAATAATCCCCCAACTAACTAAAATGGTACAAATTCTGAGTTCTGTGACAAAGTCAGTATTATGAGGAAAATACCAGATTTTTTATACTCAGAAGTCTGACTTCTGTCTAAGATTTCTTCAAACAAAAAGCACCAATTTCCCTTTTTAATTTGAAAGATTTATTTTGAAATTCTGACTATTTCCTATATTTCTCAAATCCTCTTAGAGAAACTGGCTTTAAAGGGCCACTCTGCAATTTTTACATTAGTTTATTAGTCCGACTCAACTTGTAAAAACATTGGTTTAACATCTTCTATCAAGTAGATTTCTGGGAAATGTAGTTTCCAGCACTTTTTGGAACTTGACCTGACGTCGGGACTACAAACCACGATAATTCAGCTTCCGCTGCTTCAATTTTGACCATTGTTGTGTTAATCGGTCTCTTGAGAATCAACCAGCTCTATGGATGTGTAATACTAAATTGCTGGAGTGGCCCTTTAAGACCAAAATTCTGACTTTTAGGTAGACATTCTGACATTTTATCACAAATTAAGACTTTTTCATCAAAGTCTGTCTCACATCTTTGAACTCAGTCATACAGGACAAGTGATCTTTATACCCCTGTACTAGAACAGGAGTGAAGAGAATAAGTCCAAGTGACAAAAATCACTGCCCATTACCAACACTATCAGTACATTTATTGAACAGCTACAGTATGTTTCAGTTTGTACAAACCGGACAGAGGTTTTCATAAATGTACCACAAGTGTTGACAATGAGCAGGAGCTGATTTTTGTTACGAACATTTCAAATATTTGATGCAAACCTAGATCTTCTCAGAATACGGGATCGACATGAAGACAAAAATGCCTTGGTTTACTTGTGTTGCTGTTTGGCTTTGTGGGTCAGATCTGATGCTGAACTCTGTTTTTGATTGTGATGTCTTTGATTTCATGGCTTTCTAAAAGAAAAAATTTCTTTGTCTGGAAAACCAAGGTTCTCCTTAATTTTAATGCAGCAACTGACAGTTTTATTGTTGATTACATAATCTGAAGACTCATCGTTTGATTTATGATGACATCTTGTTTTCAACAGTTCAAAACCCTAACCCTTCCATGAAATTTATAGGACTTTTCAGTTTTTGGTGACCTGCACTTTTTTCTTTCAACGTTGGGCAGATCTAAAACCTGTGACCAGTAATGTCTGTTGATCATCAACCATGAAAAACATCAGATCTGAGAAACATAAGCCTGTTCGAACACAGATCACATCCGCCACAGTTTGAGGATGTTTTTGAGAGAATCCCCGAACCTCCCATCTCCTCGGCTCATTCTCACAGCCTATTGGCTGAGGAGGTCACAGGGTCCCTCCCCTTGTAGCCTCTCCATTAATAAGGTCTGAGAATGAGGACTGGGAGGACTGGAGGTGTTCAGCCGAGGAGGTTCAGTCTGCCTCCTCCTCTTCCCTTTTCTCCTCACTCCTCTCACAGGCCAGAACTTTAAGACTGGAAAACGCTTGTGTGTGTGGTTTTAACCAGGCAGGTGAACACTGCCTGGTTAAATGTTTAGACTCTGAAGAACCAGAACTATCAGAAAGGAGTTGAGCTTGAGGAAACATTTGGTCCCTTTTCTTTCTGAGTCCAGCTGTTTCTGTTTAAACTTATTCATCCACAAAGAGCCCAACGCTCTGAAACATTCACCCCTGAACCGTCCAGTCCATCCTCCAACAAGTGCTTTTTAAATCTTTGACACAACCATTTTCAAATGAGTCCAGTGGTTTCTGATTTCTGATGTTTTTCACCAGCCAAGCAACAATGTGTTCCTCTCACAGTCTGCACTGTTTTATCACACAAAAATAAAATGAAACAGACACTGATCTCTCTGCAGCACCAAGATTCAAATCTCTGCAAGTTGATTTTAATAGAAATAAACTGAAATCACTGGCTTCGTGCCAGGAAGAAAAAATATCAAAAACAAAATCTGAAACAGCCTGAAAACAGTCAGCAAGTAATGAAGTTCTGATAATTTACAACAGGCTAAATCAGACTGGTGATATTCTACATGTTTGTTAATGTCATCAAATCCTATCCCAAAGGAGGATTCATCCACCGCTGAAAATAATCCCCAACAAATGTTTCTGCCTGTTTCCTTTATAAATACAGTTTTTTTCCTTCAGTAGGAACCAGTGGACCTGGAGCTGAGAGAGACGCACTAACATATTGTTGGGATTTGCAGACAAAAAAAACACCAGTATCAACTTTTAAAGGGAGGCGGAGGCAGAATTCGACAGACTGAAGTGTTTTCATGTCAGAGTTGGACCCTCAGTCCATAACCACTGACTCCACCTCTTAATGAACCTCCATCACTTAATGTGACAACAGCTGCTGCAGCAAATAACATGGCAGCTTTTAATTTGAAGCCATATTAGCACCACAGGCCTGATGAGTGAAATGTATTTCCTGTAAGCAGCTGGGGCAGAACTGATTCACACGTACAGTCAGTGTTCAGACAGGTGGGTGTAAACACAGTAACAGCTCTGACAAATGAGCAAATAACTCTTTACAATTAAAACAACTGGATTTTTTTATCTTAAAATTCTGGCCTTCAACACAAAATAATAAAACTGAGAAAAACAAAACTGAGCCAACACAAAACACTGATGTGAGAAAGCAAAAGGCAGAGTGAACAGCGGCCGGGTAACAGATACACCAGGAAACAAGGAAACCCAGAGACAAAGAACCACGTCGGGATGATTTGCTTCCATCGTGTCCCGAGCGTGGGCAGGAGCCTCAGTTTGACAAGTTACGCTGTGGCGTGTTTTCACTGACACTCGTGGTTCTTTGTTTGAAGGTTTTAAAAGACAAAGTTCAGACAGAACGACAGAAGCGCTTGTTTTACCATGTGATTTTTTTTTGAGGCTGTTGTGAGGTTAAACCAAGCGCTCCTTCAACAGAGGAAACGCTTTCCTGGTCTATCTGAGCCGACGAGCTGCAAACACACAAGTACCAGATCTGACGTTGCGGGGCTTCCACAGATATATTGCTAGACAAAGTGTTAACTCCATAAACTGACAATAATCCGACAGGAAACTCGCTGTATGGATGTTTACGCCGTGGCGCCGCAGAGGTTTCGTGTTCCTGTGTGAGTGCAGCTGAGAGGAATCATGGTAGGCACCGAGTCCCCTATGTTGTAACAAAACAACCTTTAATCATAAACACCACCACCGGTACCACGACAGCAGCCGTTACCATGGAGACCAGCGGCTGTTCCCATGGTTTTTCAAAGACAAACACGTTGGCAACACGAGCTCCGTTTCCCCGGCGATGAACAGGAAGCTGGGGAGGCAGAAGGGGGAGGGGCTTCTGTGAAATGTGGTGGCAGCAGGCTGGATGAAGGTGTTTTAGGGGGGAGGTAGGGGGGCAGCGATGGATGCTATTGGTCCTTCTTATCTGATTCTGATGAGTCCTCTTTAGCCCCCGCCTCCTCAGGGGAGGACTCCTCATACCTGAAGGAGAAGAAGAAGGAGGAGGACAAACAGATGAGTAGCGTTCAGTGTGATGAGCCTTGTCAATTAGAAAATTTTATTCATTTTCAGTATTGATAAACCGATCAATTATTTCTTTGATTAACTGAATATCTGTATATCTAATTTATAGACGCAGCTCTGGCCTAAAAGACTAACACATCAACCAGGTCTCAGCCGAGATGCAAAAACAAAAGCACAAGTTTCACGTGGTCTTGAAAGCTTCACCACCTGCAGGCGACGCCGTCACACAGTCACATCACTGAAGTCCTGCACCAGGGACAGGCTGCAGCTGTTATTACACACCTGATGTACGGGGGCCACCCGATGGCCCAGTGGTTAGAGCACGTACGCACGTACCCCCCCCCCCCCCCGCCCCTTTCCTGTCACTCTCTACTGTCATATTGAAAAAAAATCTTTAAAAAAAAAAAAAAAAAAGAACCTATATATGTGTCGGGTTATTTTACCGGTAGAACTCAAAGTCTTTGTCCACAGACTGTTACTAGATTCAAAACCATCACAGTGAATGGAAATCTTCCCGTTAGATTTGTCTCACAACAGGATACAGCTCAGTCCTCATCAGCAGTCGACTCAGTTGTCATTAAATGACACAGTTAAGACTCGATGACAAACGAGTCAACTCCTCCTGATGCAGGGAGACATCACACCTGGTGATGAGCAGACACAGGCTCAGCTCCAGCTCTTTCCCGGTCATCTTGTTAAAATGATTCAAAACCTTTTTTCTTCAGCTCTTGAATCGAAATTAAATTTGAATATTCTAAAATCTTGATTTCAAATTTTCTTCACTATCAAAAAATATTTTTCCAACTTTTTACAGGAAACATTGAGGAAATCATTTAGTTGGTGTCGTTAAGCTCAGACTGATGGAGTGGTGGTTGTGGTTTCAACTGGTGACACACAGATGAACAGATGGAGGGATGGACGGATGATGGTACTTGTCTTGTTATTGGGCTGTTTACCTGCCCAGGTGAGACAGGAAGGGGAGAGTAAAGAGAGGGTGGGGGCTTCTACATGGAGGTGGGCTGTAACCGGCGGCGGCGGGGAGAGGAGCCTGTTGCCATAGAGACAGCATCCATGGAGCTAGCCAGGCTGGCGGGTGAGCCACTGACAGTTGGGAAGGAAGTGAGTCTGGGAGAGCCAGGAAGAACTTCCTCTGACGACTCATAGCTAACCACGGGGGGCGAGGACAGGATGTGTGGGTAAGGAGAAAAAAGAAAATAAAAACATAAGATGGGAAAGAGGTGTGATAAAAATGAAAGAAAACAGGAGAAGAGAAAGAGAGAGAGAGAAAGAGAATGTGTTAAGTTTTTATCTTAAACTCTAAAGTAAAAGCCACTACAGAGCTCTACTGCTAAAAGATTAGAGAACTGAGAAGGAAAAGAGATGTGGAGATGAGGAGGAAGAAGTGAGGTGGTGAAAGAGCAAAGGAGGAGGAAGAAGAGTCGGGGATGAGGAGGACAAGTGATGGAGGAGAAGGGCAGACATAGGAAATGAAATGAAGACACTGTGTGTCAGTCAAAGACGTCACCGTGGTGAGGAGGGCGGAGCATGAAGAGACGAGACAGATGGACAAGAAGAAGACGGGTCTGAAGTCCACACACCGAACATTACAGGCTCAGAATAATGTGATGATGCAACGTTTTCAACCCAGTTACTACATTAACAGACTTTTATCAATAAGAATAATAAGAATAATAAGAATAATAAGAATAAGAAGAACAAGAAGAAGAAGAAGAAGAAGAAGAACAAGAAGAAGAAGAAGAAGAAGAAGAAGAAGAAGAAGAAGAAGAAGAAGAAGAAGAAGAAGAAGAACAAGAACAATAAAATAATGTGATTGTGTTTGAGTAGGTGGAGCAGAGGTTTAACTGTGAAGGGTTTTCACTGTCATTCTGTGCCTTTTAAAAATATCATTCCAGTTTTATTATTGAGGTTTTTCACTTAAAGACTTCTGAACAACAACAGAACATTTTTCATTAACTTTTGCTGTTGTTGTGTTTTGGACAGAAAACGCAAGTTCAGCTGTTTCTGCTTCAGGAAGCGGAAGGAAATATTTCGAAACCAGAAACAAAAATCACATGACAAAGATCTGAGTCCAGCAGCAGCTTTCAGACCAATGAACATCACAGATCGTAACATCAGTAATAACAGTCCAGCTCTACTGTACATTCATACAACAGGATATTTCATTCTTTTAGTGCTAGTGCTTTTAGTGAGGTGACTGTTTTGTGTCAGCAGCTGCTCACGTCACATTTCAGACAAACTGAATTAACGAGACTAAAATTTGGACTTTAAACTTCACATCATCACATGACCACCACGATGTGTAGTTGGCATGGTTACTCACCTGAACATCTCTGTGAGCTCTCCTTTGAACAGTGCTACGATGACAGGGAAGCCAACACAGGCTGGGACCAGGTAGAGCAGGGCGGGCTGCAGACAGACAGACAGGTTAGGGTCATACAGTCTGACTGACCATCAATACTTCATATTTAACCCTGTTTAAGTGAGTGAGGTTTGGACCACTGCATGTGACCTGTACACAGCTCCATTCATGCGGTAAACACTGAGCCCACATACACACTCCACCTGGTGAACCACGGCCGTCATGTTTCTTGACTTTATGACAAAGTTATAGGAAGCTTCACTTACCAACAAAAGTATAGAGACAGTGTGTATACAGTTTGTCTTGCAGTGGTTTGTGTCTACCCTATGTGTCCTTTAAATTGCCCCCTAGGGATAAATAAGTTTCTTGAATTGAAAAGACAGAAGCAGAAATCAGAAATCATTGAGTTACGTCCTTTCCCATTTAAAATTTCAGGCTCTGACACTGTTCATAAATCTGTCAGTCTACATTTAAAGAGGAGGTTGGCATGACAACTGTGCGTGCAGTACATTGGTGACATTTTATCCACCACAGGCTGCAGAGTTTCATTAAAACCTCTCTGGATCCAGGTTTTCAGTGCTCCACATCTTTCCACAGCTGTGAGAGAATTTTTCAGTCTGTGCTGTTCAAACGGTGTCATTCATCACAACGTTTGGAGAACCACAGTCTCTAACTGCAAAATCCACTCTCCATACAATCTGCTCTTTAAAGTGAGTGTGAGGCTCTGCACAGACGCACCTGAGCGTGTTTGAAGGTGTGCATGACGAAGATGGTGAGACCCAGTCCAAAGATGTAGGCCAGGAAACTGGAGTAGAAATACGTCCTGCTGTTCTTCTTCAGGCTGCAGACAGAAGGAGATTTAACTCAACTTCACCCAAAGTGAAAAGCGAAAAGAGAATCTCATCATGATCTGAAGGAAAATTCAACCCAGCATCTATCTCAACCAAAGATGGAGGCAGAGACCTGACCTCTGACCTTTGACACATCACATTATCAGAAGAAGAAGAGAGGGCGGGGTGTTACCTGACGTCGAAGCGCAGCAGCAGGGCAATGAAGATACCTGGGATGACGATGTCACCCAGACCCAGCATGGCAAAGTTACTGGCTTCAAGCCCTTTCTCCAGCAAGTCCTGAGGAAACACCACTGAGGAAGAGAGAGTCACACCATCATCACCTGTCCTAACCACACACACACCATCTGACATGAGCCTTCTGATTTGACTCATCAGCTGCTGCAGGTGTACGGTGTCCAGCAGGGGCCACAAATAAACAACAACATGACCACTGAGGAGGTGACTCATGTACACACAGGTCACATTGACATTTGGCTCTTGGAAGGTGAAAACAACACAACCTGCTCAGAACCTCAGTCTCACACACTTACATTTGATTGGTGCTTCGAAGGACTTGGCAACTGTTACCATGACGTTGGTGCCAAACACCTGGAGAGAAAGACACACGTTTAAACTCAGAGCTAACATCCGCTCTGACTCTCTGCCAGCTGAGTGTGACCTCTGCAGCAGCATTTTAACGGCAGTGGGTCCAACACAAATCATCATCTCACCCAGAAGACGTCGTACACAAACAGCCCC
The DNA here is from genome assembly GCF_046630095.1 of Trachinotus anak. Classification (NCBI taxonomy): domain Eukaryota; kingdom Metazoa; phylum Chordata; class Actinopteri; order Carangiformes; family Carangidae; genus Trachinotus; species Trachinotus anak. The sequence goes on from NW_027273873.1 coordinate 983,709, forward strand.
CCCAGCAGGATGCAGCCAGTGCTGACGTTGTTCAGGTGGAGCAGCTCCACGCCGTTCAAGGCGAAGGCCAGGCCAAACAGGTTATTGGCTATCCAGTGCTGTGATGTCACAAAACGCAGACAGGTTATTGGCTGTCCAGTGCCATGATACTGTTATGGAATCATGGAGGTCAAGCTGGTTTGTAAACCTCTGTGACTGAAAACTCAGAATTGTGACACAAATATGACCTTTAACCTTTCACGTTCCTGTTAACTTCTCAGACTTTACCTTTTTGAACAGGTACCAGACTCCCACCACACTGCTGATGAGCAGACACACCAGGTTCTTGGTGTCAAACTCATAGTTGACTATTTCTGCAGAAAGATCCAGAGACATGAGTTAAAATTTTCTAGATCCGATTTAAATCTAAAAGAAAAGCTAAATTATGTGGAGTCGGGTTGACTGAAGAAATAGTCCCAATAAAAACTGTCTCATGTTTGCTCTGTGTCTTGAGCTGTGAGATGTGAACTGAGTTTGAGCCAGAAATCTCAGACATCTCAAAACTTTGGACAAATAAAACCAAGACTATCAGCATGGAGAGATTCCAGTGGAGCAGTGAATGAATCTGTTCACATGATGATGACTGGAGGTTAAAAATCTCTAACAAGGGGAGTGTGTGACTTGTTTTTATGGGGTCAGGTTGGAAATAATTGCACTGGAGGAATGTGAGGAAACAGCTTGATGTGTAGTTTGGGTGAAGCTGTCTTTTAGCAGCAGGTCTCACCTTCTTTGGACTCTCCGGAGCCCTGAGTGAAGAGCAGCTGGTACTGTTTGTTTGGGAAAGAAGCTGGAAAGATTCTGGACATCAGAGGACTGAGAGACAGAACGAAGGACAAAGTTAGCATCATCACAATCAACCTCAACACAAGCTACTCAGCTTGCTTTTGAAATATTTCACAATGCACGTACGTGTGTGTGTATGTGTTGCTTCACCTCATAGTGTGAGACAGAGCCAGGACACCCAGGACGAAGAAGTAGACAGACAGCAGCAGGTTGATGTACTCTTGAGAAAACACCTGTGTCAAGACACACGTCCAACGTTAATGTGGTGGACACATTTATTCAAACCCTCCCAGTCAAATACACTTTTATAGCTCCACAGAAAAGCCCCTGGAGGGGGGGCTGAGGAAACCCTGAGTTACCTTGAAAAAGAGGTAGAGCCCAAACAGAGTACAGCTGGCGATGATGGGAAACCTGGCCGCATCACGGCTGGTGATGGTTTCTGGCATGTCTGCTGCATTCTGGGAGAGAGAAGAAACAGAGGAGACAAACAGAGACAATGAGCAGGCACGATGTACAAATTTAAGTTTGTTTAACAAAGACCCACAATGAGTTCAATGTTGCTACGAAAAACCTTTGAGTTAGGCTGAACAGGAACTAGTTTATTAGAGTTTAGTCGTTAAGATCATAAAGCTGCCAAATCTCCAGCAGGAGCTTCATGTGTCTAGTAAGTGCATGGTTTAATTTGAATATTTAGATTAAATAAATATTTCTGAGATTTACTGTAAAATTAACCGTTAAAGGATAATTATGTTCATCAATGTTTCTGCAAGTATAAATAAAGACTTTTAAAAACCACACAGAATATAAATTAATACCAGTTCCATACTGGCTGACGTATGAATTTATGATGGAAACCAGTGGGGGAGATCTGACCTGACTTTTCAATACCTTCTATCCTGTAATTAAGGACCTGGTCTAATTGTTGTATTTGGGACAATCACTTATATCAGTGACATTAACTCTGACTGATGTGTGAACTCGTCTCTGATCTCAGACAGTAACTTAGTGAGCACAGTGTTATTATCACAGATACAAAGTATTGACTGAATTGTAAAAATAAAGCCAAAATAATAATTAACCAGTATTATCCTTTAGACACTGCACCCTGTATTCTGACAACAGAAAGTCTCCACATTCAGCTTATTTGAACTAATAAAATTTACTTTAATCTGACTCAAACTGCATTTCAAGGTCCCACATTTCTCTGAACCTCTCCTCTGATTGGCTGCCTGTTTTCTGAGTGATCCAATAAAAATGTTGCAGATTTCAGGTAAACCAAAGGCTGCAAGGTTGGATGGTGGGTTCAGGTGGGCCCAAAAGTCCTGACGGCTGGTTTTAAGGCTCAGTGTCTGAATACAGGCTGTGTACATTTCTCTGTGGACTGAGGCTTTGATACTTTCACAGTATTAATATAGAACCTAGACCTGCTTTATAATCACAAACACATGGACATCTACCTTTAGACTGTGTGGAGCTTTAAATATAATTTTGTCATGAACATGAACAGTACTATGTATTTAGTGTTCTGGTTATTTGTCCCGTTAAACAGGTTTGACGTTGAGCATATGAGAGGCTGCACATCTTTCATGATATAATCCTGAATCAAACAGGGATGACAGATGATGGAATCAGCTGCCAAGATCTAACTGATTAGTGGTGTCCAGAGTGAAAACAGCCCTGTATTTCATAATAAATGCAAGGGGCAGTGAGACAGTGACATATGATTCAGGACGTCCAGTCTGAGTAAAACACTGATGAGGTTTATCAGAGGTTTGTGATGCCATCACACACGATTTTACAATTTCAGAAAGTTACCAGAGCAGCGACTGTTTTATCTTTAGGTGAGATGATGGTGAAGTAAACAGTAAAAATATAGTGTTCACATTACAAAGCAACCTAAAGTGGCAGAAATATCTGCTTGCGCATATTTGGTTTGTTAGGAGCAGAAGGTGCTCTTAAAATTCAATATTAACTTGACCCATTTACCTGTCAGTAAACTAAACCAGTGAATAAAAATGCAGGAGGAAGCTGTGCTGATTGGACACTCACAACACCAAAGCATCTGAGTTGCAGTGTGTGGAAGGACCTTGTGTTGCTGCAGCTGCCTCACTCCGTCTCACCTGCTGCTGCAGCCCAGGTGAGGCAGTGGAGGACCAACGACGACTGTACAACCTCATCTGACTCCATCTCAACACACATCACCGGCCACACATGTTTATGTGACACCACCCAGTGTTTCTCTCACACACTCTACACATGGTTCAAATCCGGTTGAAGTTGGCAGCCTTAGTTTGCACTGACAGACAGGTGAGTGTATCAGAGTGTTTCTCCTGTGAGGTTGTGTTTTCCTTCTACACTCGGCTCTGAACTGATGAAGTGACTACAGCAGATTGACATGAGTCCCTGAGAGAGAAGCCTGAGAGTCACCTCCATCTATATTCTCCTCCATCTACTCCCCCGAGAGAGAAACTGGGACAGAAGAGAGAGAGGACGTGGAGGAGAGGAGAGGTGGGGAAGGAGGGAAAAGACAGGGAGAAGAGACGAGCAGTGACAGCATGAGAAGATGAAGACAGGAGGAGGAAGAAGAGGAGAGGATCCTTGATGCTGCACCACAGGTGATCCCTGTGTTAAAGGACCTGTTGTATATGACTGTACCACTCTTTTCTAAAGCAACTAAAAGATGAGGGAGCTGCCATTAAAAAATATTAAAGCAAACCAGTCAACACATGTCGATGTGCAGGAACATTTGACCTCAGCTCTGCAGCAGCTCTTTACGATCAGTGGGTGCAGATAAGAGGTGGCTGAACTCTCTGGATGTTTTCCACAGTGGACATGTTGACTGATCACAGGAGCAGTTTAAACAATAAAAATGGCTGCCTTCCATGTGCCGGTCCTGGTAGTGTCACAGTTTATGTCATTAGCTCCGCCCATGTTTGATGAGTCAAAATGTTACAGCCAGAAGAAGAACACCAACCCCAGGCACTGAGACCGGACAGGGCCATGAACCTCCCACAGCTGATGCTGAACCTCAGCTCGACAGATCTACAACAAACAGACTGCAGGTATCTCCTGTGTAAAAGATGTCACGCTCAAAAAACTGAAGTTCATTATCTTATTACCGTGCACCACCGGAGAGGAAGTGATCAGATCCTTCAAGTCAAAGAAGCAACACCACGAGTGGAAGTGATGCATTCAAGCATCATCAGACCAACTTTCTCAAGTTCAATTCAGAACAAAAGTCCTGGTTTATTATCATTACTGACACATCTACACTGTAGTGGACACAGGCTGACCTCAGTAACTGTACCAACAAGGTCGTAGTGAAGACATTTTACCGCCTCCCTTCCTCATCTACACAGTTAAAATACCATATGGACAAAAAACTGAGACAAAAACAAACTACGTTTTAAAACATCAAAGTTTTATGACCACATCAGCTAAATGGACACAAGATAGACACAAGGAAAGTGTTGATTGAGTAAACAATCTAAATCTGGCTCAGAGCCTGTCTTCTGATTGGCTGACGTTTTTCTCGGTCATCTAATAAAACTATAAGATTCAACATCATGTTTCAGTTCCAGTCGAAAACATCATCATACATGTTATTCTTCAATTATTTGACCACAACAACCAATATCCCAGTCACAGCAGCACCAGTGGAAGCAGCAGTAAACCACACGCTTTAGCCTCTACGTTTATATTAAGATGTTCTCTTCTTCTAATTTTATATAGTTTATTAATCACTCTCCTTTTACTCTGTATTTTTGTTTTATTTTTCTATATTATTCTGCATTTGATTTATTTTATGTGTACTTTATTCATCAGCTTGTCTTTTACACCTTCCATCTCACTCTTTTATTCTTCCTATATGAAAGGTTTTGAACAACATTTTACTTATGAAACTGCTACACAAATGAAGGTATATGATCATTATTAACTGCTTCATATTTCTACTTGCTATCAAACATGAAGTAGAAAACTTCTCCAGATCAGCTGCAGAGATGCTTCATTCGGGTGCTTCAGGAGAAATGAATTCTGGCTTCAAGCCTTTTCAGTTGGATCCTACAAAGGCAGAGTGACGTCATCCCGCTGTGTGTCTGTGCTCAGCCCATGTTCCACATTAACGTCACAGTGAGTGTAGACAAGTAGACGAGCGGTTCTCAAACTGTGCCGCCACATTAACACATGTAGGATGTGACTTGTGTCAAAACATTTGAGAACCAGTGAGCGAGACGACCCAGCTACCTGAAGAACCCTGTTCTTCACCAACCTGAGCTTGAAGATGAGTCAGTGTCAGTGTCCTGATTCACCTGCTGCTACAGCAACAGGTGACGCCTCCTCCAACTCCTCCAGCCTCGCTTGCGCCTCATTGCCTCCTTCATCCTTTTTGTTTAAGAAAAATATTCTTAAATCCATCCACAGCCTTATGTTTGTACAACATATATCAATAAATAATTCTTTGAGATCTGGGGCTATTAGTCAAACACCCAGGCCTAACGACGCCTATGGCTGTTACTATGACATGATGTGGAAACAGATTTCCACCTAGTAAAAAAAGAAAACGTTGGTTTTAAGGCTCAGTTTCTGAATACAGGCTGTGTGCATTTCTCTGTGGACTGAGGCTTTGATACTTTCACAGTATTAACATAGAACCTAGACCTGCTTTATAATCGCAAACACATGGACATCTACCTTTAGACTGTGTGGAGCTTTAAATTAGCTTTACTGTTGACTGCAGTTTAGTGTTGCTGTGTTTTGCGTAGCTGAACATTTGCATGAACCCGATTCCAATAAAACTCATCAGTGCAGTCAGGCCACAGGTGGAGTTTCGCATGAACAGTGAATATTTACATGTGTCCTCAAGCACAGCACTGAAGTGACTCCTCCTCGTGCTGTTCGTGAGTTAACCCAACACCTCCAGTGTTAAAGCAGCTGCTGCTGTGTTAGAGCTGTAGACAAACAGTGTGCAGTTTGTGTGTATTTGGTGCTCTCAGTAGCTCTCATACTCACTCTGAACCCAGAATCGTAACCATTTTCTCCGAGCTCCTACAGACAGACGGACCGACAGACAGGATGGGTGGACAGACAGATGTGCACAGACAGACAGGGAGAGAGAGGGATCAGATTGGCAACAAAGAGGAGGACTGGAAGCAAGGCCCAAAATCAAAAACAGCCCAACGAGAGTCAGATGCAGGAAACAAATCGTTAGTTGAATTCTGAGAGGGTAAACAGCTTTAATGATTCCAGATCTCTGTGGTATTTGACCTGATTAAAAGGCAGCTGACAGAGGAGGAAGGATGACATGCAACAGAGTTCAGGAGCTGGATTCAAGCCCTCACCTGAGATAGTACCTGTCTCTGTCGGCCTGTGCTCTAGTGTTTAAATGTCTTTACCTGTTCTCAAAAGGTCCCATATTTCACACTTCTCCAGTGTTTTATCTGAAGTGTTGATATTCATAAGAAGATATATTTGTGGTTTAAAGAACAGAGCCGCAACAGGTCAGCGAGCCAATCAGAAGAGAGGATCTGAGCCTCACACAGTATTCATATAGAACCTAAACAGCAAAAAGACAGAATTTCACTTTATACTCTATGGGACCTTTAACATATTCAAATCGCTTTTGTTGTTAAAACCCCAAATATGTTGAGATAACCATCATAGAAAAGGAGAGGAAAGCAAGTATTCCAATTCAAGCTGGTGTTAGTGAAAAAGAAAATACACATAAACTAGACATGTTGGCGTTTAGACAGACAGAAGACTGTGTTTAGATCACTGCTTCTCTCTGCCACTCAGTCTTCATCATCATCATCATCACAGCTTCAGCCTCAGCTGCACCACAGAGGATGTGGGAGTTTTCACCGTTACCTAAAGAGAACCAGTCACAGCTGCGCATGTCTGCAAACGAGAGCAAGCGGGTTCCTCTAGTGTGTTCACGTACACAGCAGCACACCTGACGTCAGCTCCTACCTGTCACTTTCATCTCCTTCAACCACCTACTTATTATCTACTTATTACACTCTCCAGGTGAGTGACTTCCTTTTCCTGCCTTTTATTCCTCTCTCTCTTTTTACTTTTTGTCACCTGTCCTGCCGTGCGGGCTCCGCCAGGTAGAAGTCGGACAGCAGGTGACCTGTACCCAGGTAAATAAACACCTGGGTACAGCTGCATCCCGTCTCAGGTGCCCACCGCAGGACAGACCGCCACAAAGCAGAAACACAAAGTAAATAACACTTTTACTTTCGACGCTGCGACGACGCCACAGGTGCAGATACAGACGTTTAACGCTGATTAGCAACTGGAGACAACCGCCAGATTCTGACAGCTGTCCGTTAGAGCGCGATTCTTCACGGAAAACCGCGCGTTTATTTACGATTCTGTACACACGTTTAGCTCTGGCAATGCTTCATGCCGTCACAGATCGTCTCAGTGTGGACGAATGTTATTTAAAACATTTCCAACTCGCACAGAATCGCCAGACGAGCTGTTAGCTAGCCGGTAGCCCCGCTAGCTAGCCGGCGGAGGCCAACGGCAGCCGGGCTGAGGCGAAACCACCACACCGGGGTCCTGCCGCTGGAAGTTACCTTCGATTTGGAGCAGGTGACGGACCGCAGGGCTCCGAAGAAGATGGGCAGGAGCGCCATGAACACCAGGCTGCCGTACGCCAGCGCAGTGCCCTCCGGAGTGGCTACGAACTTAGCCGTAGCGTTGAGCGCCTCGGTCCCGTTGGAGTCCGTGGCGTTCAGGGCGTCCAGGACGGCGGCGGCCTCCGGGGCCGGGGCCGGGACTTGTTCTGTGTCAGACATGGTTCTTCAGATGCGGGCTTCAGGGGACCGCGGGCAGTGCTGGAGCTGTGGCTGGGACTGACAGACGGGCGAGGGTGGAGGCTGGAGCTGCGTGTTCCTCATTCATCGACGCCTGGTCCGGGTAAGGCCACGTTTCCTAAAGCGGCGCACAGACGAGGCGGCGGAGAAGAGGTCTCACTCCGCGCTGTTTCCGGGAACCGCGGCCAGCGCTTCAACCCGGCAGCGCCATGCATGAGTGAAGTTATTCACTGGGTTCTGTTTATTTAAAGAACAGCAGTCCCGCTCTGTATTCATGCAGTTATCCAATCAGCCAATTAGAATATGTGATCTGAGTGACTTTGACTGTGGCATGATTGTTGGTGTCAGTTTAAATGTCAGAGCATGAGGAGCAGGAACATTAGCAGAAATGAAGTCTGTATTTAAAGTGTAAGTTGTTTGTATATACTGTGGAAAATAACTCATATATCTGGCATAGACATATGTATTAGACATGTGTGATTTTTATATCTTGTGCCTGTACCCAGTAGTATTATGAAATATGACTTTACACTACTTGCAGCAATAGAGGTATGTAGAGTCTGCTCTGCTGACAACTATTTAGTCCTGAGGAATAATATGCAAAGCTAGAATGTCATATTCTACATATTGTGAGCATCGACAATAAAGAGAAAGAAGTGCAGCAAACCTTATATAAATATAAACCATACATACATATTAACCAAGAAAGTGTATTGCTGGAACACAAGTAATCACAGATAAAGCAATGAGAGGTTTCAATCAGGTAAACAAATGTTTAGACAGATTATATCACTTCTATAATGTCATTAATTATATTTGTACACCACTGCAGTAATATTAGTCGGTTAAAGCTAAGCTAGCAGTCAGGCAGCTTCTTCATGATTATTTCTGTGAGGTAGCAGGGACACAGCACTCAGAGCGGAAGTGTGACTTCACAACTCAAACAGACGATCTCTGCTGTGAGGAACTCGCGTTTCTTCCTCGTTGGTGGAACAAGTTGTTCCGGCAGGTATGTACCTGCGGAGCTGCAGCAGCGCCTGGAGGAGGACTGGAGCCTGAGCCCCGCAGTCCGGATCACCGAGGCAGCTCGACTGAGGTGAAGGCACGACGTCAGTGTAGAAAGACTCCTGCCTTCAAGTTTACTACAGT
>NW_027273873.1:997500-1042500 GCF_046630095.1 Trachinotus anak
ACGCTCCTCACTTAGCTCCCATATCAGCCTTTGCCATGTTTCCCATAGATCCACACATACACAACAACCTCACTTCAGGCAAACAACATTCAGATGTTTTTGATCCTACGTGGATTCAAGGTTTAAACCCTCAGACTGGTCTCAGAGACTCCAACAGACATGCATTTGTTAAGGAGGAAGAGAGCTTTACAAATCCCACATATCCATTCAGGTAACCAACTAGCTAACAGCTAACAGTGCTAACTATGAGCAGACTGGACACCAACCACCACAGATTGTACAGACACGTGACAAATCAAAGGAAAAACCAACATAAAGTCTTCGTGAGGTGTTGGCAGAGCACTGTCTGACAAATCAGTCCACAATCTCCTGCAGGTGTTCAGACTGGGTCCAGATCAGGTGGCTGTGCAGGACGTAGAATAGGATTCACATCATGTTCACACTCATCAAACCGTCAGTGACCCCCTCGTGACCTGAGGATGGGAGCTTCGTCATACTGTGTCTAAACTCAGGTTTTTATTCTCAGGTTTTTCCTTTAATTTGTCACCGTCTGTATGTTTCCTGTTGGAAATCACCGGAATGAAAGCAGCTGCAAAAAAAGCAAAGCAAACCCTTGTTCCAGTAATTTAACTGGGGTTAAATTGGGCCATTTATAAGGTTAAGCCAAAAATGGCAAATATATCACTATCAATAACTATAATGATTCAGATTTTTGTGGAAAAATTATTTATCTGCTTATTAGCAATAGTGGAATGAGTACTAGACAAACAGACAGACAGATACATTATTACTTCAGTATGAAGGTTACTTGCATTAAAAATTCTACTCTAGTAAAAGTACATAACAGAAGTAACTTATCTCTGTGTTCATCAGGGTCATTAGTGTTAAATGTGGTCGATTATGATCTAATGTGCTAAATTATACCTGCATGGAGAAGTTCACCAGACTCTAAACCATCTCTGTTAGATTTAGATCTTTGATGCTGAGGACTTTGTCTCTAGGGGCCAACGCTTTCATAAATGTCTGACTGACCACAGTGAGTTGAATGTGGTGTCCCACAGGGCTTAATACTGGGCCCACTTCTCTTCTGGGGGAACACACTGCATTTGGATCAGTTTCAAGAAACATGACACTAATTTCATTGCTACACTGGCGACACACAAATCCATGTTACACACAATATGGAAATGTCATGAAGTCCAGTGTTTCTCATGTAAAGGTTTAAACAATAAAATTTCACATCAAAATAAATTCATTGTGATGGGATCACTGCAAACAGTGGTTTGACTCTCAGGGCCAACGTTATCTGAAACGTATATCAGTGAATTATAGTTCTCACTGGGTCTCTTAATGCCAGATAAAGCAGCAGTTATCAAAACAAATCAGGGCTGTTCCTCTCTCACACATAAAGAAAAAAATCCCCAATTTAACCCTTGGATAAAACAAGGTGTAACACTTTATTTTAGTAAGTCTGTGTGGTTGACTCTCAACAAGAACGGCCTCTAGTCAACAGTCACCTGGTTCCGTAACCTCTGACCACCACCTGGATGGGACTTACTGTCAGTTTGGCTGAAAAACGTTTTTAGGATTTACAGTAAAGAGATAATGTACTGCAGGTCTACAACGTGTTTAGCCTAGCTTAGCACAAAGACTAGACGTGGGTGGGGAAACTGCTAGCCTAGCTCCATCAATAGCAAATAAAACAAAATTACCTTGGAACAACTCCAAAGCTAGCTTAATATCATGCTGTATCTTGTTAGCTGTCAAGCTAGTTTCGGACTCCAGTCTTTAGCTTTCCTTATTTTGTGTGCTAAGCTAGGCTAGGCTCATGTTCCTTTAACCTCAAGCTTAATGAAAGGACTGAAGTCAGGGTTATTCCATGTGTCAGAACATGTTTCCATCTGTTTGACATTTAACAAACGAACCTGTTGATGCTCAAACAAACAGTCTGATCTGTTGAGACACAACGTGTTGACAGTGACTGTCCAAAATAAAGTGTTACCTGTTATCACAGGCATTAGGATTAGTAAAGCGCGTAAATTAAGATTGATTGGGATGATTAATTATGATTATATGATGTCACACATGCTCATGAAATCCACTGTACCTGTCAGTTTCCCTGTTGGAGGCAGACACATAATGATCATACTGTATTAATATACACATAATGTGGTTACAGCAGTGTTGGTATAAACTGTGCGTGTACATTCATTTTTAAATCCTTCAGTTTAGTGGGTGAAGTTTTGTCAACATTTAAATAAAAAAAGTCAAACGTGAGAAAGATGTCAGATTTTATTCTGTGTCCAAAATCACTTTTAACAGCTACTGTTGTTGAGTAAAGGAGAAATTTATTATATAAAACATAAATATTTTGTGCTTTCACCTGATCCTTTCAAACACCATCTTAGGCTTTGTGAATTACAAATACTGACAAAAACTCACTGAAGCTTCCTGCCACTGATATGATGGAGTCTGAACCCTGTGATGAAGTCTGTCCTGCCATCGGTTTAATGTACAAAAATCAGCTACAATCAGTAAAGATACTGAGAGAAACTAAAGTTTGAACTGAAATACATAGAACTCGTATTCCTGTTCTCGTACACACATTTATTATCAAACTGGCCTTTTAGAAACAATAAGTAACTGGGTTGTGAAAAATACCTCTAACAGGTGTCTAAAAAGTAAAATAAAGTATTGATAAATTATTTATCAACAATTAATAAAAATAAGTTCTAACAAAATCTTCATCATTAGAAAGTTTCCTCAAAGTGAAAACCAGCCAGTGGGATTTGTGACTGGTAACAAGACTTGTTCTTATCAACAGTTTGTAAAGTATTTATTAACTATTAAGACGGTCATTAGGAACGTAAACCTTTTATAAAAAGTCTCTCTTTAGAAAGTGGTAACAGCTTTTTCATTGACTTGTTCATTATATAAAACGAGTCATGACCTTTAACCCAAGGATTTTTGGTTGCTACTGAAAGCTCTACCCAACCTGCTTCACTGTACCTGTTGAGAGACGACAGCAGAGCCTTGACGGCTTTACTCTCAGGGTCTCTCACGTCCTGCAGGAGACAGATATCACAGCGAGAGACCACCTGCAGACAGACAGAGTTTTTATTTTGTATAAATAAAAACCAGAGGAACAGTTTATCCTATATTTACTTATCAGTTCAACCCAGTCAGTCTTTCATTAGAACTTGATTCACCCTGTAAACCTTAGGCTCCTAAACCGGCTCCATGAGATTGTAGATGATCTGTCACAGTTGGCATTTGATCCCCTTTATTGTCTGTGTGTGAAAACCACTTTATTCATTTAATAACACCTGCTCCGTCTGACAGCAAACCAGGGGACCTGCAGTTTTTCAATACAAATTATTTTTAACGTTAAAGGTTCAATGTTTCTTTGTTGTTGGAAACAGCAGTTGAGAAAATTTCATTTTTAACGAAGGTTGTTTTAAATGTTAAAGCACAGAAAATAAAATGAAGACAATGAAATGTGACGCCATCAACCCACTTCTGAAAAACAACAACTGACCTCACAGACGTCAGAAATGATAAACCTCACTTTTTAATAACCACTCTCCCACAGCGAGCCCCCCCCAGTCTGTTCTCAAACATGATGCAATAAGAAAAATTCAAACTGTGAAAATGAAATGAATGAAACCTGTACAACACCAGACAGCATCAGAAAACAAATACACTACCTTACAGTGTGTGTGTGTGTGTGTGTGTGTGTGTGTGTGTGTGTGTCCTACCCGTGTCAGAGTGTGTATCACTCTGTAGTTTGAAGCTTTGTTGCGGTTGAAATTCTGCACATTGTAGGAGCAGATCCTGAATCCTGACGCCGCTGCTGTCCAGACCGAGAGGGTGAGGAACAAGAGGAGGAGGACAGGATGAGAAGACGGCCCCCTCATGGCTGGACTGTGAAGACAACAAACACACACACAACATCACTGATGTGAGGCACATGGTTTCATGTAGAGAGTCCAACATACAACAACAATACAACAATACACACGAGAGGTTGAGAGCTGTTATTTCAGTGTCTCAGTGTTTCTGAAGCTAAAGCACAGAACGAATGAACAACTGAAGATTTTAAAAACAGGGAATCATTGAATCTTCTTGTTGAACTAAACTGAATCTAAATTTCACCCAGCAGCTGAACACACCTGTCCTGTTCTTTTAGGGCTTTACAAACAAACAAGTATTCAAGTCAGAAAATGTCCCCTGTGACTGTTATTATCTTTAATGAGATCATTACTCGTTTGTCTTTGTGGAAACAGTATTTTGCGGCTGCAGTTGGTTGAGGTGGAGTTGACTTTGAACCATTTTGTTGTACATTGGGATGCAACATTTTAATTTCTGGATTTATCTGAATTAACTGATTGATTACATAAGTTTGCATTTTCATCTTCCCACCAGGAGGCTGTTAATGTTTCAGTCAAATGACCAGAAAGAGACGGAGAACGGCACAGAGACTCAAAACGGCCATGAGCTCCTCCAGTCTGGGAGATTTGCTCCTGTAGAGGAGGAGTCAGGGCCTTTATGTGTCTGTATCCAGGGGCCAGTTGTTTCATAATCTGTCCGAGGTGGTAACATACTCAGAACAACACATAGCAGATATTAATTGATGTTATTATACATTACAACATTTGGAATTGTTTATCTGGCTTTTTTTAATATACTGAATAAATATTAATCCTGTACAGTTTATTATTGCCAAGAGCCAATTTAATTATCAGATAAATATAGTGCTGTACAAAGAACATTTCTCTCTGAAACGTATAAACTGTTGAAAATAGAAAGTAAAGCGTTCGTCACAGTGCAGGAGGTGCTGCCATCTATACTGTCAAATTTACAACCGTACAGGTCTGCAGTAAATGTTTGGTTACTGTGAGAACTGTAGACCTCCAACAGTCAGACTGTAACACATCAGACGACATATTCGCTCAGCAGACGGATCGAGCACATTGGGAAACAAAACCACCGACAAAACACTGTGTCAGTAAAACGACAGCACGAGACGTGTTCCTGGTGTTACACTCCTTCTCACAAACAGGAAGAAGGCAAGTGGGTGGAGAAGTGTGTGGACAGAGGGGACTGATTAAATCTGCTCTCCTGTTCAGAGGCAGGCTGTAGGTGGCAGGAAGAGTTTTTACAAGAGAAACAAATTCCTCAGGAGAAACAACATGACAGCAGCCAACAGAGGAGGGAAATGATGAACACCGCCTGCAGGGTGGGGGGGTGGGGGTATGTCACAGGGTTTTTACATTTGAGCAGGAAATCTGGTGCATGCGTGATTTTAAATATGAACGTAGTCTTGTTCTGTCACTGCTGGTGCACTTTAACAGCTGTGTCTGCAGACTGTAAAAGAAGAAACGGACACTGACGAGTGAATGTGTGGTGAACGATAGGTTGAGCGGTTTGACTGGTTTGATGGAGGAGGGCAAGCATGTTCAGACCTGAGGCCCTGCAGGAAGAAGACAGACAGACAGGGAGCCTGTTTACTATGACCCTGCTCTACACTGACTGAAATGTATCTTTTAAATTCAACCTGTCTGAATGGAGACAAAACAAAAGAGGAGCAGACGTTACGGAGAGGCTTTCACTGTATAGAAAAAAAAAAGATTAGTGGAGTCAGGGAATTTCAAATTTGTGCAACAGGTTGGAGCTGAGGTGGGATGAGAGAGTAATCCCCTCATTAAAGTACAAGTCTGGTGACGCTCTCTTTTTCTTATTGTCAACAGATCCATCTGCAAACCAGCACTGAATGACTCTTGGTAACAACTATTGTTTGCGTATCAAAGCCTGATGCATGTGATTCATCTGTGCCACACAGCTCTGTCGGTGCAGTGTACGGAGCCGTTAGCGTAGACGAGCAGATGACGACATTTAAGTCACAGACTCTTCACAGACATGACAAAACACCTGAATCCCCCCAACTCTTACATCTGAAGACATCAGCTACTGGCGGTGACTGCTTTGTTGTGACATCACAAAGTTCCAGAAGTCCTGACGGCTGGTTTTAAGGCTCAGTTTCTGAATACAGGCTGTGTGCATTTCTCTGTGGACTGAGGCTTTGATACTTTCACAGTATTAATATAGAACCTAGACCTGCTTTATAATCACAAACACATGGACATCTACCTTTAGACTGGGCGGAGCTTTAAAGTCATGTTCTGCAGCTCCCGTGTAACCAGCATACACTGTTTTAAGTCCAGTATGCATCAAGTTAAGTCAACGCTGTGCAGCCCTAAATGAAGTCAAACAGACCTATTGTCTTCCAATGGCATTTGTCACGTGACTATTTTGGTCCGATCACGATCCAGTGATCACACCTGCAGTAAGCTGGTCTAATAAGCTGAAGATGGTTAATAACCCCGAGACTGCAGACGTGTGGAAACATTTTGGTCAGTCGTCAAGTTAGTTACCAGTCGGTCGGTCAGTCAGTCAGTCAGTTGGTCGAGCTGTGAGTCAGCTGTGTCTGTGTCAGCCTTCTCTGCCCCTCCCAGGTCTGGAGGTGGAGGGACCGGTAGAGTGACTTTAGTTCAAAGCTCTAACACTCCCTGAACACACCAGTGTGACGGCTACACTCCGGCTCAATTCATTATTTAAATCTCAATAAGATCAAACTTCATCTATAGGTTCGACCACTGGACACCAGAGTTATGCTGCAGTTAAAATCCCAGAGGCTGAACACAACTACAGCAACACATGAAGAACACAATGTGCCTCAGTCCATCTTCCTGAGGCTGTAACTGGGCTCATTCTCAGGGCTGTGGTTTTGTGGTGTTGTTTTGTTTGACTGCACTCTGACGCTGTGTGTTGTGGTAAATATCGTTTTCCTCAAACAGGCCGAGCCACCTGTCACTCTCTGCTGTTCAGTGAAAACTCAAAGTGTTGCTGGGCAGGAAAAAGACAGTGACGTCTCTAAACGCTCTACAAACATGTGACTCATGTTTTGACACCAAATGATTGATCTGTGTGGAGTTTGTATGTTCTCCTGCGTGGGTTTCCTCCCACAGTCCAAAGACATGTAGCTTCACTCTGAACTGCCCACAGGTGTGAATGGTTGTCAGCTGTGATAGACTGGGACCCGTCCAGGGTGCACCCCACTCTCACCCAGTGTCAGCTGATTGGCTGAAGCAGTGTGGATGATGAATGAATGAATGATTGAGAAACTAACTAGTTGAATAGTGAATAATGAAAATGACAGTGAGCTGCAGTTGTGACCAGAGAGCTGATGGTTCAAACACATCCTCAGAAGAGCTACTGAGAAGCTCTGGAGTTGATTTAAGCTTTATTTAACCAGGAAGTTACTGGGTAACAGAAATAGAGACGGGCTGAGGTTGATTCTGCCCCGGAGTTTTGCCAAGTGTCTGACACCGAAGGAAATGTCTCCACACAGATTTACTATCCACCATCTTATTTGAGTGAACTCTGAGTGTGACATTTGTGCTCTATATCCTCCTCAAGAATTCCCACAATGTAACGTACAACAGGATTTTCCATCATGTACCTTATTTCTAATAATCCCACAATGCAACAGCTTGCTACAGATACAAATTAAGAGTTGAGCCCTACAGCCGTCAGCGAGGACACAAGTGATCCGCCTCATTTCTGCTCATTCATCCCTCCGGCAAGACACCAGGGTGATACGAGGAGCAACCCTGAGCCATAAATCCTCTCTGAGGGAGCACAGTGATCCTGAACTGCACCAACAGCAGGAGAACATCAGCAGAACGTCAGCAGAACAGCAGGAGAACGTCAGTCAGTGGAAACTGTCTGAGAACATGAAGTGAGCTTGTGGACAAGACGATTAACTGTGGTGTCGCTCATGACCTGTGCACCAAGGTCCTGATGTTTGTGGTCAGTACATCAGGCTGTAAACAGGTCTCTGAAGTGTGTCTCTCTGTAACAGCTGATATGTCACTGGTTCACCTTCACTTTGTCACAGTATGTCGCTCCACAACATCCTGTTTGAAACAGATCTTATTCTGAGGCAGCTCCTTCACTGACAGCAGTGTTACTGAGACTCTTCAAACACCACAGGTGATGCTCATGTTGTGGATCAAACCTGTTTCTGTGCCGACTGGTGACTTTGCCCTGAATGTGTCAGTTGTTCAGGTCAAAGTCACCAATTAAAACAAGTTAATCTTTAACAGCGTTCAACTTCAAACATCACAGACTTTTTAAGTCTGTTCTAGATGTTTGACTAAATCTTCAGCCCTGAAACTCTCCATAAAATTAACCCACAACTCTACAACAAAGTCTTGAATTTAGTTTAAATCTGCTCCAACATATGAATCAATAAGTTCTATTTGCGTTTAGTCAAGAGCTTAACAATTAATCGAAACACTGTCTGAATCGCAGGAGCTGCAGTGTTTTAAAGGTAAAATGTGTCACAACAGACCATAAATGAAGCGCTGTGGTGCAGCAGAGACGCCCCGGCCTACAAATCATTCTCCCCAGAAGTGAGGGAACGTGCTTGTCTAGTTCTTGCCCCCAGCAAGAATCATATCCTCATCAGTTTCACATTTTTTCAGTGAATATAAAATGTAAAAATGACCATTTCAACCGAAGTCCTGACTCATATCACATACTGGTATCTCTGTGAGAATCTAAACCTTCAGAGAAGACTTCACACAAAGCTTCTTAAACTCTGCTCTGCTGTACTTTTAGGCCAAGCACTGTTCAAACCCAACAAAGGTTAATTTGAAGTATTCAGTGGTAGAGATCCTGTGTGAGTTTGACTGAACTGGGTGAAGAACAGACGGATTCAAACATCTTGAATGTTTCCGCTGAACAGAAAGACACGGTCAGAAACAGGTGGGTGTTGGGTTTGAATATTTCACTGACAGTAAACATCCAATAATTTCACTGAAGGTTTGTGTGATACTGTTGAAATGTCTAAATGTTACAAGATACAAGTGGGATTTTAAGAGAAGCAAGAGAAGGAGAATGAAGCTGTAAAAAACTGCACTCATTAAAAAACATTACACACACAAGCACACAACCCGCAGTGTCACAGTACACACACCCTGATCTGGTCACAAGCTGACACACACACTCCACTCACACGCTTCAAAACCACTTCTTCAAACCTTTTCACACTCAGACACAGAGTCAGCAGATCCAGCAGCAGTCACTGGTCCGGGCCCAGTCCTGGCTGCAGGAGCTGCTGGTTTTCTTACCTGTCCAGGTGAGCAGAAGGTCAACCGTGTGTCTGCCGCTGAGACTGTGTGTGAACTCCTGCTGCTGCAGGGTGGAGGCTCTCCACCTGCTGGTGTCGCTTTACACCACGCCCACTGCATCACCTTCCTGTTTCTGTCAGGTTGACCACGCCCTTCAAACCTGCTGCGTTCAAAGACCGTAGGAAAGGCTGCATTGTTCTTCATAATGCAGGTTCCAGTGGCTTCAGCTGGGTGTAGACATCACAGAGAAGTCCAGGTCTGGGTTTCCGTCTTTGTCTGAAACTTTAAAGATACCAAATAGGAAACATGTGTCACAACAAAGGAGAAGATGAATTCTTAATATCACCTAATATCTCATTGTGCTGTTTTTGTGTTGTGTTGGTAGAAGTAGAAGAACAGGATCAATGCTTTGCCGCTCAGTGTTTTCTCACAGCCTTAAACTCCAGTTTAAACATGTCCACAAGAATTCACATCACAGTGCAATGAAATATATTGGGTCTAATTACTGTCACACAAAAATGCCACTGCACTTTTTTTAACATTCACAGGTGGTTAAACTGCCCAACAACTAGTCTTTGCCCCGGAGGAAACAGGGTTGATCCAGCCCTGGTGGTTGGAAGGCTTCTGCACTGTAACAATAAATACCCTAAATTTCAGCACCACATTCGTTTTTTATTCAACTTGTATGTTTATTTTCCTCCCAAATACAAACATGTGGATACTTATTTTTTTTGTTAATCATTATTTCTTTTACGTATTTAAAATTAGCTGAGCTACCCCATATGATTCACTACTCAGCATTTGGATCCATATGGTATGAGCCCTAACCACTTGGCCCATGGGTCGCCCTTATTTCCATGTCTTTTTTAATTATAAAGCAGGTCCTCCGCTCCCTTCTGCTGCAGATCACTGTGGACCACTGCTTCAAAAGCCTCAGCTTGTGTTTTTTGAGGTGGTTCATGGCAGATTTTGAGGTCTGCTTTGGATCACTGTCTTGTTGTAGGAGCTGGCCCATTTTTACTTTCACTTTCTTTACTCACCACAGGACATTTGTAACCAGAATTTGCTGATATGTAGTGGAATCCATTGGTCCATTTATCAGTGCAATGTTTCCTGAGCCACACAAACACAAAGTGGAGTATTTCCACCCTCATGTTTAACTTAGGGAGCCCAGTGACAGTATGTGGCCTATATTAAGCCCATAAACTAAAAAGTGACAGTGCATCAATATGTGTTTGTTTTAAATGTCTCTTTGCTGCAGAGGTTGGATGTACTTCTTTTCACTTTAAAAATTAAATTAAATTCAGTTTTATTTCATTATCTCAAAGCACTTTACAGGGTAATGTCAAGACTTTACGGTATTATAGAGACACACCACAGTTACACAACACTTGGTGACAGTGGGGAGAAAAAACTGCCTTTAAACAGCACGAAGCCTCCAACATCAACACATGTATTTGCCCCTGGGCTGCACACAGCTGCCCCCCGGTGGCACGCTGGGACCGGCTGGGTCCGGAGCCGTGGGGGGTCGGGTAACTGCCGCCCCCCTGTGTGCTGCCGGAGCACTGCACCGCCCTGTGTGCAGCCGCCCCCTCCCGCAGGCTGCAGCGGGGGAGAGTGTCAGGAGTCAGGACACTGTCAGTCAGCCGTGAGTGTGTGTGAGCCCCAGAAACACCGACAGCACCGGGACCAGCCCCCAGGTCCTGCCTGTACCTGCTGAGATGGACTGAGAGGAGCGGGGACTGCCAGCTTCCAGCCTAGGGGTGAGTTACTCAGACCTCAGGACGCGAAGCGCCCCGCTGGCTGTGGACACAGTTGTTAGCCTTCTCGCTAACTCTGCAGTGGAGTGAGCTAACGGGTTTAGCCGGGTTTAGCCGTTAGCACGGGTTTAGCCGTTAGCACGGGTTTAGCCGGGTTTAGCCGTTAGCACCGCAGCTCCGTCCAGTCCGTGAGGACACCCACGGAAACGGGACTGTGCGGCTCTAAACTGCGGGCTTTAAACTTCACATTCACCGGGTCGGGGTGGATTAACGGCGGTTAGCTTCAGGTCCCAAACCCCGCTTTGCTAGTTAGCTACGTGAACGTTGTCGGTAACGTTTAATACCGACTAACGTGTAAAGTTGGGACATTTGGACCTCAGGCCGATGACTGACCCTCTCTGCCGTGGAGCTGCCAGCGTTGGCAGGTAGCTCCACGGCAGCTTCCCCCAGGCTCTCCCCCAGGACCGACCCTCCTGTCTGGGTGAAAGCTGCTGATTCTGGCGTTAACCAGCTGAACTTCAACTGGTCAGTGTGCTGCTTTCACTGACGCCTCGAAAATCCCAACTTGTCCTCCTCCCTATGCTGTTTTGTTCTTTAATAATCCAGGAGAGTTTAGAGGGAAATTAAATGAGCCCAGACTTTGAAAATAGTATTTTGATATTCTCATGTGGTTGAAGCATCTATACCTTCAATAAAAAAATATGATTCAGTTCTGTCTCTATTTGTCTGTTGACAGGAGGACAGTATAGATAACAGCTCATTTGTTTTTATTGGGCTGCGGTTTTAAACAAGGTGCAAATGCAAGATTAAGCAAGTAATAAGCTAATGAACAACAGATCTAACAACTATTTACTAATTTAGGTCAATAATTAAACATAAATAAATAGTTAAATATATTAAACATTTGCTGTTTACAGCTTTCTGAATGTGAAGATGTGCTGCTTTCTAAACAGTTTGGGTCTGAGGACATTTCTTGTCTTTTTGTGAGAGGTAGACAATACTACACAGTATTTCACAGCCTTTAACAAAAGGTAATGAAACAAGCCTGATCTTTTCCCACTCTTTTTATTTTAATATATTACTTCATAGTTAATGTCGTGGACAAAAAGGCAAAATGTTTACCCAAACAAAAGCCTGAAAAAAAATCAGCAGACCAACAACAGCAACAACATAAGAAGTGTAATCAGAGAGCCAACGCACAGACTGGTCCAGGAACACAACATCGTTCTGTTGTCATGTTGTTCCTGCAGCTGCTTATTCAATATTTAAGATAACCACATACATGTCAACCCGTGTTTGTGTCTTCGTGCACTGAGGGGCAGATGGTCATTAATGTGATCCAGATCTAGAAATCTACGTTGTTCAGTAATCGATTGAGTGTAGAGGTGTCAGTAGGTAGAAAAAGTGACTGTAACTGACTGTTCATGGTAAAAGTTTTCCTTCCATAAGACGTGGACGTCAGGACAATACATCAGCCTCTTCCACAGCAGACTTTACCCTCCACTGGTTCACATGTATCTGCTGCGTCTCAGAGAAGACTCGATCTCCTTTAACCGAGGCACCTGATGAGCTGAAAACACTGAACCTCAGACTGAGGGATCCTGATGAAGCTGTGCAGGCCGAAGCCTCGCCGGCTGCTTTGTTTTCCTGGCTCCAGGCTGACTTAGCGAGCGGCTGTATTATTAATGTGTGACACGATTTCCATTCACAGCGGCTGCCAGCTCTGTAACTGGAGCCAGCTCAGCCTGCTGCACAGTAGATCAGAGCGCTTGTGGAGCTCAAATGTGACCAACTAGTTCTTCAGTGACCTGGATCCTGGAGGTGAAGGTGTTGATCTTTACCATGAAGCTCGATTAACACTTTGGCTCCAGTTTCATGGCAGTAAACAGGCGGTCATTAGTGCGGGGGTACAAATGTGTGTTTTGAATATTCCACCTTCTTCTCCCTGTTCTCCGCAGAGACTTTGCCAAAGACAAACAGACTATTACAGCCACGATATTATCAGTTAGTCTGCAGATTATTTTCTCACTCGTTTAGTCTATAAAAAGACACACAAACACAGTTTCCCAGAAGTGAAGGGGACAGTTAGAAAAAGCTTGATTTGTCTGACCAACAATCCAAAACATAAGAATCTAAAATTATGACAAAGTAAATATTCACATTTGAGAAGCTGGAACTTGCTTCAAAAATTACTTAATTAATTTAATATCAGAGCCGTCCCTAATATATTTGTTCAAATAGTTTTGGTATGATTTGAAAATATTAGTTCTAAGATGCCTTATTACTTTCCTTATTTTAAAGATTTTGGATCCAACGGGTGCAATTAGTGATTATTTTCATAACTGGTCTGTCTGACAATTATTTTCTTGACTAACTGATAAAATGTTTAGCATCATAGTTTACTCATTTACCAAGACCAGAAAATCTTCACATTAAAGCTCCATATTTTACTCTTCTCAGTGTTTTATCTGAAGTGTTGATCTCCATCAGAAGATATATCTGTGGTTTTAAGAACCAAAAACCACCTCAGTGTAGTTTTACATCTCCTCTCTCAGGCTTCTCTCTGGAGCTCTAGTAACAACAGGTCAGTCAGCCAATCAGAAGAGAGGATCTGAGCCTCTCTTCTGATTGGCTGACTGTTTTCCGAGTGATCAAATAAAAATGAAGCAGATTTCAGATAAAAATGCAGAGAAACCAAATCCTGCAAGGTTGGATGTTGGGTCCCGGTGGGCGGGGCTCAGGGCGGTGACTGCTTTGTCGTGACATCACAAAGTTACAGAAGTCCTGACGGCTTGTTCTAAGGCTCAGTATGTGAATACAGACCTGCTTTATAATCACAAACACGTGGACATTTACCTTTAGACTGGATGAGACCTTTAATGAAATTGGAACCCACAAACATTGACTCGCACCATGAGTAGATCTTTATAACTGGATTGATTCTCTGTGGCGAGTGTGTCACCTCAGATTTCTGACAGCAGCTGGAGGAAAATATGAGTTTGTCTGGATGGATCTCAGACCTGAACTGAAACTTTACAGATCAAGTTTCTGTCGAACTGTGATGATGTCACTGAGATGACAGATCATTACTGTCAATCAGCCGCACCTTCTCAGATTTGTTACCGTCATCCTGGCACATACCTTTCTGTTCTTCCTGCCAACACACCACTGAAACTAAAGTTTAAACCAAACCAATCAGCTGCGAGACTCTCAGTGTGCTTACAAATGTTGATTTATGCTGTTCCCCTGTTGTTTTCTCAGCCCCCCTCCTGCAGTGGCCAGGCAGCGTCATGGCGTCTCGGCTGCTGGACCGTCTGAAGCGCTCGCTGTTTAAAGATGGTCAGGGGGCGGGAATCGAACAGGAAGCAGGAGGCGGACAGGAAGAGGAGGAGTTCAATGAGGACCACTGGGAGGCGGAGCTGGCGGAGGAGGAGGAGTGTGTGACCGATCGGCTCGGAGGGACGCTGTGCTTCGACAGCGGAGGAGGAGGAGCCGAGGACGGAGCCGAGGGCGAGGGGTCGGGACTGGACAGTGACTCCGACTTCCTGGGAGAGTCGATGGAGGAGGGGCTCAGCAGCACAGGTGAGGAGGTGTTTTAATGATTTAACACAACGTCCTCAATTACTGTTTGATTCAATAAAGAAAATGATGTTATTTGCTTTTACAGCAATTTCATGAATCATAGTTTAGCTTGATTCAGCTTGAACAGCTGTTCTGTCAACAACAGTCGTAGTGGTAGTGTCCTGGTGTGAGACTTGTCCTGCCTTTCATTGTATTCAGGTGTGTGGTGGTCAGACGGCCTTTGTCAGGAGCAGACTGTCACTTACAGACGGCCCGACCACGTTTTATGACCCAGTATTCATTTCACAAACTGCAGATCTCACAAAGTCTCTGACAGGTCGGCGTTAAAAGTAGTGACGCAGTTTGTGTTGTGGAGTAAAACCAGTACCTGTCCCAGTTTTAATTCTGTGGATCAGCGTTTGGCTTCCTGACTTTGATTTTTGTGTTCACACACAGACACCGAGGTCCAGTTCTGAGACTGATTTATATATTTATACATTCATACGCTGATTACTCATCATGTCCCTGTTCACAGGATTTGAGGCCTTAAGTGATGATGTGAAAAAGTGTCAGACCTGAATAGATTTGGTGAAAAATCTAAAAACAGCTCTGATGTCAAGAAACACACTAAATGGACTGAGGGTATGAAAACTCACCTGTCTGTTCACCTGTCACCTGTAGACACCAGTCCTGTCGGGGTGTCTCCAGTAGGCCCCTCCCCCTCCTCCCTGCTGACCCGGCAGCTTCAGGAGAGCTGGAGGAGCCTGCGTGGACTCGGAGGAGGAAGTCCCCTCCCCTCTGGGAGGCGGCTGACGGACAGCTTGTTGTTTGAGGTGACTGACGCCAGCGTGGTGCAGGACGGTTCCTCAAAATATGTGGTGAGTTCAAACCCTAATGTGGAATAGAGAACTGAGCAGAGGTTCTAGGCACTGAAATCAAAGGGGGGTGGGGGCGTGGGAGGTCATTTTTACAGTTGAACCTGAATGCACTACCTCAGAAAACTTTCAGCTTCATGTCCAGAGTCTTTTGAAAGGACACTTCTGAAAGACTGACGTCCTGAAACAAAATGGTTTTTAATGAACGACCACATGTCACCGTGTTGGTGCTGAGGAGGTTCAGCTCGTCGTCACAGCAGCTGGTCTGCCACTGTCTCCCCAGCTGTACACCATCCACGTGATCCAGTCTGGTGGCAGCGATAAGACTCCAGCCATAATCACCCGCCGATACTCGGATTTCCAGCGCCTTCACGCCACTCTGCGCCGTAACCACGGAAACCAGATGGAACGTGTCTGTTTCCCACGTGAGTAGGAGTTGTGTCATCTGTCTTAACATGAGGCCTGTTGTTGTTGTGGCTCTTCACGCTCAGAGAGGAACGCCAGTGATAGGTAGGTTTCTGGTTGGATGGTCAGTGGGTCAGTGTGGGGGGGGTCACTCTTGAAACCTGACCACTTGTTTTAATCACTGCAGGAAAGAAGCTGCGCAGGAACTTCACGGCGGAGACGATCGCCAAGCGGAGCCGGGCTTTCGAGCAGTACCTGTGTCACCTGTGTTCACTGTCCAGCCTGCGGGGGGCGCTGTGTGTCCGGCAGTTCTTCTACCTGACCGACCTGCAGACCGGACAGCTGCTCATCAGGTAACTCACACACTGACACACACTAACTCATCCAAACAGCACTCTGTGTAACGAGAGGATGAATCTGAACGTGTTGCCTGGGACACGTCCTACACATGTGCAGTTTGTACTTTCTCTGTCTAACATTATAAATTAGATACATTCAGCTTTGTATGAATTGAAGTCGGCGTCACAAGATCAGATTCTCTGATGTTGCTGCAGCAGTTTGCTGTTTCTCTCCAGCTGTTTATGATATGGCGGGTTTAAAAAATCCTGACTGACATGCTTCAGGTTGACTGAGTGTCGTTAGATGAACTTCTGTTCAGTATCTGTTTCTGAAGTAGAAGAGCATGTCCCCCCCGAGCTGGGGGGCAGGTTTTAAATGATTCATTCTTGAAGCACCAATATATATAAAATGGGCATCATACTGTTTGTAGTATTGGTACACTGTGCAGCACTTCTTTCTAACCTCAGAGAAGCAAAAGCACTGAGATGAGGTTATATTTTACTCAGGTGCTTTTTGCTGTGAGCACAACTGCAGCCTTCAGTGAGGGAGGTGATATAATAATAATAATAATAATATAATAATGTACATATGCGTCGTCTGCAACTGCCGTCCCTGCAGTCAACCCTGGGTCTCATCTTCATCCACAGTCAGAATGTTTTAAATTCTTATGAAAGAGCTAAAAATGAAGTTCAGCTGAGTTTGCCACATATCTTAGAGATTTGTGAAATGTTAAAGACTCTAAACCCTCCTGCCTCTACCTCTGTTTCCTGTCCAGCTGTGAATTCCTTCACAGTCTGGTCTTGATTTTTTTAATTCCCTTGCTCAGTGATCTGAAGGAATCATTATGAGTAATCTACTAAATAAAGAGACGGGATTTGAAAGACAAGTAATATCTATAAAATCCTACAGATACTCGTCCTATTCAAGGATGAGGTAAAGATGAAATCATTCGGGTGGAACTGGTGGCCCTGGACTGGGCCGAGAGCCTGAAGGCCTCCAGTGCCCGTGAGTGAGGACAGCCCAAACATTTGATGCAAAACAGCTGCTTTTAATCAATTACAGGACTTTCATTTGAAATTGAAGGGAAAGCCAGTAATATAAAAACGAAATATAATTTACATGAATATAATAGTTGATCCTTTAACTTGTGATTTCAGCTGCAAATTTTTCCTGGAGAATAATTTCCTAAAACAGTGGTCAGGCTGCTGATTTGGTTTGTTGTCTTCTCTGCATGTGTCTTTTCTTCTGCTGTTTTCTGAGAAGGTTTTGGATCAATAAAGGGCCCTGCAGAGGTTGTAGTTTAGAACAAGTAGAGTTGTTGCTCCAGTGTTTCAGAGTTGAGTTTGTCTTGTTTCATTGAGGGTGGGACGTTACCAGGAGGCCTTGGGTCCGCTGCTCAACGCCAAGAGACTACAACAAAAACTGGGCTGGGCAAGTTACTACGACATCCAGGCTCAGGCCACGCCCCCTGCCTCTTCCCATTGGTTCTTCACTCTAGTGGGGCTGTCATGCTGTTTCCAAGAAGTGGACCAGCTGGAGGAGGCCCGGGATCACTGTGACCTGGCCCTCCGTGTCCTGACCCCTGCTGAGACTCAATCTAACACAGAGGACAAGCCCCTCCCTCTTGAGGATAAGCCCCACCCACTGACTGAGAACCCCCTCCCACAGACTGATGCACCAGGCCCACTTATTAACCGGCCCCACCCCCTCCTGTTGCCGTTGTTACGGGCTGTGGTTCGATTGTCGTGGCAGACAGGAAGAGACAAACGGCAGTGGGAGGAGCTTCTGCAGCACCTGGAGGAGCAGTGGGCGGGGTTAGACAATCAGCCAACCATCAAAGAGTTTCTGGTTAAACACAACCTGCAGGAGAGCGAGGGGGAGGTCTAGAACAACGCACACACACTGCAGAGTACAATCACTATGCTACTATAGAGTGCCGGGGCCAAAGTGCCCCAATATCCTGAGAAGATATCAGGACCTGAGACAAAGTCATAAAAACAATAAAAAGCCAAGATTTCAGGAGGATATTCATGATTTAAAAAAAAATTTAGACAAAAATGGAACCAAAAAAAAAGAAAATGAAAACGATATCATTATGAAAAACTGGTAATTTAGAGAGTAAAAAAATGTAATTTCAAGAATAGTCGGAAGAATAATATCATGACATTACAAAAATTCCGTAATTTTCCAAGAATAAAGTATATTTAATAGTACTTAAAGAGTTAAAGTGATATTAACAGGTAAAATAATAATAGTACAACATTACAAGAAAAAGTCGTAATATTTAAAAGAAAGCTACAATGTTTTGAGAATGCAGATAATTTTAGAGGAAAAAAACACTAAATAACAAGTAAAATTATCATATTAGGAGAAAAATTGTAATTGTAATATTTCACAAATCAGTCATGATATTGTAAAAAAAAAAAAAAAAAGGTCATGATGTAATGAGGAATTATTGTATGTTACCATATTGCAAATATTGTAAACAATGTCATGTACAATATTACAATATTGTGAATATTTAATTTTTTTTATTATTTTATTATTATAATATTATAAATATTTAATATTGTAATATACAATATTGCAATATTGTAAATATAGCAATATTACAAGAACATCTTGGTATTACAGGAAAAAAAGAAAAGGTTAGTAATTATATAAGTAATTCATATTTCTTTGCTGGGGGACTGAATTACATACATTTGTTTTAGCATTTCCAGACAAATTGTATTAATCTTATTCAACTGTTTCTCTTGCATAAAGTGTTGGACTGATGTGTCATATGCAGACTGAAAATATTACGACTTTTTCTAGTAAGGAGTAAGTTTTCATCAAAACTTTTTTTTCTCAAAATATTACGACTTTATTCACAAATATAATTTATTTATTTTGTAATACTCTGTTGTACTATGCATCATTCATTTATTCAGTCATACTAAAAGTATGTCTTAGCAGGTCAGTGATCGTTGTGAAGGGTCAGTTTACTGTTTGCATCCAAAAGTGAGAGCTGCAGCTCTGACTTCACCATAATCCTAAGAGCCGTGCTTAGCTGCGATCAGCCACAAACATTCATAAAGGGAAAACTTTTTTTTCAAAAATAAAAGAAGGTATTCACAAATCATCTTTACAATTAAAATGGTGTAAACACCGTTTTATGGTTTGGAGAAACCTTTTTTTGAAATGTGGGGACAAACAGATGATTATAAGAAGCAGAGGAAGGAGCAATTTCACATATTCACATTATTCTCTCTCTGTTAATTCAGATCTCAATATCAGTTATGGTACATTACATTTATGTACAGACATGTGAAACATCAGGTTTCTCAGGATGGACAAGAAGTCCAACTAATTGCCAAAATCTTAAAGGTCCCATATTGTAAAAATACGGGACCTTTAAAATTTTCAGTTACGATGTTGATGGCAGAAATTTGAAGAAGTGAAAGAATTAAAATCCCTTTTGCCTACTAAGGGCAAGAGTTCCTTCCGTTCCTCTCAGAGTCTGTGCGCTAACAGGCTACGCTGCATCTTCTCAAATATACAGCTACGTGTCAGTGCTACGGCTGCAGAGACAGCAGTCTGTGATTGGTTGTTTCTGATGTTGTTGGAGATTGTTGGTAGTGAAGCTCACGTGAAGCAGGTGGAGAAAAGACTCAGTTACCAGCTGCTTTAAAGTAACAAACATTTAGCAAAGTCAGCTTCACGTCAAACCTTCTGCAGTCTCAACCTCCACAGCGGATTAAAGGACAGACCCACAATTTTCCAGGCAGGTGTTTGAAAGAGGATTTTTTTTTTTTTTGCCCTAATCATTCTTCCTGTTCGTAATAACCATTCAGAGATCCCTTCTTGATGCACTTTCAGTCAGTGATGGGGACACAATCCACAGTCCTCGTCCGGTGCAAAAACACATTGTGAAGTTTACATTGTAAAGTGCATTAGAAAGGATCAGTTTAATGCTCTCTACCTACAGGAGGAATGATTACAGCCAGGAAACCAGATGGTCGTTTAAGTCAGTCTTGAAGCCCTTTAAAGGTTCCCTGTGGAGTTTTTGCAAACAAACAAAAGTTACATTTACGTGAAGTATTAGTTATTTTGTGCCTTAGGTCAAACAAACATGTTGAATGCCTTACTCCTAAAGCTAATTTTACATGTTTCACATTGCTGCAGTCCCGCCCCCTGCAGGTCAGTGGGATACTGTGAACCCGTGTTGGCAATCATGAGACAAACAAAGCAGCGGCTCGTGCAGGTCAAACTCCACAGAGTCGCCTTAAAGGGGCTGTTTGTCAGTTTTCTCGCTGGGAGCAGATGGTGCTGATTGTCACTTGACGAGCTTCAGCCATCTTTGCATTTATGATACATGAGGTTATAATACGTCCTCTGAGCAGCTACGTCTTCAGGGCAGATTGGAGGCTACAGCGAGTTGCTCTCAGAAAGGGCCAGGGCTAGCTGGTTAGCATGCTAACTTCAGTAGAAGAAAAGACGTGGTAGAGGTAACAGTTAATATTGGCGTTGTTTTCCACCTGGAGACAGCTCTTAGTGAGTGAAGGAATGAACTCACAGCATTTTCTTTACTGGTAAGAAAACAGCTGCTAACGCTAACGTTAGCTGTAGCAATAGCAAAACTTACAAATAGCCCCTTTAAAGACGTTTACCTCAGCTATAGTTCACACAGCAATGATCACAATCGTCAGTGTGTATCAGGGAGAAACTGACAGACTGATCCTGAACCTTTCATCCTGTGGCGCCTGTGGCTGAGCTGCTGTTCACTGTGATGATTATAATTCAGCCGGAGCACTTTGCTGTGAATTTTCTAAAACTATTTTCAGGATGTTCCTTAATACGGCCAGGATTATTTACTTTGTAATTAAGATTTCAATTCAGATTTGAGGAACAAAATAATTTTATTGCACTTTTTTTAAATCATCATCTGAATGAATCAAAGAGTTGATGAATCAGCATCTCTGCAGGTTATTTAAATGGAAGCCAGGCTGTAATATTCAACAGTCACAGACGTGTTAAATCATCTAATAACCTTCATCAGCTTCTCTCCTCAGCTGACTCCACGGTTCCTCTGCTTCAGCACACAGTCATTAGGGTCATGTCAGGGTCAGTACTGCTGCTTCTGTGATGAATATGTGGTGTTTTTTTTGTTTTAACGTGGATTTGGTTACTATGGAGACCAGTGGTTTTAGTGGTTTTGGTGACCTGGAGTGGATGACTGGATAAGGGACAAAAATAGATGTGAGGCACTGATTTACATCACCAGGATAAACGTGGAACAGATCTGATTAGTGAAGAGTTTCTCAGTTTTATTTTTAGGTGAAATGATCAGAACCACAAACAGGTTTTTATTCCTGGTGTTAAAAAAGTGATAAAAAAGGGACGAGACTCATTAACACACGGGGGAAATGATAAAAGCAATGAATCAGTAAATCAAATAAGTTTCAACAGATTATGCACACGTACAGATTCATGTTTTAACCCTGTGATGACGTCACATCGACACAAGCTGCTGACTGGAGGAAAACGTTCACATCATCCCTCCAGTCCATCCACCCCCTCCAGAAATCCTCCACCTCTAGAGAATTAAACCCATGACACAGTTGCAGGTAATAGAAACATGATGTTCAGCTTCAGTTTGATGCCTTTTCCAGAGCAGCTGTGTCGTTTCTCGCTGCTTCTTCATATTCTGTTACACAACGCACAGCATGGAGCATTTTCATCTGTGGTTCGGGTTAAAGATTCAGGCTGTGAGGGAGGAAAAGTGTGTTTTGGGGAAACTAAATATGAGGTTGTGCTGGTAATTTATCACAATTTATCAAATGTGCAACACTTAATATCGCTGTTACCTTTACGTAGGTGAGACAGTGAAAAGACTGAGCTCGTTTCTCACCTTCATTTAACCAGGTTCATCTTTTCAGATCTTTTGTGCAAAGTTGCAGCACAATCATTTAACAGAAACACATCACCGAGGCCAAATCTTATAATGTTTGTATTTGCATTTGCAAAAACAGATTCTACAGGTCCTGGAAAACCTGGAGTGAATATATTCATAAAAAGAAATCAAGCGCTCCACCAGGTTCCTGCACCACAGAGTGAGATCACAGGGTCAGCAGCTCTGTGTGGGCTCAACTCAGGGTTTCTTCCACCACGAAGCTGGCTCCCTTTTTACCAGGTAGATCACCATGGTAACAGATGCTGCAGGGCTAGCTTCAGAGGGTCAGATCAGCCCCAATTACTGACCAATCAGACCACCGGAAAAAACTGAGTCATCATTCTAACAGGATCCTGAGTGTCCACTTAAAACAGAGCTAAAGCCTTAGCCTTACTTTATTTCTGTAAATTATTTCTTATTATATTGTGGTAATGTGATTATCGGCTTGGGCTGATATTCCATAATATTCAGTAATATTGAATATCAGAATATTTTCCACCATATGCTTTTTTTTTTGTAGTTTTGCACAATCTGCTTCAAACTGCTGTTTAGTGGCTACATCACACACCTGAAACATAAAATACTATAATATCATCATATATCGTGATATTTGGGCTGGACTGTATCGAGGTAATATATTTTGGACACTCCTCAAACCTACTTCTTTACTTTTCACCTTTGTGAATCACTTTCTCACTGTTTCTCATCACATTAAGCTCTTCACTCATGTGTCTGATGAAGCTGCTTGTAGTCATCAGCTCCCCCTCCTCCACATGAACGCGCTCGTAGCCGTTAAACCCAGAGTTAACAGAGCCAGCTGATGAGCAGCTTTGTGATACCAGGCATCCTGCAGAGAGCCGGACCAGGCTGAAGTCACTTCCTGGTTCTGGCTCCAGGTTTTATCCCAGAGATGATCTGTGTCTGTAGCATCAGGAGGTCAGAACCCACTTTGTTTTGTAGGAATGTGTCTGTTTTATCATCCTGAGTCACAGCTGACAGTTTACAGTGTGGAGAACATGGAGGTTTTGGTGTCTGTGGGGTCAAGAGGTCAAAACAATGTCCCTGGTTCCAGTGTATCTGGGGACCTTTGTTGCATTTGAGTTTCTCTCAAAAAAAATTTCAACATTTTCCTGCCACACAGCTGTGAAAGCAGAGAGAATATTTGAGCTGTTAAATGAATAAATGAAATGTAATTTAATTCAAAACTGTCAAACAGATTTTACAGAAACTAAACAGTGGCCATGTTTCTAAGTTTGATTTCATTGTAATGATTTGAGGTGTGTTTTATATTTTCACTTGGATTAAAGGTTTATTCGGCCACGTTAAAGTAACAAACACGAGGTGTTTCTCTTCACCTGTTCAGATCACAGATGTGATTTCAGATCAGATCTCGCAGCCTGTTCTGTGTGGATTGAACTGTAGCAACGCTGCTTCATAGAGCTACATGCAAGTATATTTTCAAGTGTATTTTATTGAATAAATTTGTTATAAATTTCAGATCTCTCTTTTATTATTTCTTCATGTTTGAATTTTCTCTTGGAGTATCATGTTTTAGCGGCTGTTCTGCTATGAAGAATGTCTCTGAACACCCAGGAGCCTCAGTGATGTTCCAACACCAAGTGTGATGTGGAGCCTGAGCTTCCTGTTCGATGCTCCGTGATCAGAAGAGTCACAGTTGACTTTCTCCTTTAGTTTTTATCTCCACAGGCCTCTAGTAGTTTTGACTTTGTCTTAAAGCTCCACAGTCTAAAGGTAGATGTCCATGTGTTTGTGATTCTAAAGCAGGTCTAGGTTCTATATTAATACTGTGAAAGTATCAAAGCTTCAGTCCACAGAGAAATGCACACAGCCTGTATTCAGACACTGAGCCTTAAAACCAGCCGTCAGGACTTCTGGAACTTTGTGATGTCACAACAAAGCAGTCACCACTCTCAGCCACGGCCCAAGCCCCGCCCACCTGGACCCACCATCCAATTCAATCACTCAGAAAACAATCAGACCTGTTGAGATGTAAAACTGCACCGAGATGGTTTTTGGTTCTTAACAGCACAAATATATCTTCTGATGGAGATCAACATATGGGACATTTAAAAGACTCAGATATTTTCTTACATGGTCGTTCAACTTTTATGTGATTTCACCAGGAGATTCAACAGATGCACAACTTTCCTCCTGTTGCTAAAAACTCCCACTGAGTAAGGACCATTGTCTGAATTGTGAACTGTTGAAATAGATCAAGTATTTCCAACATCAACGCCTCATACCAGCTAAGGTCTGTTGTTCAACATCATTAAACCCAGATTTCATAGAGTCAGTGTTCAATTATCTGTTTTATTATCAGTGCATATCTCACTCTGCTGTGGGAGCTCAGTAACATGAATCTTTCCCATGACAGCTGTGAAACCTACATCCTTGTGTTCACACCCATACTCTTCTGAGGAGGAGTCCAGTCAGACAAAACACAGAGCACCTGTGGGGGTGTATGAGGGGGGTGTGGGGTCCACAGCAAACTGTGGTTAGAAATGACTGTTTTATACCTGAGCAGGAAAAACCGACAGTGTCAAAATGTGTTGTGTTTCTGTCTGAAACAGTGAACTGACTGTGTGTTACACTAATCAGTCATTTTCCTGATTTGATTCTCCTCCTGCTGATGTAGTTTCACTTGTTCGTTGTTTACTTTTGTCATTTATTTGTCCAGCAGCTGTAAGGCCGCTCGGTCACCAGCAGAGGTCGCTCCGCCTCAGCTCATGTTGCAGTGATGACGCACTTTCAGATTCAGAAGGACAACAGGAGGCCCTGAGGAGTTCACTGTTTTATTACAGCATGAAAATAGATTCTAAAATAAATCACATCTATTGCTGTCTACTGGTTAGACCGGCTGAGGCGGCCGTTTGGTGGTGGGGTCTGTTCACGATCCACAGGTGCTGGAAACAGATCTGCACCCAGACTCAGTCCATGTGGTTTTAATGTCACTGCTGCTGCTTTTCTCTGCACAGCTGACGAGTGTTAGCTGTAAATAAGTCCCATCGTCCTCCACAAAACATCACCATGGTGACAAGGCCAAGAGCTGAGGCATCAGCTGCCGTAGAAACGCCGGTTGCTGTAGCAACGGTCACAGAGCAGGACTGAAGCGCCAACATGGCTGTCAGTGGAAAGTGTTTGTCCAAACCCAGAGAGCTGTCAGTCAACAGCTCCTGAACAGTTGGAGGATCAGAACTTCAGGTGATTCATTAGTCAGCCGTGTGTCACAATGATCCGTTTCACTGCTGAAATTCAGACTTGTCACAGAATGAAAAGCTCAGGTGTTAATAACAACAGCTGTTCAGCCGTTGTTAATAACACTGATAAATAAAGTTACATTTAAACCAGCAGAGGTGATAATTTAAAAAAAAATTAAAAACTTGAGCTGCAAGAGAAAAATAAAATCAGATCAAAATAATGGACAGTGACAGTCAACATGGCAGCTCTGTGTCAAAGTAATTCATCCTAATTCAGAGCAGTTCTCATACAATACAGCACAATAAAGACCGAACTGGAAACTGCTGCAAGATGAAAACAATGGAAGTTGACTTTGGAGTTGTCATCAGTCAGGACAAGTTCAGATATTTTGCATTAATCTGCTAATTGTTGTTCAGTTGTTTGTCAGACCAGTTTATCACTGGGTTTTAACCTCAGCAGTTCTCCAACCTGAAAACCACACAGGTCGTTTTTTTCTACCCTCGGATACGACCAACAGGACTGTCCCTACGTCGCCGCACTTTTCCCTTTGCTCCTGTCATCATTACTACGACCACTAGGTGTTGCCTAGCAACAAAACCTAACCATGGGTCATAGTAACCTGCTGACAGACGACCTATGACCTCGTTTGTTACAGGACAGTCTCGATGTAACAGTCTGTTCGACGGCCTCAGTGTCTGACTTCACCAGCGGACGAGAACCTGTTCGCTCCACTGACTCTGCTCCACATGAGGTCGAACTGTTTGATTTGGGGCGAAGCACCAACGACTCACATCCAGAGCCCTGAACCGGGAGGCAGCATGTGCGTCTGTTTTCCCATCATGCTCTGATTCCCCAAAGCTGCATTAGGCGAGATTTTCAGCCCCAGCTGTCCTCTGTACACTGAACTTATGAACTTGGTGCAGCAGTGTCTCATCCACACTAACTGTTGATTCTCACTGTTTTTCCAAAAAATCAGGGCTGTGATGAAGAAATGTAGAAATTTGAAATATTATTTTATCTTATAAATAAACAGTATATCTGTTTAGCAGCTGATTATTCAAAGGGAAAATAGTTCACTGTTATTTTTTCTGTGTTGTCACTGTAAAGAAAAACAAAAATGAAAGAAATCTCCAGTGACAGAACTGTGTAATATTAAAATAGACTCAGTGTTGAATACAGCAGGTCCACTTCCAACTAATTAGTGATAGCAGGTCAGCAGAGCATGTAAAAGTGAAATGATAACTGTACACACATAGGTTTTGTAAGATTGGTCATATATGCAGAATAAAGTTTTCTATAATGGATTAATAATGAATTGATATTTACTTTACTACTTATTTCCCTATAATTAGTACCAAAAAAATTTCATAGCTCAGGAAACTTATTTGGAAATAACAGCTCATTAATCAATGTAATGCTTTATTTTATGGTTCTGTAAATTCCAATTTATTTCCATTTATTCCTCCTACAGGAGTAATTTGGTAGTAATTACAGGTAGAATGCTAAACTACAGCACGACCTCATTCAGAGGACAGTTTAGCAAAATAATATATAGAATAAAGGGTCCAGTAATAAATGAATGAGTAATAAACATTCACTGCTTTTTCTTTCATGTAAATTCATTTAAATATTGATAAGCTCAACACAACAAATTGAACAAATTAAAATAACTGTCTCACAACTTTGTCTTTTTTCCTGTAATCAGAACCGAACTACATGTTATCTTCAAGGAATTTTAAAATAAATTATGAGGAAGTAGTGGATCTGTAAAATGTAAAAAAGTGTCACCAAAATCTGGTTTAAAAGAAATTCATCTTCAATTAATGACGTTTTAAATCAGCACAGAAAACAGCAGTGATTCAGCATCATGGTGAGAACGAGCAGCCGGCGGCTGACGTTGAAAGAAGTGATTGGATTTGAGTCCAAAAGTAAAGATAATGAAAGTGTAAAACCAAACACTGGAGTAAACTTTAAATTCCATTTGACAGCGAACTAAACTCACAGCAATGATAGTTAAGTTTTCACAGTTTACTGACATTGTTTTACTGGAGTCTGGATGAGATCCACCAGACTCCCGTCGATAATCTGCAGGTCGACAGGTTCGTACACATGTTGTCAGGTCACAGGCTGCGTGGACACAGAAATACAGAGAGCTGAACTGTCATGTCGTACAGCCCGTCCTGTATCATCATGAGCTCATCACACACACACTCCTGACGTCACACACACACAAACCTGAGCACAAGACATTACAGTGCAGTTGTACTAAGTCCCTACGAGCAGACCCACAACACCACAGACTGCAGGACAGTCGTACGACAACTACACCTCTGATTACTGCACAGCCCTTAAAAAAAACACTCAAAATGAAAGAGTCAGGACCAGGTTCACAAAGCAGACTCTCAACTTCTCCACTGTTTTCATAACATCAATGAAAAGAAATGTATTTAATTTTTCTTCACAATTTTCACCCTGAAGTCTTAAAAGTGAAGTTCTCAGATTTGATTTAAAACTTTTGAACCATCAGAAAATCTCATAACCTCTCAGATCATCTCCTCATGTAAAGCAAACTAAATGTTAAGGGACGAGGCCGATGTTATTCTCCATGTTTCATGTTGTCAACAGCTCATGAAAAGAACCACAGTCCCTCCCTGGTTCTGTCCTTCACCACTCCCTACGTATGAGACACTGTTCGCAGACAGAGGTGAACACGGACGTCACACTTTTCATTCACTGTGAGATTTTGTTGATGGAACTAATATAGTGCATCAAAGTCACACTCAAGAATTAGGCGTTCATGTAATGTAGTGGATGGTACGGCTGAACAATTAATGGAAATATCACAAAAATCACAATTGCAGTATCTGCCAAAATAACTGCAATATGATTTGTTGGCATATCATTCAGACCTGGTTGACAGTAAATATAGTGCACTATAATATGTAAACAGGCAGTGATTTCAGACAGTGTGTTCGTCCATCTGACTGCCCTCAGCTCCGAGCCCATTGGCTCCTACCAAAGACATGAATCTTTAAAAACATCTCATAAATATATTGTTTCATTATTTCAAAACGTCTCTGTCAATTCTTAAAACAGCTGCTCACTGTAGTTTTAACAAACAAACAAGAGGAAATTGTGCATTTGTTAGGGCCTATTTTCAGTGGCAGATTAATCCACATTTGGTACCGCAGTGACGTGTGTGTGGGACTGAGTGTAAATAAACAGTGTGTGTTCATGGTGATGAAGGAACATGTCACCCAGTGAAACTGTGGCTCACACATGTGTTTTAATAGTTACTGGACAACAATGGAGCTCAGAGGAATAAGATGTATCTGGACACAACAGTTGTTGGATGAGTTAAATAACCATTAATTTGAATTTAGACATGTGGTTTGTTGACAAGATGAAAAACATAGAATATCACCAGAGTCATCCTTTAAAAAAAAAAAAAAACATCTTTTTTCACTGTCATGAAATTTGGTCGTATGGAGAACAACTTCAATTCAGCCACATCAATAGTTAGTTAGTTCCTTAATTTGCAATATTATTAATACATATTAATACATTATTAATACATTTTGATATATTTCCAGCAATTCAGTTACTAAACTTGAGCTCGAACAAATAAAAAGTCCAGTCTGTGGAAAAAATACAAAGACACTGACTTTAACACTCATAATTCTTTGGGTGAACCTGGACATGCTTGTTCTGTGCTAATCATGAGTTAGCATGCTAGGTTTATACTGTAATAATAACTCTTGTTTATGCCAACAGTTGATTGTACACTAACATCTACATACAGACACTAGCATAACAAGATGTTGGTGAAAAGCTGAAGTAATTTTCTACTCAAGGCAAAATAATGGATAAAATATATAAAAACTAATATGATTATAAAATAGACTTTTACATCGTACAGTTATTCCAGATTGTCCACAAACCAAAGTCACACAATATCTTTGGCTAAACACTACTAACAAGTTAGTATCAAACTTTATGTTCTCTTTCTTTCATGGCCATTCAACACACACACACACACACACACACACACACACACACCCACGGTATAGAAAAAGAAATCCTCAAATATATTGATTTGATGAGTCCAGCTTTGTGATCCTGTCTTCAGGATTTCACCTCCACCAGACACCCACACAATATGAAAATAAATCAACATTTTCTTGTATTTAACAAAATTGCATTGAACAGTTTCATCATATGACACATTATTACATCATAACATTTAACCCTGATTAACATTTCTCAAATTCATCCAACAAAGATTCTTCCAAAGGTGCCTGTAATCATATTGGCTCATAGCAGTTTTTGTGACAACCTAAAGGAGATACTGGATTTGTCAGGAGTGTAATCCCACTGTTACACTGTTATATCTCACTACGCTGCAAGGGAACCGACTGTGCAACCTGCTGGCTGGCTGTACTGGGACCAGTGTGCTCCTGCTGCTGTGACCCAGTACTCCGCCACACACATAATCAGATGACAAACTAGATTTAAAATCTGATCCGATATTTTTTGGGGAAAAAACTCCCTGAATTTCAGGCTGGATAAAAGTCTCATTTAGTCATGTGAAGATTGAAAAGTAGCTCCGTCTGTTTGACTTTGCTGCTGATGGCTCACTTCATAACGAAGCACTCCACGTTGTGATGTGTGCTGAGAGTTGGTGATGTGCGGTGTCTTCTCTTGTGTTACCGCGTCAGATGGTTATATTTTTACAGATGTCAGGAGCTGAAACACATTGAAGGAACAGGTTGACATATTACAAAATGTGTTGAGAGTCAAATGAGTCTGTCCATTAAATATGAGGCTACACCGAGCAGCTGGTTAGCTTAGCTTAGCATGAAGCCTGGATAGAGGGGGAAATGGCTAGGGTTAGGGTTAGGCTGGCTCTGTCCAGAGGTAAATAAAATCTACCCCCCACATTCTCTAAAGGTCACTAATGAACATGTTATATCTCCTTTATTTCATCTGTACAGAAACCAAAGTGTAATAGAGTTATGAGCTGGATTCGCCAAGTTTCCCTGAGTTTCCAGTCTTCATGCTAAGCTAAGCTAACTGTCTCTTGGCCATTGCGTCATATTTAAAGTGAGACATGATCTCATGTGACTCTCGGCATGAAAGTGAATAAATGTATTTCCCAAAATGTCAAATTATTCCTTTAAAGATTATATGATCTCTGATCTATGGCACAACAGGCCAGCCTTCATTTGCTGAACAGATACACTGCACAAGTCATCTTCGGACAGCTGAAATCACTGAATGCAGCACAAGACAACGAACCGAATAGAAGTCTTTTAAAATAGAAACCCAGTTGCACACAGTGCTGCGTGGAGACTTGTGAGACTTCTCCACAGAGTCTGATTTATTTACACTCCAAGTCTGTGTGAGTGTGTGGAGATTAGAACGGTAAACCACCCAGGAGGAGCCAGTGGAAGTGGTGACTGGAAAAAACAACAGTGTGGTGAAACGCAGACTGAGAGGATTTAAAGGCTGTTTGATCACACAGGTGCAGAAATCCTCTAACAAGCTTGAACCGAGCAGAGCCTCCCAACATTTTGTAATTTCAGAGACTCGACCTTGACATTTTATGGCACAGAGACAGAAACAAAGGCAGTAAACCAGAAAAGGAGATGAAGACACTTTTCCACCAGGCAGCAGAGCCGATGGTGTGATATTTCACCAGTCACAGTCGGTCTGGTGTGTGAAGAATCCGGTCAGTCCAGTGAGTCTGTTAACGCTGCAGAGTTTGGAGCCCGTGCAGCTCGTTAGTGTCCTTTAACCTGCAGAAACTCATTTCTATAGCAAACGTTTCATCAGAGGTTCTGTCAGACACTGATGTTGCTTTAAACTAGATTGAATCAGTCTCTCCAAGATTGTCATACTTGATGATTCATGTTCATTTCGACCTTTTCTGAGGATAGACTGTAGGTGATTTTCCTCCTGAGCCCCACTTTTATTATCTTTGGCCACGTTTTTAATTCTCCCATCGCTCTTTTATTTCAGACCCATTTGAAGCGACACTTCCAGGGTCTGACGCATCAGCCATAACACAACTCAGATCCAGATTCACTAAGGTCGCGGTGGAAATCCAATTTACTGATGGTTCTGCAATTTAAGTTTCACTGCAGCTCAGATTTTACTTAATGAGTCTGGGCAACCGCTTTGTGTGTGTAATGTAAATGTCATGTGATTAGGTCTGTGAGGATCTTTCTGACTGCAGGGGTTGTATGCAGTGCAGTGTGAAAAGGACACTAATATTGCTAAATCCACTGAGAGCCAACAGTTGTCTTCAAGCGTTTGGTTTTGTAGTTGCATATACACTGTGTGGTTGAGTCCTTCAGGCTCTCACAAACGTGTCCATGTGAAACTGTTGGCAACAAGTTTTAGAAAATAATAAACTCTTTTTGTCACTAGA
Organism: Trachinotus anak; assembly: GCF_046630095.1. NCBI lineage: Eukaryota > Metazoa > Chordata > Actinopteri > Carangiformes > Carangidae > Trachinotus > Trachinotus anak. The sequence continues at coordinate 1,029,225 of NW_027273873.1, forward strand.
TCGTAAACATGTTTCATCTGTGTTGATTGTGTCGTTGTCTGACTGCAACAAGCTAGTTAATGAGCTAACTATCTAGTAAGTTAGTTAGCAAACAGCTAGCTCACTAGTTAGTAAGTTAATTACCATGAGGCCATAATTCCAATTTGAGAGCGCTCACACATTAATCCAGGTGGTTAGCGCTCGTGCTAAATTAGCTGCTTTTGTTGTTGTGTTATGTGTTTGTAGCAGCTTCTTACCAAGTAAAACCAAATACAAACAAGCAGCATGATATTTAAGGGTTATTTTGACGTGACCTCCAGCAGTGGTGTGATTGGAGCCATTCTGCTAACAGTTTGTTGACATGTCTGTAGTTCTTCTCACCAATCAGGACATAACGTCGCTGTCACATCACCTGTTTCTGCAGTTCACGTAGCAAGAAGCTTGTCAGTGAGCTTGTAAGCTAATTAGCAAGCTGTTTCCAGCTACTCTGTGCAGGATTCTTACTTAGTGTGTTTGGTTCATGACGTCTGTAAAGTGTGTCCATGGGACCTGGATGACTGAGAGTAATCAAGATGATGTTAAAAATTGGTATGAGCCTATGAGATTTGCAATAAAACCAACCTGCCAAACCTGGCAAACTTGAGAACCCCCTCTGTGTTGCCCATATGTTTTCTTTTCGTTGTAACAGCCTCTGCTTTGCATGGTTAAACCCATCTGTTTGTCCTTTAGCTTCTCTCCCTGCTTTATGACAATATTCACTGAGCGCTGTGTTCCTAAACATCTGTTCTTGATGAACAAAGCTTTGCATCTGTTCAAAATAATGTGATTTATCACATGTGATTGATACATAGGATCAGCACGAGCTCAGCAGTTACTGTGCACAGTTACTACTCATCTTTCTGATTTGGTCATTTTCGCAGAGCTTTACACTTTCATCACCCAAACCTTCAGTGAATCTGAGCCTGAGTGACAGACTGAAGGTTTCAGTCAATCACCAGCAACTGATGGTACAACTGTGTGAGAGGTTTTCCAATCAGACAGTAGTAACCGACAACAGAGGGCTGGGACAGAGCTGACTGTCGCTTTCCACGCGTGTCCCATGAGTCAGCAGCTCCTCCACTGTCGTCCAATCATCGAGCAGCTTGCTGTTCCTCAGCCGGTTCTGCTTCATGTGGCTCAGCTCCAGCACCGTCTGAGACGACAGTGACCCCTGAAGTCCCCCAGCCTGCTCCTCCCCTCCTCCCCTCCTCTCTCTGTGTTGCCGTGACAGCGCCAGGTGACGTCTCCTTTCCGTCCGGCTCCAGTATCGCCCCGCCAATCGGCCATCATCTCCTTCCTCCTCCCCTTCTTTCTCCCCCTCTCCTCGCATCTCCTCATCTGTTGTGACCTCGCTGCGCTCCCTGGCCAATCGGTGAGCTCGGGCTCTAAGCAGCTGGTTCCTGACTGACTTCTGATTGGACAGTCTGGAACGGGGAGAGGGTGGAGAGCGAGGGCTCCGTTGCGGGGCCCCCAGCGTACTGTAAAAAGGAACAGGGGGCCCTTTAACATTGCCGGTGCGATTCCCAAGAGTCTGAAAACCACGAAAGTCTGATGCTCCACTGGAGCCCGATCCAGGACTCTTGGAGAGGGAGTCCTCTTCTCTGCTCCGACTGGTGCCTTGGCTGTTTCTCAACATGTTCTGATGATTGGTCAGACTGGTTCTGTCTATGCTGAGGTGACTGGTGGGGTGACAGTTACTGGGATAACTGGCCCTGCTCCTCGGCCCAAGTGCGTTGCTGGATGCACTTGGCTGGCTGGTCTGGAGTTTGTTTTTCAGAGTGTTTGGATCTGTCATGTTGGGGTGACTGGCCCTGCGGCGGCGCCGTCCTTCACTCAAATCTGTTATTGTTCGACTGCGCCCCGGAGCCTCTATCGTCCTGCCTCCTCCCTGCTGCTGCTCCAGCCACAGTGCCCTCCGCTGGCAGGGCTCGGTACGACACCCTGTGGATAGAAAAAAGAAATCATGTGCAGAGGTTTACGTTACATCTGTAAATCTATAAATCTGTCTGTAGCCATTAGAGCTAGCATGTTGCTGCCTGCGTAAACCCCATCCTCCCACTGTGGGAGTGTCTCAACAAGGGACCTGTAGCTTCTTAGTGCTAAACAATGCACACAGGGGTTCTTCACCCAACAACCCCGGGTTAGAGGGATTTATTGGAATGTTCCTCTGCTAATAAATACTGTGTTTATGTTTGTCCCAGTAGGTTTTATGTTACAGGATCATGTGGCATGATGGACAGTTTAAGAAAATGATTTGTAGAGATTTATTTACCCATGGAGGGGGAGGGTGGCGAGCAGTGGCGAGGTAAGGTGGGACTCCTCTCAGCTCTGTGGAAGTGAACTGTTGTGGTTGTGCTGTTACCCACAGTGCAACGGGACGCCTGTGGTGCTCCCGGATGAGTCATCGGAGTTGTCTCAGGGATAGATTCCAAATCCCAGCGTCCTCTCTGCTCTCGAGGGGAGTGGCCTGAGCGGAGATGATGAGTTTGCCGATGGACATGACTTCCATGAATCTTGTGCAACCGTCTGTGCTCCCCGGTGCTGACGCTGTGGAAGCCCGAGTCGCTGGGTTCAGAGGAGATCAGGGATTCGGAGGAAGAGGAAGAGCCTTGGGAAGAAGGGGTGTGGCCTGGCAGTGATGACATGGCATCTGTCTCGGCCTCGGAGTATGTCATCCGGTGGTGTGGGCTGTCGGGGCCACAGCCGAGCCCACTATCGAGCTCGCTGAGGGGAAGGTATCCTAGAGGACGATCAGACCGCCAAGGTGGATGATAGTCGGACTATAGAGACATTAAGGGAGAATTTCGATTGAATTAAAAGTTAAGTTACTTAAAAGTACAGTAAAAGTACAAGAATGCACTAAATCAGCGTAAATTTATCAGGTTAAAATTTTAAGAAACTACATATGTAAATAACTACTGTTAGTTACTAAAAAAGAAAACAGTTATGATGTAAATCACTGAAACCTGTCTGGGGAAATTCTTGTGCTCCATTTCTTCAGTGTTGTAACATCCAATCAGACAGCTCTCTGAGTTCGGCTGGTAGGGCAACATTTCCGGACCCTGGAACAGCAAGAGAAGATGAAATTATAATAGTCATCAATAAACATAAGTTGAGATTGGAAAAGAAGGATAAACAACACAATCATGACTCACCTGGTAGTCCAGCCTGTCCAGGTGATCTAAGCTGTAGGAGACGCTGGGCAGGTAGTTGTTACCCAGGTGCTGGTCATTTGATGGTCTGGGCAGGTAGCCATTGGGTGGATACACATCAGGCGACATCATCATGCGACCATTGGCAGGGTATAGGTCAGGTGACACAGTCATGTGACCGTAGTAGGGCCTGTGTAGACGAGGCAATTGCGTGATGTCATGTTTTATAAGAAGGTGATGTCAAAGAGAATTTATAAGTCAGAGAGTGCACCGAGAATTTCAGCCTTCACATCACGTAGGTCTATGCTTGAATGGGAAAGATATAATCTGTGATGTGTACATTTCGCTATGAATATTTATAGTCTTCATCTACATGCATAATAACACCATGTTTTGCACTGACAGCAGAACAACCTTCAACTCATGAATATTTATGAGCCGAATGAGAGACCAATGCAACATCATGCTGACCTTGCAAACGAAACTTGGCCACAAACCCCAAAGTAAAATATATTTTCCCTCTATTTGAGTCGTAAATCGACAGAACCTCTCACTTCAGTCCTTCTACGGTGGCCCGTTCTCAAACCAGTTTTTTTGTTTTTTCCCATCCTAAAATTTTTCCTCTTGTCCAAAACTTCTACCCTGTATTTACACTTTTGCACTTTTCCAAAATATTTTCCAAAACTTTGACTTTACTTCCAAACCACCTTTCTATTTACACAATTGCACCTTATCCCAACTTTTCCCGCCACTCTATGTAAAGAAACAAGGGATGTATTGCTTCAATACAGGACACAGCATTTTATTTTCAAGTACAGGGCGATCCCATAATATATGGGACAGTCCTACTCAAACCTGATCTTCCCCTAAACCTAACCAAGTTGTTTCTTTGTTTTTTTTCCTCCATCACATCATAAAAGTGGTTAGTCATTTTTCCAACAGTGATTTGTAACAGTTTATCTGTTTCCTACTGCCAGTAGGGGACACAAATTCAGGAAATGCATTTATGGGTCGTATCAGAGGGTAGATAAAAATGATCAAAACGGTTGTGTAGGTTGGACGACTTGTTGGCCTTTACCGAGTCCACAACTTTGACCCTGTCCCAAATGTTCATTCAATTACTGGTTATTTACCACAGGAACCTTTTTATCTGAGTCCGAAAATTTTGCTTCATTCCCAAACTTCTACCCTGGTGTCAAATTGTTTACCACAAACACAAATATATACCATTATTCTCAAACCTTTACCCTGGTTTGAACCGACCCAGTTTTTTGATTTTTACCCTGATCACATTTGTTTACCTCTCTCCTAACTACTTACCCACAGCCTCAACCCTGCATCCCATTCCCAAAGTTTTATAATAGGTAGTGTTAATTATATACCTAGCCAAGGTCAACTGCCCGTTCTCCAATCCTTATTAAAGCGTCATCTTATCTTAACCTTTTATAATTATTATGAGCAGTGGTTTTACAATTGCTTTCTTTATTTGCATGTATGTCCTCAAGGCTACACAATGCTCACATAAAAACATTAATACTGACACAAATAAGATTCATACATTGCTATAAAACTGAAAAGCTTAACAGTATGTCCTCAGTCTCCCTTCCTTCACCCGGGATGATCCCAGTTACATCATTCTGTCCTTGTCCCACCCTAGAACCCTTTACCCCTCACTCCTCTCCCCAGGCTTTCCCCACAGTACCTACCCTGCGCTGTAGCCGTCTCCCTGGCCTTCCTCACCCTCCATCAGTCCCATGGCTCTCAGGGCCTCCCAGTGTCTTTCTGTTGGAGCGCTGCATTCAATTGCACAACGGGACCGCCGCCTCCTATGACCACGTCCCCTTCTCCCTTCCGCCTGCATAGTGATTGGCTGGCCATACTCGTCCACAAAGTGCAGCTCCTCTCGGTGTCGGTGGTGAGACGGTTCATGAGTCTTGGCCTGATGAGACATATCAGAGTTTGGACTGTAGCTAAAGCTAAAGGAAGGTTTTTAGCAGGTGTATCTTCTCAAGTTATTCTGTCTCTACCAAATTACTATATTGTATTATGTGTAGTATTGATGAAGAAGAGGGGCAGCATAAATACACTGTGCCAAAGTGGGAGTTCAGCCTCCAATACAAGGTCAGTCAGTTCTTTTGATCGAACTTTTTGGCGTGACTGACTACAATTGTGTTGCATAACGTGGCATATGATTCACACTGTCTTTCTATATAAAAAGATAAAAACTGGGCCATTTAGTATAAGTTGGAGAGCCGGAAAAAGAGTCTGTAGGTTTTTGTTCCAGCTACACAGCAGCTGATTTCACTGATTATTTCCTCTCATTCTGGCTGAAGGTGAGTTGACTAGTGGGAACAGCTGCTGAGGTGTCCTGGGAAGACCCTTAACCCTCCATGACACGTAGTGTGAGAATACTGATTTCACTCATTGTCAACATATATAGCTCAGACAGATGGCTCTCACCAAATGAGAGACTGAAAATCTGTTGCTGCCCTGGTTCTCCTGTGAAGCTGCAATGTTCATTAACCACAAAAAACACTGGATGGATGAAAAATGGAGAGAAAGTTTAACAGGTTTTTAGATCCTCACCACTTGTAGTTTTTATTTAGCTTCCTAAATGAAAGACCAAGCTGTTACCTGAACCAAAGGGGCTTATCCTCCATACGGTGGCTGTTGTAGGACATTTCAGAATTTCATTTCGGACTACATTTTTACACTTGGCTCACCTCTCATTAATCTAAAAGCTGCACGTCTCTGTGTCCTGTGGAGTTGTCTTGTAAACAAACAAAGGGTTCTGTTTACATTTTTCCCAGCCTCATCAACAAGGCCAGAGACCCCCACTGTCTCTGCCTCCTCCTCCCCACCTGACTCCTCTGTATACCCTGCCTGCAAATCAATTTCCCTGTAGGGGACAATTAAGATACTTGGCACTGTGAAATTGGATTACTTGTTTTCCATACTGTAACTATTGCACCATTCATATTGCACATATTTGTATTTTATTTATATATTTTATGATATTTTTGTATTTTAGCTATCTGACTGCATTGATTTGCTGTATCTGTCTTTATACCTTTTCTTCTTACTACACCGAAACACTGAAGCAAATTCCTTGTATGGAAAAACCTACTTGGCAATAAACCTGATTCTGATTCAGTATCATTCACAGAAACACACCATTAAATACATTTCTGTTTTAATTTGCACAGCTGATTTTTTTTTTTTTTTTTTTTTTTTTTGAATATATTTTGAAACCTGCATCTTTTCCATCCATTTTACTTTTATGGTGTCGTCTTCTACTCGACTTCTGCTGCCACGCTGCTGTGTATCTTGGTGTTACGATACAAGCATGTTTAAGGTTTTTAGAACCAAAAACCATCTCAGTGTAGTTTTACATCTCCTCTCTCAGGCTTCTCTCTGGAGGTCAGTCAGCCAATCAGAAGAGAGGATCTGAGCCTCTGTTTTCTGAGTGATCCAATAAAAATACAGCAGATTTGGAGAAACCAAATCCTTCAAGGTTGGATGGTGGGTCCAGGTGGGCGGGGCTTTGGGGCATTATTGAGAGCAGTGACTGCTTTATTGTGACATCACAAAGTTCCAGAAGTCCTGACGGCTGGTTTTAAGGCTCAGTGTCTGAATACAGGCTGTGTGCATTTCTCTGTGGACTGAGGCTTTGATACTTTCACAGTATTAATATAGAACCTAGACCTGCTTTATAATTACAAACACATGGATATCTTGCTTTACACTATATGGGACCTTTAAGAAATCAATAATACACAATAGATAAGGCAGAATCAATTATTTTAGAATTTAACTGATATTTTACATCAGTTATGTAAAAAAATTCATTTTTTGGTAACTACATGGCTCATTGTGGATTATCTTTCTGAAAAAAACAGAAAGCCTCAAATGTAAAATGTAAGTGTGTCACCATTCTGCCAACTCGGGACGTAAAAGGACAGCTCCAGCCCTGAAGGATATTCTGTCATTATGTCCACTGAGTCCAAGTGACGACAAAACTGTAAAAGTGGTGGTTTGTGTGATAAAATCACATGTGAAAGTTAAGATGCAGGAAAGTTAAAGAGACTCGGATCTTAACAGCAGCACGATGTAGGTCAGGATTCAGCAGCCCTCTGTGACCCCTGGGCCAGCACTGGAGTCTTTACACTCAGTGCAAGGCCTGAGGCGCGCGCACACACACACACACACACACACACACACACACACACATTAACACAGAAATTCAAGCACACATGCATACAGAAAGATGTGCACAAATACATAAACCCACAAGTTCATATATGTGGAAACCTGCTTCACTCAAAGTCATACGTGCAGAAACATGAACACAAATACACACACTGCATCACACACGCAGCAGTCAGAGTGAGAGTGATGTGCTGTACCCTGGAGAAGTGTGTTGCGCTCCACTGCACTTTGACAGTAACACAGACCGATCTCTCTCTCTCTCTCTCTCTCTCCCTCTTCATCTATCTGTCTCTCTCTCTCTCTCTCTCTTTCTCTCGCAGTTTTTTTTATGAAGCTTTGACTCAGTTTTCACTGAGTCTCAATGTGCCAAACGCTGCAAAACGCAACACTCCTCGCTCTCAGCACAAAATCTCAGTTCGCATGCAGAATGAAATAAAAGTGTCAAATGCAGCACGATGTGTAAAACTGTATCAGAGAGAAGAGTTGATGCTGTGAATTTTAGTCACTGCACTCAAAAAATTATGCAGTGAAATAAAAACTCCCATCAAATGGAACACTTTCAGCCTAAATCATGTTTTAAATTTTTTTTTTTAAATAATGCACAGTAAACATTCAAACATAACAACACATACAACCTAAAGAAGGATGCAGAGAAAAGAGAACGAATATCTCTAGACTTTCAGAATCAAACATCCAGTGACGTTCTGCCTCACACTCTCTGTACAAACCTACATTCAAACCCACATGAATGTATGAATGTGAATACTGGATGTTACTTTACAGACACTCATAAGATATTATGTTCGGTCAAAAGTTCTTAAACCCTCAGTGACCATTCCTCCACCATATTTAATTATTTCACCAGTACCTTGAACAACGCACCTCCACCAGTGCAGCCCCCTGTGTTGTTTTAATATGTCTTCTCATAAATAAATGACCCCGTAGGTCGTTGGTGCAAGCAGCTCATTATGTTTTATTGCTAAGCAACATCCAGCACATCATGTGAGTCAACATCAGTCCTTTCTGCAAATTTTGTTGCAGAGTGAAAGCATTGGACGGAAAACCACTGTTCATTTCCTGTTTCAAACCGATAGTCAAGGTTGTCTCTAACCTTAACACTGTCTTTATTACTGCAACCATGACAGTGAACATCCTCTGACCTTAATGAAATAGTTATTTTTACCCAAACTAGACCTTTCGCTAAACCTAACCAAACCTTTACCACAACATAACAACACACATGAACATTAACAGTAGTTTTTAACAGTTTACCTCCTACTGCTGTAGACCTGCTACTTGAGGAAACACTGAGTTGTATCAGAAGTTATGGAGAAACATCTTATGTGGTCCTCTCAGGTTGGAAGACCTAATGTTTAATACAGTGCTGATTTTGGTCTCTGCGTACTTTCCACCTCACTGGAAATTGGACCTATATCTTGAGTTGTGCATTCACACAATATTAAAGGAGCTACTTATAGGTTTTGCTAAGTGCTTGGTCTCAGTGGGAATTGTTGGGTCTCTTTCTTAAACTTTAAAGAGAAGGTCTTGACCTCCTTCATTTGGAAAGTGCCTTGAGATAACATCTGTAGTGATTTGGCACTAAATAGATAAAATTCGACTTGACTTGACTAATGTTAGCATCAACAGCTGCTTACTCACCCATCTAGAAGAAACGTTGAGTTCTGCATCAAACCTCATCCCTTCACTCACCAACAGCTGAGGTGGAAAACAGCCCTTTTGTTTTAGTTCTATTTCTATCACTTCTTTTCCTGAATTTAGCATGCTAACCAGCTAGCTCCAGCATGGTTGGCCTGTGTTGTCACTTTCCGATACTGAGTCAGTGTAGCGTCCAGTCCGTCCTGAAGAAGTAGCTGCTCGCAGGACGTATTATAAACTCTCGTATTGTGAACACAGACTGAAACCCTGGTAAGTAAACAGCTGTTAATGCTAACGTTTGCAGCAACATCAAAACGTACTACTAGCTCCTTTAACCTAAACCAACATCTCAACGCACTGTAACCAAATGTGTTGAGATGTACAGTTCAACTCAAGATGAACAAAAACCCAGCATAAACAAATGTACAGTGTTTCTCTGGCATCAAAATAGTACAGAGTTTTCCTCTTTTTTACCCTGACTGCAACACAGAATTCATATTTTACATCTCACATATCCATAAACCAAAGATGTTCAGTTGCACTGGTTTTCTTCCTCTGACTGTCGTGGCTGACAGATTCAGAAATATTCGTGTGGAGGAGAATGGATTGTGTGAGCTGCATGAAGTGGAAAGTGAGTCACGTTTTCTTTTGTGTGCTACGTACCAAACATACCAAGAGTGTCAGTTTCTCATGAAATGATTTGACAACACCCTGAAGTATGCTGATGCACAGATGATTATAGATTAAAATGTTTGCTTTATTTTGATGCCTCTCAGGCTGCTATTGTTGTCCTGAAAGCCTGGAAAAATCAAATTATTTAATTAGTCTTATTCTGATTGGTGTAGACTGTAATTATAACAGTCTACAGTGTTTTGTTAGCGATTGATGAGTTTGGGCATGAAGATCTTTGGTTTTCTTTAGTTTTGGGGTATTATTTAAAATGTCATTCTGGATCTGGTTTAATCATTTGTGGTGCGTTCTGAACTCTTGCAGCGTGGACAGAGTTACTGGTCTGAATAAAACCCAGAAATGATTCAAACAAAAATATGTTGCCTCTCTGTTTGTCCATACAGGTTTTGCGGCAGTTCTATAAGCGTAGACTGTAGATGGAGTACACTGTGCACCCACAGGCACTATAGAGCTGTCAGTCCTGCGTGCACCACCATCCATTTATGTCGAGCTGTCAATCTGTATACAGTCAAATAACACTGCTGCCTCACATTCAGCCATCGTCGTATCAGAAACAAATCAACCCAGTGTGGTCTTTCCTTCTCTCCTCCCTGACAACACTGTCAGCACAGACACATCAAACATTTACATTCAGCTTCAGAAGCCGTGACGGAAGATTCCCGTTCATCCTCTGACACACACACTTCAGCTGTCACCTGGTTCCATCGCAGTTGGACTGAGATTCAGTTTAAACACATGAAATCATGTGGTTGTGTGGTAACAGGCCTCATGATTCGTGGGCTTCATCAGTGGTGTAGTGGCATCTTGCTGGGTGGGTCCACTGTGTATACTCAGCTTCATAATTCATTGATAGAAATTAGTGTATTTGCTGTTGTTAGCCTAGCTTAGCATAGGGACTAGAAGCGTGGGGGGACACAGTGTTCACAACTACGCAGGTCGACCAGCACCTCTAAAGATCAGTGTCGTAGCTTGTTTCTCTGATTCAAACACATCCTCATCTCTCTCCCAGAAGGAAAACAAATTAATTCATATCTCAAAATGTTGAACTATTCCTAATTAATTATCTTTTCAAGCTTCTGATTACATTAACATTAGATTATGTGGTGCTATTATCAGTAGAACAGATTCAGATGTTCACCTAAGAACGTAAACTCGTCACCTGCAGCCTCTTCATCTTGTTCTGTGATTTGTTCTCAGATGTTTAGTTGTAAATTCACAATGAGCGTAGTGTTGTGTGGATCGGACACGCCGAGTCATAGTGGATCTGTTGCGGGTGGGAGGGTGAAATAATGTAGAACGTATGTGACAGGCAGGAATTAGACTCTGACTGCTCAACGCATTACGATTTATCATTTCGTTTGGGCAGCGTTTCTGAGCTTTTAAATGGTTTGTTTTCAGGAAGCAGCAGAAACATTCAGAATTTGAGTTTGAATGCATTACAAATATCAAACCGTGTTTGATATTTATTGTGGAAGTACTTGTTGCCATTTACCAAAACACCATTTACTTTAAATGAATCTTTGTTTATTTAAAACCAGCCTATTTTATTTTACCATATCATCACACGATGAGGAGACTGTTGCGACCAGAATCAGAGACAAGCAGACGGATCAGAACGGTTAGCGTCGTTAGCGTCTTTTATTAGTTTATGTTGTTTGTTAGCTTGTAACTGGCAGCATGCTAAAATGCTAACCTAAGATGTTGGTTGTGCCAATGCTAACTCTGGCTATTATATAAAACCATCATATGGACGTTAACAAGGTGAGACACCTGATCTTCATCATCTTTAACTGGTTGATACAATCAGGTTGCAACTAAAGAATATTTTGCAAATGAAAAAAGGCCTTACCTGCTAATGCCAACTACATGCTGAGGCCTGGTGATAAATCAGAAATACTATTATATTCTATACAAATAAAATTGAATTGAATTGAATTGTAAAATGTGGATCGGTGAGTTCACAGCCTTCAGACTGTGATGTGGGTCTGTTTCTCTCTGTGTACTGTGTTACATGCAGACTGATATGTGTAGTGACTGTTTGTGAACATGCTGTATCTCATGTCTTGTGCTGTGTTTATGTCCTCGGCCGTCTCACACAGCGGGTCACCTCAGCAGCCTTCAGATCGAGTGATGATCTGAGGTCTGTTTGCACTGTGCTGTGCTGGTCTGTCAGAGGTCCACTGCTCTCCTGAACTGTGCGAGTGCTGCACAAAGTCATCTGATAAGGTGTTTGTTTACGTGCGCCACGGCGTCAATAGATCGAGGATGAAACCTCCTGTGACACGCGTAGCTGGATAATCGTGTGTTCCAGCGTTCAGAGATGAACATGTGCCAGAGAACATTCGTCCTGCCGTCGTCGCTGCAGATTGTTCAGCTCTGCGTGTCTAAAGAGCGCGTCCAACCGCAGCCAGTCGAGCCTTTTGATCACCGAGGCGTTCAGCCAGGAGACGTGGCGCTAAATGAATACAAGGCTAAGCTACGAGCTCTTCGCTGATCATTGGAGGGAGGGAACCTCAGATACCCACAAACAGCAATTACAGAGACGTGGCTTCATGCTACAAGAAGCAGAGAGGAATCAGGAGGAGCGCTCAGTAACCAAGACAAACAGGCAGCAAACAAACACTTTCCAAGAAAAACTCCCAGTGACAGACTCATTAAGCTGGATCACTCCTCATAATGTGCTGTTCAGGCTTTATTCAAACCCAGTGATAGAGCACGAAAACAAGTTTGCTCTCTGCCTCTGTTCTTAAGAGAACGCTGCTTTCTTTGCCCAGATTAGTCATGTTGGCAGCTTTTTGCTTAAAAAAAATTAATCAATATCAGTTCCAGCTCAGACAGGTTTATTATTCAGCTCCAACATGTTTATTATGAATTATATGTTGGCTTATATTCATCTTTTAATGAAAACCATAAACTTAAAGATATATTAGGTTATTAAAGACAAAGAAGTATATTCCCTTAAAGTACATACTGCTCTGAAGCAGGATGTTTATAGATTAAACTTTATTGTCAAAGATGACTAACAAAGAAAATATGTTTCATGTGTTTGGATAACATTCTGATTAGTATCAGGGAAAGTTCTTTATTACTGTTTAAAAAATGAAGGACAAGTCACTGGACACAAACTGTCTCCTGCATGAAAGTCAGCTTTGTTTTAATTGAAGTCCTGTTACATACGTTTCTATAATATGAATTAAAGTCGCTGTTTACCAACATCTTAGGTTAGCATTTTAGCATGCTAACACAAGCTAATTATTACTACAAAGCAGAGGCTGATGGGGATGTTTGGGCATTAACCCTGGTGATGACGTCAGATGAAACATCAGATGATTACTACAGTTACTGCGGTTCATCGTGGCCGCTGACCTTTTTGACAGGTGTAATCAATAACACTGATTATGGCTGCGTTACGTTCAGGTGAGCCAGTTCCAGGGCCGGCTCCCTGGGACACTGAACGGAGCAGAGCCGTCATTAATGTTAGTGGTTCCACATGTGCTCAAAGTCACAGAGTCTGCTGTGCATCAGGCCTTTTTCCTCCAGACTGACCGAGC
>NW_027273873.1:1045000-1095000 GCF_046630095.1 Trachinotus anak
TCATTTCAGATTTATCATCCCCTCATAACATCAGTAAAGTTTCAGGCTCAAACACCTGCTGCCCACAGGTACATCTGATAAAGATCTTTTAAATTTGGACCTTCAGTCCGTCAAAAAGATAAAAGATTAAAGGGCAGAGCTCTGCAGACTCTGACTTGTTAATGAGGTTCATTTCAATATAAATCTACAAATTTCAGGAGGAGAAGATCTTGCTTGTTATGCCTAATATAATTAAGTGGAAATTCAAAAACCCATTCAAGTAAACTGAATAATATGGGAAGAAAAATCATAAAACTGCTCCATTAATTTGTCAGAATGAAGAAGTGAGAGAAAAATAGTTTTAGCTGAAGGATGAGGTTGATTACAGACGAGTGAGAGGAAGATGGAGCGGCAGAGAGTTATATAAGTCAAATTAATGCAGACTAATGGAGCCCCACTGAGTCCAGGGAGACCTGAATACACACAAACACACACACACACTAAGACAAGCTAACATATGGCGCACACACACACACACACACACACACACACACACACACCCACACACATTAATATACAGACACATGCCTGTAAATATGAACACAAAGTAGGTTAAAGAACTCAGACTCTCACCGACCCTCGCGGCTGCGTCATGTGATGTAGAAGTTCGGTGTCTCACCTTTTTTTTCAGCTGTGATGCGGCTTCCAGCGAAAACAGAGAAAACACCTGTTCATTCGTGTGATGACATCACACCAGCAACCTCACACAAAGGTGACTCCTTCCAATGTAGTTTCAATGTCTAGGCTGAATCTGAATATGGCACAGACATGAAAAAATATAAGTATATCTTTTAACCATTTTAGCAGCTGCATGTGGAGACAGTGGAGTTTCAGTGACAGTTTATGCCAAATATAAATCAGAAATTAATTTATAATGAAGAGAAATCCAACATTCGAGTAGCCCGCAAACTCCATGCACACAGACAGAGCTGTCTCTATCATCTCTCTAGTGCAGAGTGTTGCTGGAGGGTTGCTTTCCACCTCTGGACACCACCTCTTTCTTATGTTTCTGTCACTTATTTTCTTCTTCTGAAGTTAGCACGCTAACCAGCTAGCCCCGGCGTGGTTGGCCCGCCTCGTCACTTTCCGATACCGAGTCACCGTCGCATCCAGCCTGCCCTGAAGAAGTAGCTGCGTCTGTCGCTGTTTGCTCCCACAGACTCCCCTCAAGGATGCTGTGTTAAATAATGTGTGTGAGCTTCATCAATAATGTGGAGAGGAGGTAAAGAGGAAGCAACAGAGGAGAACGAGGGATAATGCTGCATGGAAAAGAAAAAAGAGGTGACAGAGGGATGAAGAGAGAACCAAAGACACGGAGAGGGGGCAGCCAGAGGCCACGTCACAATTAATTGTCTCTGGCTTCAGTGAATTTTTTTACTGTTTCTCTGTCTCTCTGCTGTTCTCTCTCTAACTTTCTCTCCCTCTTTTTACTTTTCTGACTCTTTCTGCTCTTCACTCGTCTTCTCTGACCCCATCTCTGGTAGTGTGTGTTTGTCTTTCAGTGCCAACACACACACACACACACACACACACACACCCCCACACCCCCTGCCTGAGGAAAGGTTGTTGGTGCTGTGGTCACCAGAGGCCTGTGTAGTGGTGCAGTGGTTCACTGTGCTTCCGCTGCAGTGGGAGTCTCACTCTCTGGCTGGTGGACCCAGGCAGGGTCGCTGCAGGACACAAAACGATTCCCCGGTTTCTTAACTGACTTAAACTTTTCCTTCAGCTGGAAACATGTTGGGTGTCAGGAGCATTTCTGCTGTGACCTTTGACCCGGGAGTTGGTCTTTAGTTTTTGTTCTGTTGATGCAAACTGCACCTAAACAGCTGATAACAAAACAGGGAAGAATAAACTTTAACACAACTTAAATCTTCAGTGACACATCATAATAAACTACACACCTTGAATCGGGAGGAGTCTGACCCTGCATTCATGTGCTGTCAGAATAATCAGAAAAATGAGTTTCCGACTGGGAAAATTCACATGAACATCTCAAATCAACATCTTAACTTGTAAAATCAGCTGAAACTGTGGGACACAATTTGCAGAGTTGTTGACGTTGTTTACGCAGAAACATGGCGGATGAAAATAACTGTTTGTTTGATGGTAATTATAGAAGTTATTTATTAGCAGTAACCCTGATAATTCATTAACAACATGTGGCTTTAACACTCTGTCATGTCTGTGGGTTCAGTTCAGTTCAGGGCCTGGACATAGTTAGCCTAGCTTAGCATAAAGACAGGAAGCAGAGGGAAACAGCTAGCTAGCCTGGGTCTGCCTAAAGCTCACCGATTAACACGTCACCTCTCGTTTGTTTTTTGATATTTTACATGTGAGATATATTTGACTTTGACGCAGATCATCCAGTCACATGCTAGCACACGCAGCTCTTTTCTGTCGAGAACTGCAGCCGTTGACTGCAACGTTGAGCTTTTCCTTTTTGTTTGAAGTACTTTTTTTGTTTGAGTGGAAAACAACTGCGCTTCAGCTTCAGGAGGGAATGACAGTGATTGGTTGTTGTCGGTGTGTAGGAACGGTGCTCGCACAAAGTTGCATCGTTGCTTTGCCGTCACCTCAGGACAAACAGGTGTAAGAACCAGTTTTATCTCCATTTTTTGTCCATCTGGTTTGTTTTCTAGCCTGTAATGAGCTGAACAAATGCTGCAGTGACTGGACTTAATGGACAGTTTCCCCTTCACAACCCAAACTGCCTCCTTCCATCAGAAACACACAACAACACAAACACACAATGAAACAAAGTGACAGAGTGAAGGAGGGAGAGACAAGAGAGAAATACAATCAGACAAGATCGTTTTAATACAAGAACGCAACTGCTGTTTAGCTGCAGGGGAGAGACACACACACACACACACACACACACACACACAGCCTCTCAGTATGCAGTTTTGCAGTAAGTGTAGCACCAGAAATAGCCTGAGAGCTGTAAGAGCAGTTAGCAATGAATATTTCAACTATTCTCTCTCCCTCTCTTTAAATCTCTTTGTCCTCTTCTATCCCTCTCTCCTCTCGGTTTGCATTTTCTATTTTCTCCTCTCTTTTAACTTTTAATCATCTGTCTTTTAATCTTGACCTTTTTTTCTCTTCCTACCAGTCTGAGCGTCCACTTCCATGGCCGAGGAAACGTTTAGGTGTGAACGTGAAACCAGGTTATTGAAATAACCAGCACCCGCAGCATTAATGAATATACAGGATACGAGATGAAAGACTGAGATAAAAATGCATTAACAGTTGTTGTGTTGTTTGTAGGTGTTTGACAAAAAGACACAGAAGCAAAAATCCCTTTTACCTTATCTGTAGCTTTGGAGTTAATTATCTTGTTACCTAAGGATCACAGTGTCTCCTGTAATAATGGCTCATTTTATCAAATCGTTCAGTTTCTTCTCCTGTGGAGGACTATGACTCACTGACCCTGCTGATAATCACAGGTGAATACTCCATGAGAACACTTGGTTTGCTTGGTTTAAATAATTAACTCATTATCTCAAAAAAACAACAATTTTGTTTGGGTTTTTATTTTTTGTTTTGTTTTGTTTTTTTTCATGAAAATTAGATCCTGTTATCTCTGGAAAAAACATGTGTTGTAATTAACCTGTTATCAGAAGAACAGCTTGGTTATTATGAGATAATTAACTTCTGATCTTGAGATAATTATTGTGGCTGTGGCCTCTTTTGGTTTCCATACAGTTTCTGCAATCCTAATCCTAACTATGTTATTATGATATTTTTTTTAATTATTATTGTGTCCATGGCTTCTTAATTATCTCCAATGAGATAATTATTTTGTTATTGTGAAAATACTTACATAAGAGAATGAACTTGTTAGCTTGAGAAAATGACCTTTTATCTACCAAAAGATGATCTTTATCCCGTTATCTCAGGAAGAGCTTTGTTTCTAGGAATAACAAGATAATTAACTCATGATAATGAGATTTTTAAAAAATGGCTCCTGTCTGCTTCCATAAGAGACCAAGAGAAGAGTCATTTCAGCTAAATCAATCAAAATCTGGACATAGATTAAATAAAAAATGAAAACGAACCAGTGAGAAAAGAGCCACACATACAATATATTGTCAAAAAGGAGAAACAAGGTTTATTTCATTATTAATCTTATATACAGACATTTACAGCAATCTTTGCTAAAGTTACTGAAGATAGTTATGGTAATTTCCTGCTGACTAAGACAGTGTAACAGAGATATGTAAATTATTAGAGACTCTGTCCAGTTGTAGTTCCAGTCTGAGAGAGTATACGGTGTACAGTAGATATATACTTGTGAAAGAAGAAGCAGGGTCGTCAGTCTGAAACACAAAAACAACTGTTCAGCAGTCATTTCTCCTGCATGACTAAACGCTAAAATCACAACAAAAGCATCTCCCACTCCTTTAACTTGACCTTTACAGTGGTTTTTCCATTTGAGATGAAACTGTATATGTGAGTCTTTGTGCCGCCTTCACCCTGCAGACACCGATGATCCACAGCTGAACGTGCAGAGGCGATCTGAGAGCACCTCTCTGCACAGCCCTTCAACACGCTTTGGTTCTCAGCACAAAGGAAGCTCGGCTCGCTTTCTGATATCACCCGTAGTTGAGTGTGTTTAGTTTATGGAGTTCAAACCAAATTTTAATGTCACAAACAAATTATACTTTTTTCTTTGTTTTTTGGCAGTGTGTGTTTTTAATAATCGATCTCAGTATTTTATTCTTCATTTTGTGATGTTAGCATCACCTCGTCACATACTGTACATTCAAGTCCAGTGATGGGTGAACTAAATGTTGCTCCCGCTCCCACATGAAAGAAATACTATTTGGGTGATTTTGCTTATTTAAAATGTTACTTGTAGTAGATGAAAATCTGTACATGCTCACAGTTCAGAGAAGGATGTGGGCTATGATTAGCCTAGCTTAGCATAAAAACTGGAGGCGAAGGTAGCTAGCCTGGTTTCAGACATCTGAATCACAACCCACCTCAAATCTTTTTTCATTCCAACAGGCCTGATGTTGTTTCCACTGACAGCTGTAACCAATCAGAGCTTTGTAGGCGGGGCATCAACAGGTAACTGCTCTTGACAACCTCTACCACAGGTGTGAGAGGTGTGTCAGAGCCGGGCGGGGCCCTGCTCCCGGTCTTAATACAAGGTAAGCTGAAGGCCTCAGTATGATTCAAACAAAGGGTTTGGATCATCGAACAGCCGCTTTCTGATGGTGCTTTTGGGGGGTTGTAACTCTCCAGAACAGTCACCTGTTCTGGAGAGTTACCACACCCACTTACCACAGTGATTGGTGATTGGTAGGTGTGAAAGAAGGCAGAGTTTAAACGTCTCTCTCTCAAGCTCTTTTATCTCTCTTCAAAATTCCCCAAAATATTGGGGTATTCCTTTAATTGTCATAAAGTAGATACAGTGTTATTATATTATGAAAGATAAAAGCCCCCCCCCACACCCAAACCTGCAATTCAAAGAAATATTTAATTATGAAGTCCAGGGGCCCTGAGTCTAACCATGACAGAGTAGACCCGCCACCGTAGGGGCTCTATTTCAGGAGACACTCCTATGGGCCTCCTGCCTCCAGTCTTTACGCTAAGCTAAGCTAAGCTAAGCTAAAATAAGCTAAGCTAACCACACTCCATCTTAAACAGGTATGAGATTGATTTGAACTTTCTCATCTCACGATCGTCTTATCAAAGCAAATAGGTCAGAATCCCATCATGCTTCACTTCCTGTGTTCATCAGTTAGTTGTGTAGTTTTTCAGGTGTCCGGTAAAAGATCCTCAGAGCTCCTGGTGTCAGTGTGTTTCCTCTACATGGAAACATTTAGTACTGGTCAGTGACTGTAACTGACTGGCAGTGAAGTTTCCAGGCAGGTTGAAGCAGGTTACACTCGTTATCTGACCCA
Organism: Trachinotus anak; assembly: GCF_046630095.1. Classification (NCBI taxonomy): domain Eukaryota; kingdom Metazoa; phylum Chordata; class Actinopteri; order Carangiformes; family Carangidae; genus Trachinotus; species Trachinotus anak. Next base: position 1,050,952 of record NW_027273873.1, read on the forward strand.
GATGTGAGTCCTGACATGATGCAGATGTTGTGAAAACGGCAGCTGTTTGTTTCTGATGAGTGTGAATTATTAATTGACCCATTTTGCTCTGCAGGGGGGAGAAGGGGAAACTGTTTGTTACCACAGGGCAGATTAACAATGTAATGTGCAGTCAATGCAAGAGTGGTGAGGTGAGGTGAACATATTGTCTCCGCCTCTTCCTCTTCCTCCTCCTCCTCACAGCCTCAGAGTCAGGATCCCAGTCAGACAGGCTAGAAGGAGGGAAAGTGATGGTACTAAACCAGCAGTGTTACTACTGATCACTTCTTCCACGTTGTGGTGTGTTTTTCGTGCTACGTCTTTTTCCCTTTCTCCCTCCATCTTATCCTTCGTTTCCTTTCTCTCCTTCTCCTCGTTTCCTTTTTCCTCCTCCTTCTCCTTCTCTTTCTCCTCCTCCTCCTCCCCCATCTTCTCTCCAACCTTTTCCTCCTCTACCAGTGTTGTTGAGGGGACTTCTGGAGGGGGTGTCCCTGGGTCAGGGGTGTCAGGTAAAGGGTTGTCCTCAGTGTCCAGTGCAGGGGTGGAGGTGGGGGCAGGCTGGACGTCAGTTGTTCTTGGAGAAGGAACGACCGTCTCCTCCTCGTTTTCCTCCTCTCCAAGCTGAAGGGAGGGATCGGACGTTGCTATGGGAGGAACAGCTGTCCCCCAGTCTTCCTCTTCGTCCATGTCTTCTTCATCCTCCACAGTGTCAGGAACTTGAAAACACAGCAGAAGAAAATAACTCATTATAACCTCCTCAGGTCATCTCAGGCTTAACTGGCTTTAGATTATTATTGGAATTAGTTAAACATGGAGAAAAATAATGAGATTGTTACACTTTCCCAGAGAACAACTCGGCTGGTTTTGTCCAACAGTTGAAAACATAAAGATGTTCAGGGGAGTTTGAAATAAAACAGAAAAGCAGCAAATCCTCACATTTAGCAACAGAAGCAGTGACTGTTCAGCATTTTAGGCTCATAAAGGACTTAAACAATTAATCTATAATCAATATTTCAATCAATGTTTGTCAACAGTCTGATTACAAATCAGTCTCAACTTTATATTCATTACAAATATAAAGCAAAGCTAAAACTTTTAGCTTTTTAAAATCCATCGTTTTTTTTTAACCTAATTTTCTTGAATGAAACAGAGTTTTGAGCTTTTGGTTTAAAAACGTTTTTTCAGGGTTTTCTAATGTTTTCCAAACCAAACGATTAGAAATTAATCTAATTAAGGGGATCAAGATGGCGGCGCGGAGGGAGTAGTCGCACTTTTCCACGCTCCCGACCTGTCAACTTTCAAACACGCCTAAGAGTTCTACCACGGCAACATAACCAGCCACAAATATTTAGACAGCCAACCGCACTCCCCGACGTTGGAAATATGTCTAACAGAGCTAAGAGAGATGAGCAAAGGAAGGAAGACTCGGCGACCAGCACCATTACGGCAGCTACGCTAACAGCTATGCTAGCAGACCACAAGACATCACTCCAGGCAATGTTCCAGTCTGCGTTCTCCAAACTCGAAACGAAGTTGGACAATATCCAGGCCACCTTGCTAGAACACCAACAGCGTCTCTCTTCGCTGGAAAGTTCTGCCACGACGACCAGCCAGGATGTACGAGCCATGGAGATGAAGCTAATCACGGTAGCTGAGGAGAATGCCGCGCTAAAAGCCAAGCTCATTGATCTGGAGGGCAGAAGCCGCCGGAACAATATTAGGATTGTTGGCCTTCCCGAGGGCATCGAGGGTCCACAGCCAACAGCATTTTTCTCCCAGCTCCTACTTGAGGTATTTGGGGAACACACTCTGACATCAGCCCCGGAGTTAGACCGAGCCCATCGTACACTAGCGGCTAATCCAAGCCCAGGTGAGAAGCCCAGGGCAGTCGTGATATGCTTCCACAGATTTCAGACCCGCGAGCTGGTGGTGTGCGTGTCTCGAAAGCTACGGGGCAAGCTGAAATATAAAGACTCTCCGATCCACATATTCGAGGACTACTGCCCTGAGATACTGGAACAACACTCGGTGTATCGTGACGTTATGAAGGAGCTCTACAACCTTGGCCTCAAGCCTGCCCTCCATTACCCAGCTAAGTTGTTTATCACGACCACAGAGGGGAAGAGGAGACGGCTCGCGTCCCTCAAAGACGCCCAAGATTTCATCGAGTCTCGCCGCCAACACAACTCCGGGTCTACAGAGGGCTGACTTCATCGGGTACGTCCCCACAGGACTACCATAGATACCCGACAGCCTACGCTGTGACTCGGCTCCAGCTTTGTTGTTGTTAGCAATCAGCCGTGACTGCCACTCGGCTAAATTGAAATTGCTAACCCACTGACTGACAGATAAGGGGCTGCTTAAACTCAGTGCAGTTTAGTACTGTGTCTTCTTTATAGCGGCTACGTTTGCCTGTGTTTGGACTGTTCTCTCCAGTATGTTGTGCTAAAGTTATACGTCAGGGTCTGGTTCTGGCCCGGCTGTTTTTGGCAAGTAGCCATGTCTGGCGCTAGGTTAACTTGTTATTGCTCCCTTTTAAACTTAAAGCCGATGACAATTCACTAGCGTTTTAGGCCGCAGGTCACATTTGCTATTATGGTGACTGTATCTAATTTTGGTGACACGGCTCTTCCTCTGTTGAACTCTAGAGCATTTTGTCCATATTCTTTTCTTCAATATTGCCTCGCTTTACTTTGCTCACTGGTATCTTATTATTTACTTATTTGTATTTTTCAACTCAGAGTAGTTAACTGCTATAATGATTCATAATTCATCATCAGCATTTTCATTTATAAAAATTGGGAGTGCTACACACTATGTTTACAACTTAACTAGGTTGCTGGTTTGTTTACAGTTGTAATGTCCGTTTGTCTGTTATGGTTTTGTCTCTTCGTTTTGTTTCCTCATTGAACTCATGTGCTATACTAAGACATGATCAGGTTGGAGCCTGGACAGGAAGATCCAGGCAGATGCAAGGACGATGCATCACTGTGCAATGGACATCCAAGGTTTTGTTTACACAATGGGAATTTCAGGTCCTGGGACTCAGGTTAAATCATTGTTCATGTATGTGTTTTTTTTTTTTTGTTGTTGTTTTTTTTTCTCTCTCTCCCCCTTCCTCCGACACCCACCACGTCCGAGTTGGCTACAGCTACCTGCTTCCGCACAACTGTCCCCCTCCCTTTCCGTTTACACCGCATCCCTGTTCCCCTGTCTGGAGATGGTAAGGTATGACTGACACAAGTGACATACTCAGGTTTGTCTCATGAAATGTGAGAGGAGTAGGGGGTGCCACCAAGTCTGGTAGAATCATGGCTCACTTACAACAGCTTAAAGGGGACATATTTTTTATTCAGGCGACCCATCTGCACAACAGAGAGGTGTCACGACTCAAAAGAGGGTGGGTTGGTCACCTATTTTGTTAATTTAATGAGAAGGCCAGGGGCACAGCTATTCTGATTCGTAAAAACATCCAGTTTGAACCCCACAAAACTGTGACTGATCCCGCGGGCCGCTTTGTTATTGTCTCAGGCAACCTAAAGGGCGTTCCAATTGTTCTGGCCAATGTTTACGGACCTAACTGGGATGACAGCGCATTCATAACCAAACTTTTTACATCCTTTCCAAGCATTGATAACTATCACATTATCGTGGAAGGAGATTTCAATTTGGTCCAAGACCCAGTACTGGACAGGTCCTCCAACAAGGTGTCCCCTCTAACCAAGTCTGCTAAGACGCTTAGCACTTTCGCTGAACAACTTGGGCTTTCGGACCCATGGCAGTGTAAATTTCCCACAACTAAACTTCTCTTTTTTCTCACATGTACATCGCACTTATTCTTGTATAGATTTCTTCCTCCTAGACAACAGACTCCTCCCCAGTGTTAATTTCTGTGATTACCATAGCATTGCCATTTCAGACCATGCCGTGACCTCCCTTGACCTACGTTTTCGTGCACAGATCAAACCCTTTAGACAATGGAGATTTAACTCTTCGTTATTAGCCGAGGACTGCTACCGACAATTTTTGCGTTCCCAAATTACACTGTTTCTTGAATTAAATGACTTGCCGGAAACCAAAAGGGGAACGTTGTGGGAGGCTTCAAAAGCCTATATCAGAGGTCAACTAATCTCTTTTGTATCAAACTTGAAGAAAACTGAATCATCCCATATGGCGGATTTGTTACAACAAATAAAAGATATTGACAACAATTATGCATCCAACCCAGATCCTGATCTCTATAAAGAACGCCTTAAGCTACAAACAGACTTCAAGTTGGCATCCACAAACAATGCAAAACTACAAATACTCAAATCCAGACAGCGCTTTTTTGAATCTGGCGACAAGGCTGGAAAGCTTCTAGCTCATCAGGTCAGGCCTGAAGCATCTTCGAGATTAATCTCAGCCATCAAATCCGACCAAGGAGAGACTTATACTGATCCGGCTAAAATTAACGAAACCTTTGCTAAATTTTACACTGATCTTTATACTTCTGATCACCTCCCAGCTACACACGACACATTCAGCAATATTATCTTTCCCCAAATAGACGTTGAAATGGCAAGTGGCTTGGGAGGACTTATAACAACTGTTGAGGTTCAGGAAGCCATTAAATCACTACAGAGTTGTAAGTCACCGGGACCAGATGGCTTTACCGTGGAATATTATAAGAAGGATTCTTTACTCTGTAAGAACTACAGACCGATCTCGCTTCTTAATGTAGACCTTAAAATTCTCTCAAAAATCCTCGCTCTCCGTCTCCAGCGGGTGTTGCCCTCGGTTATCTCTCTGGACCAAACAGGTTTCATGCCAGACCGACAATTCTCTCACAACACCAGGCGACTACTTAATATAATACACACATCGAGCTCTGAGACCCCTGAGATAGTAGTGTCCCTCAACGCTGAAAAAGCGTTCGACAGGGTAGAGTGGAGATATCTTTATGAGGTGATGAATAAATTTGGCCTTAACAATGATTTTATTCTCTGGGTCAAGCTTTTATATTCTTCCCCCATGGCCTCAGTCCAGACAAATGATACACTATCACCCCCCTTCTCTCTCCAGAGAGGCACGAGACAGGGCTGCCCCTTGTCACCATTCGCTATAGAACCCCTGGCACTTTGGCTGCGCTCAGAGGAGGGTTTTGAGGGTATCACCCGATTGGACACAACACATAAGGTCTCACTATACGCAGATGATTTGCTCCTGTACATCTCAAATCCTGCTACCTCTCTACCCGTGATTCTTAACATCCTACAACAGTTTGGTGCACATTCTGGCTACAAATTAAACTATCAAAAGAGCGAACTGTTCCCAATTAATTCACTGGCTAAGCGACTTCCGTGCTCTTTAACTCCATTTAAGTGGACTGAGACCGGCTTTCGTTACCTAGGCGTTCTCATTACAGATTCTATGTCCAATATGTTCAGTGCTAACTTTCTGCCTTTAGTTGAGAGGACTGAGAGTGACTTCGGCCGCTGGTCCGCTTTACCACTATCTCTTGCAGGTCGGATAAATCTGATTAAGATGGTTGTCATGCCCAAATTCCTCTACCTTTTCCAACACATCCCTATATACATTACTAAATCATTTTTTGACAAACTAGACGGGATAATATCCAAATTTCTATGGGGAAATGAACCGGCTCGAATCCGAAAGACAATCTTGCAATCTTCCAAAAGAGATGGAGGCCTTGCACTCCCGAACCTGAGGAGATATTATTGGGCTGCTAATGTGCAGAAAATCTTATATTGGATGGATGATGCACAGGATTCCCTCCCTGCCTGGATACAGCTGGAAAGGGCAGCCTCGCACCTCTCTTTACGCTCTGTCCTATGCTCCCAGCTTCCCCTTCCTGTAACCTTTCTGAGAGCAAACCCAGTTGTGTCCTACTCACTGAAAATATGGAACCAACTCCGGAAGAACTTTGGCCTGCAGGGCCCATCCACCCTCTCACCACTTTTTAAAAACCATGCCTTCAAACCCTCTAACATAGACCCAACATTTAAAACTTGGCACAGTAAAGGTATTATCAGCATTAAGGATCTGTACACAGATGGTATTTTTTCGTCTTATACAGAACTCTCGTCAAAATTTAATTTGATGTCCCAGTGTATTTTGCTTCTTTCAAATTAGAGACTTTGTCAAAAAGAACTTTCCCCATTTCCCTAATCGCCCCCCCGAAACTTTGACAGACACCCTACTGGCTGTGGACCCCAAACAAAAGAAATGCATTTCAGTGTTGTATAATTTTCTTTGGTCGACTCCCTTTGTTTCTCTCAAACTAACCAGGACCGCTTGGGAAAACGACCTGTCAATGGTGTTGACAGATCAACAATGGACCTCTGCTCTTAACTTAGTCCACACCTCTTCCATCTGTGCCCGCCATGGCCTGATTCAATGTAAAGTCCTCCATAGAAGTCATTACACGAATGCAAAGCTGGCCAGAATCTATCCCACAGTTAGTGATGCCTGTAATCGGTGTAGTCAATCCCCTGCTACTCATTGTCACATGTTTTGGTCGTGCCCTAAATTGACGATTTTTTGGCAAAGGATTGATTCCATAAGTGGCGCTTATGGTCAGACTATTCCCCCTAACCCAATATCCGCTATTTTTGGCTCCCCCCCGACAATAACCTCTCTGCTGCGATGAGACGGGCCCTGACTTTCTCAACCTTGCTGGCTCGCCGACTGATTCTTCTTGATTGGAAGCTCACACGCCCCCCATCATACAATCGCTGGGTTAAAGAAGTTCTTTATAATTTGAAACTTGAAAAACTTAGGCTTTCACTCGGTGGCTCTATCAAAAGATTTCACGACATCTGGAATCCCTTCTTGGAGTTTGTTGGCTCTCCTGACATGTCTCTGGATGTAGGGGAGGACTACCCCCCCCACCCCCCCCCACCCCCACCCCCTCCCCACCCTTTTGTATTTTTTATTTACTTATTCTTTATTCCTTTTTTTTTTTTTTTTAATTGATTCATTTATTACTATTATTCTGTATGTGTTGTGTGTTGTTTGTCCCAGTGTGGTTTAGACCTGAAGTGGGTGGGTTTATGGGTGGATGGGATTGGGTTTAGGGGTCTGACTGACATACTGTTGTGAATGTATTTTTCTCACATTGTATGACACCTAAAATCACTTTGTTGGAAAACCTCAATAAAAAGATTTGGAAAAAAAAAAAAGAAATTAATCTAATTAATCAAGAGAATGACTGTTGACTACTCAAGAGTGGTACTAATACTTGATTATTATTATTATTATTATGATGTATTGAATGTCAAAACTTCATGAAATGCCTTTCATGAGTCTGAGAGCCCACGGTGAAAATTTTTTTTTTTCTGTCCAGACAAAAGCAAACACTCAACATTTTATTAGATGAAAAATATGTTGTGGCGCCTCAGTAGCTTAGAGGAGAAGACGCTCTGGTCCCTGGTCTCTCCCTCCTGTGTTCCCTGTCGTCTCTCTACTATCATGATCTAATAAAGATGATGAAATTGAAAAAGATATAACACAGAAAAGAAGGAAATCTCTACAAAAGTTTGATGATAACAACTTTAATAATTAATCACTTATTAAAGCTGTTGCTCTTTATCTTTTCTGTCAAATGTAAATTATCTTTATCACTGCGTCATCTACTTAAAATCTGCTGTAGGTTTCATCTCTGATTTGGATTTTTTTCTTCTATAGTTTAGATGTGAGGTGAGAAAGTTCTCAGTAGCTGATCAGGAATCGCTGCTACTTCATCTGATCGGGGACTAATGGACAGCTGGGATGGAGAGTGAACGCAAATTACTGCAGTGAACAAGCTGCTAGGACATAAAACCTGCAGCAGGATCCTCAGGACCAGGACCAGGACCAGCACTGAACCCTGAACTTCTGATTTAATCTGTGAAACTGAATCAATGCGTCTGAGAAAGAGAAGGACAGAGAGTCGTACCACACAGGTTGTTTTCACATCTCTGCAGGTTTTCAGGACATCTGGAGCACCAGTCCCCTTCTACATACGGCCTCTCATCCTCGTAGTTCCCTCTGAGACACACACACACACACACACACACACATACACACACACACACACACACACACACACACACATTGTTGTAAGTTTAAAGTTTCCTACTTTCTGTGGAAAAAATCACGACTGTCCACAAGAGGGAGCTGTTGTTCCAGCAGCAGCTTGATACTGTCAGCACAGTACTGAGTACTGCAGTAGTAATAGCAGTAATAGCAGTAGTAGTAGTAGTGGTGGTGGTAGCAATAGATTCATTAGTAGTAAAAATATTAGGAGAACCAGTAACAGAAACAGCAGAACTACTTGTACTTGTAAAAACACTCGTAGTAGTAGTTGTTATAGTAGCAGTAGTTGTTTTATTAGTAACTGAATAGTAATACTAGTTGCATTAGAGGTAGTAGAAGTTGTAGTATAGTGGTAGTAGTGCTAGTGACATAGCAGCAGTAGTTGTGGAAATAGTAGTAATACTTTGTTAGTGGTAGGATTGCAGCAGTAATAGCAGTGTTAGTAATAGTTGTTGTTCCAGTAGTAATAATAGCAGTAGTAGTAGTATTGGCAGTGGTAGTAGGAGTAGAAATACTGATGCAGTGATATTTTGTTCGTGGTAGATGTTGCACGGCAGTATAACTAGTAGTGGTGGTTGTCCTGTTGTAGTACTAGTCGTAGAATAATTGGTGGTAGCACTAGTAGTTGTGGTACTGCAGTAGTAGTGGTAGTACAAACAGTTGTGGCATTACTAGTGGTGCAATAGTAATAGTATAAGTAGCAGCAGTAGTAGTAGAAGTAGTTGTGGTAGTAGTGGTACTGACGCTGGGTAGTAGTTGCAGACGAGGAAGGAGACTCTCTCCCAGTCCAGTCCCTCCATACTGTTACAGAGGTGGAAGGCACAGCCGACTCTGTGTGTGTCTGCCCACACCATCTGTAACACACACACACACACAGTTCAAATTCAGCTGATCCAGTCCAGAGATAGATGTGTGTGTATAAATATGCAGAGAGAATGTGTGTGTGTGTGTCTGACCTGTGTATAGTGTCCACACATCTTGTCCTCGTCACAGCTGTTGTTGTGGAAGTCATAGTCCAGATATTCTACAGGAACCAGTCACATGAGAATCATAATCAGCTGAGCGACACCATGACCAGTACAACCAGCTCCGACTCATTAACAGATTTATGAATGACTGAATGTTACTGATGCATCAACTTGTGTTGCAGGCAGCATTTAAATAATGTAGACAGTAGCTCACTGCAATGAGTTATTTATTCATATTAATCATTTTATAAACCAATCATATGTTTAGTGTGTACAATTGTAATTAGTAACTACAGCTGTTGGATGAAAAGTTGAAATGGAAAAACTGCAGTATCTGTTCCCTGTGAAGTACAAGTAGCTCCACCTTGTACTTAAGTGCAGTACTGGAGTAAACTTTCTTGGAGATGCAGGATCAGAGCGGACGTCACGTCAGATTGGACATTAGGTGATGTCATGTGTGGAAATACAGGTGATGAACTCTGCAGGTAGATGGCCGTTCTCTTTAGCACTGATGCAGCTATTTTAAAGATGCATCACTTAATTTTTTTAAATCATAATTTTACCTTTTTTGGCCACTTGGGAACAGAATAGTTAAACCACACTCCTCTTACATTACATAACCTTTTTATAACTGATATTGTAGAGACTTTTACTTTGCCAAACAAATAGAAAAAACTATTCAAAGAAACAGGAGGAGAGGAAGAAAACCTTATTCTGTTGTTGTAGCTAACATGTTGTCAGTCAGTTGCCTGAGGCCTTTTTCTCAGCAGACATCTTGACTTGTCATATCAGGAAAATCACAGGTGTTATTAATAATGGTAACGATGTTCCCCTGTGAGCCATGACAGCAACAGGACCCTGAGACCGAAGCAGCTAAATGGAATAAAACCATCATTGATTGAAATATTTATACTTGTGCTACAACCAAAATGTCTGCTGTGAACAACACCTGCTTCCTCGCCCAGGGGCCCAGTGTTCCCTCTTTTAGCTCTGTGTTTGGCCTCCACCTGCTCCTGAGGGACAGATCTGGCTCTGTAGCTGCTGAAGGCTGCGCTGTCTTCACCAGCTGCTCTCTGACTGACTCTGCTGTTTGCTGCTTAAGTAAAAAGCCAAGAAATGTGGCCCCTTAAGCTGGAGGACCAGCTGCTGTAGAGTAGAGCGCTCTGATGAACCAACTCACCCAGGAACCATTTCTCCAGAGCCTCTCTGAGGTCCAGAGGCCCGGTGCCGGCATACAGATTTTCTCCGGTGTCCTCCAGTTCTGGGTTGTGGTTCCAGATACATTTAGTGGCGTAGCCTTCTGCAAGCACCTTCAGGCTCAAGTCCCATTTCTGCAGAGAACAAACTTGGTCAGTCAGACTGTGGAGTTAAGAACCAGATCCTCTCCTTTCTGAGAGGATCTCTGGTGCAGTTCATTACAGGAGGGAAAGTACAGCAGAAGTCTTTTACTTTGAAAGCACAGACACAACAGCAGTGTGAGCTCAGAGTCCACAGACATGTTTGCAGCTCTGTCAGGCTCTGCAGTAATGCTTTCAGCTAAATGCTAACAACATGCTCACAATGAAAATGCTAATATGCTAATCTTTAGTAGGTATACTGTAGTTTGAGATGTAAGCATGCTAACATTTGCTTTCTTTAGATATTTGACATGAAAGACGTCAGTGCTCCTGTTTTCCTGTTTTCTCTCACAGCAGGATTGCACCAGTCAGGATTTAGTATCTGATGACATGACCTGTTTGATCACTGGTGGACACGCAACGATCACAATGGCTAACATTAGCTTGTTTAGGCTAACATTAGCTTGTTTAACGTAGCGACAGCTCATACCGTGAGCTCAGTCTGTCACACTGACTTTTAAATGAATCTTTCCACACCTTGTTAAACTACTGCTGCACCCTGACTGTATGGAGGTGTGAGTGTGTGTGTGTGTGTTAACACTGTGTGTGCAGCAGCCTCTGCTGTTTTCTGTTTTTTTGCTGTGATATTGAATTTGTTATAAAGCTCAGTGGTATCGGTGCTGAATCATGATGTCTCAGACCAAGTGTGGCTAAAAATTATTGTATTTAATTACTTTTTCTGCAAAGCAGACAAACCACAGGTGTGAATATTTAAAAGCTAAACTACCATTAAAACAATAAGCTGGTTGTAAACTGCCAAGAAATTGATCTTGTCTATATTTATAAGCTCATTTTGTCCTAAAAAACTAACAGTGGACCTTGAGTTGAGATTATTTGCCATTGACCATGAATCACTGGGGAAAAACACACAAATACACACCAACTGAAAAAACACTGATCCTCATGTAAACTGTTGTGTTGGTGGAGAAACATGAAACTTATTGAAGCTTCAAGTATAAGCGTTCACACAGGAAGTGAACTCAAACTTTATTGTTCACAATATTAAACAGATTGTTTTGTGACAGTTTATATCTCAGCTGTGTTTTCTTTTTAAACCCACTTTTAATTAGCATGATAATTTAATTGTGTGGCTGCTTTTAATTTGTGGCCAATAAAACTCTCAGTGCTACGGAAACACTGCAGAGCTGTTTCATCATGACCATGTAAAATCCTGTAGTTCTTCATATTATAGAATCAGTCACAGAGCTCAGCTGGTTCTGTGAGAGGATGATGTTTGATGTTTTCTGTGGCGTCGTGATGGAGGTTTGTCCAATGAACAGTTAACAGGTAAAGTTAATGTACTCAACATTTAATATTACATCAAGGAAACGTGAAAAGAAAAACAGGAAAGGAAAGTAAAGAGACATTTAGATTAATAAACAGCACATTGTGTTCGACCCTGACTCAGCCTGAAGTCAGGAAATCATCGAGCCCACACTCATCCAGTCATATTTCATGTAAGTGTTTCTGCTCTCTGTCCTGTTTCCTTCACATGCAGATAAAACCAGGTGGTATCACCGCACCAAAGCATTTATTTCTGTGACACGATGTCCTTGTCACCCACTTATCCCTGATGTGACCTCTGACCCTGACCATGCCCTGAACCTACTCGTCTGAGGAACATATTTCCTTTCCATCCTCCATGTGACTGTTTCCTCTTCAGAAACCGAGACACCAGTGAAAGGTAACCCCAGTATCATGTTCCCCTGTTTGTGTAGAAATATCTGCCCCCTCGCTCCATCGCTGTCCGTCACTGACTCATGAAGCGTCACTGGTCACAATCCTGCCCCAGTCTAAAGTTCACATCCAAAGGCCTGAAATTGTTCTTCCTCTGACTCGTGGGAGCTTGAGGTCAGTGGACAGTTACCTGTGTGTATTTTAATCAACCAGCAGTCTAACCTATAATTTTCATACGTCAACAGTTTTTGTGTCACTAGATTCAGTTTTGAGATGATTTTATGTGAGATATTAAAATACATGGTCGACTTATCAAAACAATGAATGATGATTGATGATTTTTTTTCTGAAATGTGAGGATCTGCGACGGAGATGGTGATGTTTTTATTTGCTGATCCTGTTTGTTTATGTCTGAGATCTCTGAGCACAGGGCTCCAGGCATCGTGATCACAGCAGGCGACTGAACTCATTCAGTAACTCATTCATTTTAGAAACAAGTTCAGAAAGTAGGGAAAAGGTTGTGTTGTTGCAGCAGCAAATAACATGATGCAGCAAAGAAATGTGGACGATATTAAACAACAAACAGCAGCTGCTGATTACAGGGATTTATAAGTGATTTCTCTTCGAGCCAGACGCAGCTACGAGAGCCTCGAACATGAGCTCTGGGCCTGAAGTACAGTTTCACCACCATGAACATAAACACTGTTGGTTATTTTGACTCAAACACACACACACACACACAGTCCTGCTGCCCCACATACTCACTACAACACCAAATGTGGATTCATTCGCTGCTGAAAATAGTCCTCAGCAAATGCACTGTGTCCTCCTGAAACGACTGAGACGTTTTAATAAGACGAGGTCAGAACCAAGTATCTGACTGGACCACAGCGGCTGAAGTCACAATGAAGCCGTTCTCATTGCAGGAAACAGTGACTGAAACGCTGCCTGTTAAGACGTCACTTCAAATCCTGATTTTATAACCATGACGGCGTCTGAAAAAAATCACCAAACACGTGAGTTACAGACAAAGACTGAGCTGTGATTTCAGCTGCATTTACTGTAAAATGATCGTTCAGAGAGGAAGTTGGAAGCTCAGTCACGTCAGTATAGAGAAGTGTGTCTGTGGAGGGAAAGGTCGACCTTCGCTCACAGGGCAAAACTGACGACTCTCTTTCCTGAAAGTCGAAGGTTTGTCTCTAGAGTTGCTGCTAGAAAAATCGAGCGACAAAGTCACTGAGTTGTCCACACTGCTTGTTTCAACCAACAACCCTCTGATCAGAGCAGTGTCTCCTGAAATAGCGCCCCCACAGTGGCAGGCGTACCGGACCTTGGTTGTCATGGTTGCACTAATAAACACGCAGACTGCACCTAGAGCAGCGTACCTTCCTTTGTCACCATGGTTACGATAATAATGGTCATGGCTTGGTTAGGTTCGGGAAAAGATGGTGATTTGGGTTAAACTGCACTTTTCCCTTTGCTCCTGTCATCATTACTACGACCACTAGATGTCGCCTAGCAACAAAACCTAACTATGGGTCACGATAACCTGCTGACAGATGACCTATGACCTCGTTTGTCACAGGAGGACAGTCTCGCTTGTTTGTACTATATCATTTTGAAAAAGCAACAACCAATGAGGAAGCTCCAACACTTGGCCTGCTGACCAATGGTGTAACTTCATCAGTCGGTCAGTGACATTCAGGTCTAGAGGGTGGATGAGCTCAGAGCTGAGCGGCTCAGACCGCGGAGGGAGAGACTGTTGACAGTAACAATAACACAGAGTCACCGCCATCGTTGTTTGAGCTGTTTTTACAGTAAACGAGTGACTGACGTCTGTAACTGTCTCCATCTCCTGCTCCGAGTCACTGCTGCTAAGATACTTAAAGAATGAACCACAGGACCCTGAGTGAGTTTAATATTCCTGTGTGTGTGTGTGTGTGTGTGTGTGTGTGTGTGTGTGTGTGTGTGTGTGTTTATTTGTCTGCTGATGACACACAACACAAACAATAGTCAGGGGTCTCCTCCACATTCCTCTCTCTCTCCAGGCTCCTTCAACATCTGGTCTGTGTTACGACTTTCAGGTCGAGTACATGGTCATGTAGTAACACACACACACACACACACACACACACACACACATACACACTGTTGGCCATACTGGAGGCCACCCCTGTCTGTGAACAGCTGATCGTGTTTCTGTTCATGTTAACAGAACTCAGCAGGATCATTTCTGTCCCTTTTTAAGTTGTGAACTTTGATCACTGATCTATTTGATTGATTCTCTGATTGGATATCAATCAGGCTCTTCGCTTATTGACACAGTATCTGTTCAGCGAGCCGTCTGGAGCTGTGTTCCGGTCAAGTTGGTGCATCGATAAAAAACAAAGACAACAAAATGCTGACGATCATGAATCATGTGACTTTAACGTCACTCGTCACTTCCAGTGACTTTTCATGACCTCATCTTCTGCAGTGCTTTAATGAATCCTAAAACCTGTCAGCTCCTCCAGTTCCCGCTTTCTGGGTCTCTGGGTTCTGATTTCTTGAAGCTTCTCCGTCTGTTAAAAAGGCCGGTTGCTAACAAGAGTCTAAATGAGACGACAGAGGTTGTCGGGGACGTTAGACGTCATCAGTCCAACATGAAAACCGACCTCCTCACCAGTCCACCTTTACAGCCTCGCTGTGTTTCTACAGACTGTCACTAACTCTGTCAGAGGAAAGGCTTCTGTAGAAGAGCTCAGAGCTGAATCAGACCACAGGCTGAAGGTGAGTGGTGGTGACGGTGAAGTCATGTGACCGTGGTGTCGTTGGTTTAGAGCCTAACATGAGCTTTTTACTGCTGCTGGTTGTGTTTAGGCTTCAAACATCAGAAAGTGGAGTCATTAGTGAAGATGATCCTGCTGAACCAAACCTGTCAGGATCAGGAACTGCTGCTGATTTTCTCTGATCATCCAAAACACAGAGGAGAAATCCTAATGGCTGTTAGTGGAGGGAGCCAGGAGGTGCTAACCTCTGGGTTGGTCTACAGAAATACATCATTCCTGCGACTGGAGACTTGGCTCCACCTGCTGCTTCATGAACCACCTCCTAATACTGCAAATTAAAGGATCATCATCAGTTTGCTTCATCCCTGACTGAGGTGTAGAGTCTCACACAGATCATCATCATCATCATTATGAGTTCTTCATCAGAAAACAGAATCTCCTTCTTCTTGTACCACTGTGGGAATAATTCACTAATACACAACAGAAACTTCAGAGCTGGACACTGAATAAAATGGCAGCCAGAGAACAGGACTCAGCCTCAGGGTCTCAGACTCACATTAATGTGTCTCGGCCAAAGGATGTTGATGTTATAATGCCTGTTGTTTAAAGGCCTGTGCAGACCTGTTGTCAGTGTGTGGTCACAGACTGTAGTATGAGCTGTTCACTGTGCAACAACAGGCAGACACACACTGATCTGTGCTTGTCTCTTTAAGAATAGGAGGTTCTGTTTGATGCACATGATTTAGTTAATACAACTGAATAGAATTATCATATTCAATATAATTTGAAAAGTTAGTTTCAGATGGTTTGCCTGGTTTTCACAGCGCTGCAGAACCACAGTGTCTCTGTGCTGGTCCACAGAACCAGATCTGTCCACCATACCAGTAACGTCTGGACTGGTCAGACTGGTTTCTCAGTTCCTATCGTTTTGATCTGAACTGGTTCTACTTGTCTTTACCAGTTATATTTGAACTTGTCAAACAGGTTAATGTGTACTAGTTATATCTGAGCTGGTCAGACTGGTTTTATCGGTTATATCTGAGCTGGTCAGACTGGTTTTGTAAAGACCCTATCAGACTGAAGAGGCTGTGCTAACACTGTACCGATGTTGTTCTTGCCAACAGAAACAGTCGTCTGTAACTTCCTCCTCCACTCTGACCTCCCTCCACATCTCAGTCTGACCATATCATCTTTCTCCTTTTCTCCCAGTTTCACAGCTGCTCCCTTTCTTGTCCTTTCTTCATTTTCTTCTTCTCTCCTTCCTTCTTTTCCCCTGTCTCTCTACCAACCTTATCTCCTTGTATTTCAGTTTTTCATCCCTGTCTTCTTCTGTCATCCTCATCCATCTATCTCATCCTCTTTCCTTCCTTCCTTCTCTCCAGTCCAGTCCAGAAAGAAAAACATCAATATGGAAATGTCCCAGTGGGGCTTCCATACTGGTGGATACAGCCTGAGACCTCTCCTGGTCCACACACACACACACACACACACACACACACACACACACAGAGTCCTCTGGGTGCTCATTCATTCTCTACCTAATTTTCATTTCTCTCTGTCTAAACACTGCGCTCCCACTCTTCGTCTCCCTCCTCTGTTGCTCAACCTTGAGAGCTGACTCCCTCCCTCCCTCCCTCCCTCCCTCCCTGTCTGTCTTGGAGGATGATTTCCCTGCTGCGTTCCTCTTCTAACACTCATGTTGTTAACTGGATGGAGTCAGTCGGAGGAAACACCCGTCTGTTCCTGGAACCCAGGCCTGGATTTACTCAGCGTTTGTAAAGAGGAGATCCTCATCCCCTGCCCTTTGCATACCAATGTTTGGTGTAAGGAGACTGTTAAAGAACTCAGCTAATTAATGAAGGTTTTGAGTAGAGCCACTAAAACTGGAGGGGGAGATTATTGAAATGGACGTATGCCATCTATTGTATTTAATTATGTGTGTTGTTTATCAGCCACAGAAAGTTTCTGTTCATTTCTCACTTCTCTGTGAAACTGTTAAAGCCTGGTCTGCTGGGAAATAAGAACAAGAGAAATGAGAGATAAACAACAACACATAAACTTTGGCTCAGCTATAAGAACACGAGTCTGGGATGGTGGTGCTTTGAGTTAAATGGTAACGTCAGGATGCTAAATGCTCACAATGACAATGCTAACATGCTGATGTTTAACATATACTGTTTATATGTCATTAAAGCTCCATCCAGTCTAAAGGTAGATGTATTGGATCACCCAGAAAACAGCCAGCCAATCAGAAGACAGACTAAGAGCCTCTCTTCTGATTGGCTGGCTGAGCTGTTACTACTTCTTATGGATATCAACACTTCAGATAAAAGTGAAAGGAAAAGTGTGGGACCTTTAATGTTGCAGGTATTTGGTCATAAACTAGGGGCAAGGCCATGCAACAAACATGTGAGCAAACATGTCTGGGCATTTTCTCTGTCAGATTTAGTTGAGGTTTGATAAAAGGCAGTGAAGACAAACAAACTGAGTTCGTCATAGGGAAAAAACAGGGAGAGACTCCTCTCTTTTAGGTGTTGAGAGAGATTTTATCTCTTCTTGATGAAATATGAAAAACAAATGTGTAGTTCAGATTAAGAGGAAACATGTCTCCACACTGCTCAGAGCAACTGGTTGGACATGTTTCACCTGGTTCAGATGTCTGGTCTGTTCTGTACCTGTTTTTTGACTAAAACAGGTTTGGAAGCTGTTCTGGTTTTTCTCAGAAAGGTACAAGCTCGATAAGATGGTGCTGGTCAAACTGGAACAAACGCAGTCAGGCACAGTTGAGGACTTCTATCCTAAAATGGGAAACGTTTCTGAAACCGTAGCCAGGAGGGCACCTCAGTCACCTTCACATCTCCATAAAGAGTTAAACAACCTCCAGCTTCGCTCTGGTCCATCAACCAAACCAAAACAAGCAGCCGGCCCCGGCCTGCCCACAGCCCCGAAACACAAAACCAACACAGCAATTTCATCTGACCCTCAGCTCACCTGCACGTCCAGCTGACTTACAGTCAGTCTTTAAAATAAGTCTTTAATATCCTGAAAGACAGGAAGTCGAGTGTCAGCAGCCACACAGCAACTCTGCCAGGTTATGACGTCGTTTTAGTTTAATGATGTTCATGCGCAGAGGTGCAGTGTCAGTCTGTCAGTGTCATTCCTGTGAAATCACGGTCCCCAGAGGATGAAACCTGATGACTCTGGTGATCCCCTGACTTCATTTACTGCAGCACCATCACTTCATGTCAGGATACTGTTAAAACTACAGTCAGCTAGTTACTGTGTTATGCTAAATGTTATAGGTTGAATGTAATACTACCAAGCTAACACGCTAAATAGCAAGTGTTTTTGTTTTTGTTTTTTGTTCTCCCAGCAGCAATGATTTATTTTAAGTGATTGTCATCTTTTATTCTGAAAAGTTCAGTCAGGAAGTTCCAATTATTCTGTTGCTTGCTTGATACACCTCTAAAATAAATTAAAGGAAATTAACAGCAGTTCAGTAAATCAGTCAAACGTATAATATGTGACTGTGGGCCACAGTGACACATGAACAAAGTAAATTCCAGTTGATTTTTAATCAGTTTCTTTTATTATGATTATTTTCTGGCCTCCACCTGATGGATTAGAAAAAAACTGGCCCAAGGGCGAATTTAGCTGCCGACCCCAGCACGAAACAATAACCACATTTTCACTGACAGTGTCAACATCATTTAGCTGTTAACTGAAATATTGGAATGCTTAGCATTAGCATTAGCATTCAGGTCTAACCAGAGTTTAGCATCAGTAACGTGAGGTTGACAGAGTAAACTGAATAAAGTCTATTTACTACATTAGTTAAAGGAACACTCTCACTAGTGAGAGGTAGATGAGCAGTGTTTACTGTTAATATCTGTAAACACCAACAGCCAGTTAGTTTAGCTTAGCATAAAGACCGGAAACAGCTCGTCTCTATCTGACTCGCAACAAAATCCACCTACCAGCATCTCTAAAGCTCATGGGTTTGTTTGTTTGATCCCTGTTAAAAAAAAACTCCCGACAAACTCAAATTCAAAGACTTTAACTGTGTATTTCCACATTCAGGATCTGAGTATCCAACAACTGCAACTGTCCAATAGCTGAGTAGAGAGGGAAGAAAAATGGAAAAAGTGGTTCGATCATGAAAACAATTGAAGAACACAAAACCAGATACAAACAAGGATAATTAGAACAAGACAGCAAGAAGAGACAGCGCCAGAGCTTTGTGTGTTTGTTTTCTAGGACCATTCGACAAAAAGAAACAGAAAAAGACAGGAGGAAAGAACTGAGAGAAGAATGAATGAATGATGTGTGTACATTTAGATCAGCTCTGTCTGAACAGACGCAACAGATCTTCCTCTTTTCTTGTCTAGTTCCTTCTTCTCCTTTAATCACTCCTTCCTCTTTTTTACCACATCATTTGATCTGAACCTCATCCTGTCTGTGTTAGACGTCTCACATACAGACGGGACCTTTGACACAAAGCTAAGTTCAGTTTGCTGCACTTCTGAGTTTGCTGTTGATGGACACCCTGATCACGCAATACAGTGCAGGACAGAGATGAAGGAGCAACTCACAGCTGCAGATGATTAGAATAAACGGTGGATAGTGATGAGACCAAAAAAACAAAACAACAAAAAACAAATTACATCTGTGTAGAATAATCTCATTGTTGTTGTTTAGTTTGAAAAATCACACTTTGCCTTTTGTCCTCTGTTATTTCCTGGCCTACATGATAAAAGTGCAAATATGCACTTGTGCTAAGCAGCTCAGAGTGAGCTGCTCCGCTGTTGCCATCTTGGCAGTGCCTGACTCCACCCCTAACTCCTGCCTTAACCAAAAATGGAAACCAACAATGTGTTTATCTGTCAAAAGTTTCTTACTCTCTGTCTGTGGCTCTCAGCTCAAACCCATTGGTTCCGACTGAAGATGTAAATCTTTAAAAACACCTCACAAATATAGTTTCATTCGAAAAAGGCTCAGTAATTCCCTGAACAGTAATATTTAATAAAGTAATACCTAAACAACTCACTGTACTTTTTATCAAACAAACTGGAGGAAATAGTGGTTTTGCTGGGGACTATTTTAAGTGGAGGATTAATCCATGTTCGGGGGTCTAGTATTGGGGAGAGCAGGACAGTGTGTGTGTGACTGAGTCTAAAGAAACTCCAGTGTGTGTGTTCGTGGTGATGAAGTGTGACTCACTGATGTGTTTCAATGGTTTTTGGAAACAATGGAGCTCTATGGCTCAGAGGAATTAAATATGTCAGGCTGTGATACACACACAGGACTTGATGGTCAGATACATTCAGTGTTGGTTTGGCTCTGCACATTTGATTTAATGACAAGAAGAAAAATAAATTATCTAAACTTATAAATCTTGTACAAACACTTTTAAGTCTTGATGGTGTAAAACTTTTTCACTCTGCTAATTGAAAGATGTATCCAGATTTATCTGCCCTGTTAATGACAGTTGTTACTTGTTGGAAGTAAAGAATGACATGAAATATGAGACAAGCCTCTCAAACATTATCTAACCCACTAACACCAGTGATTTGGTTATTCCTGTTGTATTGTAAGGATTGACATTAAATTGTGTATCTTCAAGTTAAAACTCCTTAAAGTTTCTGGTCACCCCTAAACTCAATAAAACCATATTCTTCCTGTTTCCCACACTTATCGCTCCAGATACTTCCAGTGTGACTTGCTGAGGTTTTTGAGGATTCAGATCATCCTCATACAATAAAGCTCAATTTGTGGTGCTCCCGCTGCTTCAAAATTAGATTAGTAAACCTCAACAGCAGCGTCTCTTTTCTAAGTATAATAACAAGTCTGTGACGTCCTGCGGTCTGTGGAGTCGTCACTGCCTGCTCTTCCCTGGACCGAAACCTTCTACCATTAAACTGAATGTCTGTCTCTGAAAATTCTCATGGAAACTCTTCCTCTTTTGATTATTGATCTTAGTCTCATTGATAGTTTCAGATCAGTCTTCCAACCAAGCCCCTGTACTCCTGCCACTGTAGAGGTGCAATTTCAAGAAGACACTCCTGTGGGTTGTTCAGAGGGTTAAAGGTCGGAGGACTGGTTGCATAGTAGAGTTTTTGTTGGTTGGGAACTGTTGCTGTGGTGGTTCATTAAGTTCACTGTTTACGCATGTGGATGTTTTACAACCCAGCATTACACAACTAGAGCTGATTGTCATTGTTCAGTTGTTTCTCCAGTTAATGTTTTGAAGTTGCAACATTTTTAAGGGCTGGTGGCGTAAGAACGATGGCGCATATCTCCATAAGAAGATTTATTTGTGGTTTTAAGAACCAAAAACCATCTCAGTGCAGAGGATCTGATTCTCTCTTCTGATTGGATGACTGTTTTCTTAATGATAAAATAAAAATATAGCAGATTTCAGGTAAACACTCAGAGAAACCAAATCCTGCAAGGTTGGATGGTGGGTCCAGGTGGGCGGGGCTTGGGGAATAGCTGAGGGCAGTGACTGCTTTGTTGTGACATCACAAAGTTCCAGCAGTCCTGACGGCTGGTTTTAAGGCTCAGTGTCTGAATACAGGCTGTGTGCATTTCTCTGTGGACTGAGGCTTTGATACTTTCACAGTATTAATATAGAACCTAGACCTGCTTTATAATCACAAACACATGAACATCTGTCTTTAGACTGGATGGAGCTTTTAAATCTAGGTTTGGTTTCAGTTTAAGTTTAAAATTTCGTGATCTAATGCTGTGACAGAAAACAGAGCTGCTATATTTGGATTTAATGTCACACTGTTTGGTCAGATTGAAATACAGCTGATCATTTTCTGTTTGTTAAGTTTGTTAATCATACATGAATATATGTTTAATTGACTTCTCTGTTTAAAGGTTTTATAGACTGACATATACATGTCTAAAAAAGGTTGTTGTAGTACTGACTGAACACTATAGGTTTGACATTTGACCTCTTGAAGACCAAACCTTTTGAAGGTCAACACCAGTCATTTTAGACTTTTAGATTTTATTATTTTATGTTGATGGTTATTGTATTTTTATCATTAATGTCCAAAAACATGACAGAAATTTAGTGGGTTTTTTTCTTGTCTGAGATTAAAAGCCTCTTAAACACCATCACAGGCAATGAAACTCTCCACTGAATGAATGAGACATAAACAGCAGCAACACCTATTACAACATGTCAGTGGCAGTTCAAGTTATAAGATATTCAGCAGTAGTAAATCAAAGGCAGCTCACTTCTCAAGACCAAGACTGACTCTTGATGATTTTTTAATTGCAGAGAAACATTGGTGCTTTTTGACAATGAATTAGTTCACAAAAAACACAACTGAAGAACTAAGTTATTTAATTAAAAATGAATGAAAATGGCTCTGCAGCTGTGATCAGGGTCAGAGAATGATGCTGACAGTTAAAGGTCGATATTAGCTCATTGCATCGACGTCACTCTCACCTCATTTACTCTGTTGGTTGATGTGAGTCTGGGACGAGGTTAATGCTTTAAAACATGTCATGATGAAACGTAACCTGGTGACACGAAGCTGCGCTGAAATGCTGCGTGTGGTGGTATTTTAAGCTCTGCAGGCTGCAGGTGTCTTACCAGCGGCAGCATGGCCGAGGCGCTGGGCGACACCAGTCCTCTGTAATGGTTGTGAAGCTCCACCAGCAGCTCCTCCTGCTCCTCGCTCAGAAAGCTCCAGGCTCCAGGAACCACCAGGGCGCTCAGCAGCAGCCATGCCCAGAGAGGAGCCACCCTTGGCGGGCAGAGCCCGGAGCTCCTCGAGGCTCGATACTGAGTAGTCCGTTGGGTTGAGACCCCCCGCTGTGTGGAGACCCCCTGGAGCTCTGAGAGGCTCCGCTGGTGCATGATGGGAAACAGATTCCTGAGGGATGTATCCTCAAGTGGTCAGTCCAGAGTCCAGTGAAAGTGTGTGTGTCTGTAAGTGATCAACAACTGTGTTTGTGTGTGTATGTACAATAGGCCACTTGTCTTTGTCTGTGTGAGTGTGTGTGTCTGTGTGTGTGTTTAAGAGTGGGTAGAAGTGTGTGTGTTCCCTCCTCAGTGCCTCTCACTCTCAGCTCTGCTGATCTCTCTCTTTCTGACCCGGCTTTAAGAGTTAGAGGATCCTCCCTTCAACACACACACACACACACTCTTCGTTTCACATTTCACACACTGCACCGACTGGTACGCGCAACAAACACAACCCCCCTCAATCCTCTTACTCCATATTCTCCATGTCGATCTCTCTCCTCCTCCTCCTCCTCCTCTCACCCTCTTTCTTCTCTCCCTCCTCTCCCCTCTTTCTTTCTCTGTCTCTCTTTAGCCTTTTCTCCTCCTTTCTTTTTCCTTTCCTCAGCTTCAGTTTGATTTATTGACATATAAAGGATACACTCACATGTCTACATGTACGGTGACACAGTTATTAATCACTCTGATTCTTCTTTCTGTCCATACTCAGCATGAACACATCCCTTCCTCACACATTTCATTCTAAGGATATCCACAAGTTCAGCAGAAGGTAATTTTAGGCCTCAGCAGTCGAACTTAGACAAATCAAATGAGCATCTTCCAAAGTTAGTGTTCTTAGTACAAAACAGCCTCCTTCTGTTTCCCTGCATAGCGTTTGTTTCCTATAATAAAAGGCATAATCATGCAAAGAGGCAGAATGGTACTAAACAGACTCTAAGGTTGAAATATAACCACTGATTTTGTCTGAGTCAAGCTGCTGCAGCCTCAGATCAGCTTCACACTTCATGAGCTTCAGACTGGATGTTGTATTGAACCAGAACTGTGGATTTGGTCCCACATTGTTGCTCATTGTTGGGAGGGGATCGACCAGTCAGCACGTGGGGAACAGTGACAGCAGTCACTGACATTTTCTATGTACAGGTGTTGACAATCATCTGTTTTACCACAGCAAAACTCTTCAATGTTTAACTTGAATGAAATCATCTTATGTGTAATATCCTGGTTGTGTCGACAGGTTATTTACATTATTATTTATGATTATTGTGATTTTTTCTGTTGTATTATTTGTTGTGTGAAGTTTTCCTGTGACAGCAGGTGATGCTGCAGCGTCATGAAGGATCCTAAATGTTCATGATGCACAGAAATTTACTTCGTGAGCACAATTAAGTACAGTGTTAATTACAGTGAAAAAAGATAAGTAATAGTTTAACATTTCTCCTCCCTTCTCTTTCTTCATCCTTCTCTCTCTCTCTCTCTATCTTTTAAATCTCTGTCTGTCTCTCTCTCCATCTCTGTCAATGAGAACTTTGTTGAAATGTGGGGAAGTCTGGTATGGACTCACAAACACACACACACAGACTCACTCTGACTCACTGACCAGCTGATACTGACAGCGCTTGTGACTCACACACATTTTCGTTTGCTCTGGTGTGGTATGAGGTGACATGACGTTTTTTATATGAAATAACGTCGTGTGTGAAAAAACAAGAATTATCAGCTGAGTCTGCAGCTCTACAGAGCTCTGCATCTGTCCCAACCACAGCTGTAAATACACCACTGTCCTCTACCTGCTCACAGCAAACAGCAGACAGTCAGAGAGCAGGTGGGGAACACAGTGGAGCATTCAGCTGGTGGAGACCAAACACAGAGCTAAAAGGGAGGGAACACTGGGCTAAGATCCATCAGGTGACACAGGCACCACAACACATGAATCTGATGTGTTAATAAGTAAATTAAAAAATGTATATATATTAAATTAATCCCAGAACAAACAATGATGTCAGAAATCTGTGATTAATGAGGAGAGAGAACCACAGCATGAAGCGGGCGGAGTCACAGCCGTCACATCTGAGAGTAACAAACAGAACGAGGGTCCACGGGACAGTAAACAGGGATAAAGTGTCCTGGCAACGCTTTGACACTGTGACACATCAGGGAGGAGATAAATCCACAGCTGAAACTGTCAGAGGGAAAACAAATATGTTAGTTGGTCGGTAAGAAACAGCTGACAAACACTGAACATCTAAAACTGCTTTAAAGAGCCATCAGCTGTTTCACCTTGTTAACGTCCACATGATGTTTCTCTATAATAAAGACAGAGATGAGCGAAATAATCAGTCGACACCATGACTGAGTGTTTCCACCTTGAACCAATCACAGTCTCATAAAAACAGATTCAGACAGTCAGGAATTCATACGTCATAGAACCTCAGGAACCAATCCTGTCAACTTGTGAGGACGGGGGGCGGGGCTAAATACACCTGAAACCTTGTCAGTACAGAGAGCCAGAGTTAGCATTAGCACAACCACTAACACTGTGTCAGCCACTGCCAGTTACAAGCTAACAAACAACATAAACAAATAAAAGATGCTAACTATGCTAACGGTTCTGATCCATTCTGTTGTTCATACCACTGAGGAGACACACTTAATGTCATTGTACAGCTGTGCAATGATAAATAAAGACAGTCTAATTCTAATGGTCATAATAACCCCGCCCCCTCCCGCTGACATAAGCAGGTCTTGGTCCTAGACCAACAAAGGATTGGTGCCGTTCTCCAACCAGTTTTCCTGAGGTGTTGTTCTGAAAGATGAGATATTTTGGTTGTGAGTAATTTAACACCTGAGTTGGTTTTATTATTATTTTAGTTTTGTGCTGATGAGGTTTCGTAGCAGCCTGGTCAGCTGCATCGTCCAATCACAGATGTCGGTCAGATTTCACTGTCCTCACTGAAGCTTCCATTGGATCCCACCTTGTTCCTCGATCCTTGATCCTCTGAACACAAATAAGAGCAGTGGAACACATGTTGTGATGGTGGACCAGCTCTGTTTGTAGGCCACATGAGAATCAAGACGTGAGGAAGGATCAGATAACGGAGATGTACCCTGGCTATGTAGAGGCACCTCTGCGTAAACCGCATACAGTGATTTCCAGAGTAGTCTGTGTGTGTGTGTGTGTGTGTGTGTGTGTGTGGGCACACAAGATCCCGTCCATGACCCAGATGCAGTTAGAGCCTGTGACTCGCGTGAACACTCGCTAAAGCTGTGTTTTCATTCTTTCAGCCAAGTACATCACATCATAACACACACCCAGCTGTACCCACAGGCTCACATTTCACTGTAAAACACATTCCTCACTGTCTTTGTGTGTGTGTGTGTGAGTGTGTGAGTGAGTGTGGGGCGAAGGAAGCAGAGTGGGTGAATGTATGAAACTGAATCCTGTGGGGTCACCGTTTGCTCCGTGACACCGACCTCATGTTGTCGGTCTGCAGGGCGACGCAGCACATGTGTGTCCTGACCTCGCTGTCACACACTTGCACTTGTAATATTATATTCATCAAATTAAATCAAACAGCAGACTGTGGGTCACTGTGGGTGTCCATGTTGTTCTGTACAATTACAATGATTCCAACAAACACAAAAGCAAATATGAAAAAGTGAAGAAGGTGTGAAGACAGTGAGTGTGATTCCATCCCGCTGTTTTTAGCACATTTTCAAACTGAGCATAAAAACCTGAGTGGAAACACTGGAAGTGTTTGTCGGCTTGGCTGTGGTGTAAAAGTTTGGATAAAGTTACTGATGTCACAAATCTGTTCGGCAAATGTAGCTGTTGCTAGCAGGCTAGCTGTCTGCTAGCTGTGGAGCACATCACGGTAATGCTAGCGTGGGCTAACGGCTGTGGTGAGGTTGGTTTTTGTTGGCTCTCGTGTCGACAGGGTAACTTCACTCAGTTGTACTTCTTGTTTTAAGATGTGTCGTATTATTGAGCTGTGGAACAGTACAAGTTGTTTCTGTAGAAATTTGTGATGATAGTTGTTGACTGGTTTGTTTACAGGTGTGTATGTCTGTGTCTAGGTGACGGTATCAGTGTAAAGGTGTATGATTAAATTTTAACCAAAATATATTTGGAAAGTGGATTTTAGAGAAATGAGATGTAATTTGTTTAGGACTGACATTGTATTGTATTTTGTTTTATGAGCATGAAAAATGTTTCCAGAGAGACTGAAACTTCACAGTCGTAGAGAATACTGAAAGAAAGCAAAAGGATGATGAAGTCAGTAAACAAAAACTGTATCACATGAGTAAATAGAGCTTTGGAGAATTCGAAACAGAAAACCACATCTGCTTGTCTCAACCGTCTTTCCTGTATTTCACGAATCATACATGTACAGCTGTTTAGAGGTGCTGCAGCCGCCACCTGGTAACACAACCAAACAAGTGACCGAGACAAAAGAACAATCGAAGAAGAAGTGAAACCACAAGACAGACTGCAGAGTCTCAGTGAATCACATCCTGTAGGATCTTCCAGATATGTGGAGCTGGCAGGGTGGAGTCGGAGCGTCCAGTGTCAGTTTGTTCTTTTGTCCTGAGGTCCGCTGCAGCTGGAAGCTGGAGACGAGCCAAAGACAAGTTTACTCATGTTCACGCTGATGTGCGGAGCCTCCTCCAAGCACAGGTCCCTGCAGAGCTGCTGTTGTAAGACTTGATGTATGGAGGGTCAAATGAGTCACGTTCAGGACTCACACAGCTCTGTAGGTGACGCTGAAGCTGTGTTGCTGACAGGGAGAACACTCTCCAGGTGTCCAACAACCAGCTCTCTGCTGGAACAGGTCAAACTCTTATTCACAGGTTCCATTAGACTTTCTCATCATCCGTCACTTTAACGCACAGGGCTGCAAAAAGTCTGTCATAATTTCTTATTTCCTAATGATAATGAGACATATCCTATTAAACAGCATTTAATTTTCAAAAACATCTGGGAGTAAGCATTGTATAGGGTGTGGAGAGAAAAGATGAACAGAGACACGTGTGGTGACTTTTCATGTGAAGCAGGTGATTTTTTTTTCTTGCTGTGACAGCGGAGGAAACTAAATCACTGCAGCCATTGTACCTGAACAGGCAAATATGAACAGTTCAATTTTACAGTATTATACAATTACAGTTAAAATATGAACAAACTATTGACAATAAGTTAAATTGAACTCAGTTGACCTGTACTCAAACTTTCCTCTGTGGATTTGAGGAGCTAAAAGCTGCAGTTCCTCTAATGACCACGAGAGTCTGGCTCCAGCAGGGAGTCAAATAATAAATAAAATGTCCAACTTTACAGCAGAAAGAAACATGTTTACAGCCTGGTACAGAAACTGTTCTGCTCTCTAGAGATCATTTCCTCCTTCATGACGACTGTACGGCTGAATTTATACAACTCACCTGTTTACATTTTATTAAGGATTAAAGTGAAGGAGAATTGAGGGCGTGGTCTCTTTGAGTGACAGGTGGGTGAACATTTTGTTTCTGTGCCACAAACCAGCATACACAGAAGTCTCAGCTCCACACACGCCCCACCTCTTTGACCATATATGGATTAGCTGGGAGTTAGGGGCGGAGTCAGTCACTGCCAAAATGGCGACAGCGGAGCAGCTCACTCTGAGCTTCAGAAACCTGAGGGTGATGTCACGGAGGCTCCGTCCATCTTTCTTTACAGTCTGTGGTTGTACAGTATTTTATTTTGTCCTTTTTGCAGATGATGCCGTTCTGACAGTTTGCTGCTCTGATGGTTTCCTGCAGGTAAACTCTCCCTTCAGTGCTGGTGCATGTGATGGTGTTCAAGCGTCTCCTTCTTGGATGAAAGAAAAAAAGTCTTGGTGCAGACTTTGTTCTGGGCTGTCGTGGTGAAGAGGGAGCTGAGTCTGACAAGACAGAAAGTAAGACAGAGAAGAAAACCTGACAGGAGAGCAGTTTGAAAAAAAGTCAAAAAACAGACAAGAATAAAGAAGTGAAAGAGGAGAGATGAGATAATAGAGCTGAGGAGGAGGAGATTAGACTGGAATTTCCCCTCAGTCACACACTGGGCTGATGTTAAACTGGGCTGATGTTTAGTCGTCCATACCTCCCAGCTGCTCTGTGACAGGCCTGGCAATGGTATGGACACACACACACACACACACACACACACACACACACACATCCATACATCATGTGAATAGTATGTGATGGTGTGTGAGTGCACTGAGCCCAGCCCATCTGATTCTGTTGTCATTGACTGGCTGCTAATGGCTAACAGATGAGCCTGTGTGTGTGTGTGTGTGTGTGTGTGTGTGTGTGTGTGTGCAGGGTGTGGACCCTCCTAGCCCTTCAGAGTATGATTAGTTTGTAATGCAAGAGCCAAATCTCACACACACACATGCAATATTATGCAACAGCTGAGCAGACCAGAGTAGAGTATCACGGCCAGAGTGTGCGTGTGTGTGTGTGTGTGTGTGTGTGTGTGTGTGTGTGTGTGTGAAGTGACCTCCTCATTATCACCACCACCATCATCATCATCATCACCATCATCTGTTCCTGGACCTGTTTGCACTGCACGTGCTCAGTGATGATGTCATGAGTACAGGAAGTGGACCCCTCCTTAGAGACGATGTCAAACCTCGACGACCGACTCGCTCACTAGTCTGACTGCTGCACCTCGCCCTGCAACCAGAGAGCCTGGGAACTGGTTTCACTGGGGTCTCACTTGGTCCATTGGTTTTACTGGAGCCCCAGTGTCACTGGTCCAATTCATATCATGTCTGTGGTTTTACTGGTTTCACTGGGTTCACTGGTTTGCTGGTGTCTCTGCTGGTTTTGCTGGTTTGACTGTTTTCATTGGTGTAATTGGATTCACTGAAACTACTGATCTTTCTGGATCCACTGGTCTCACTGGTTTTATTGGTTTCAGTGGTTTCATCCACGTGTTCACACTTGTCTTATGGGGTTAAATGGTTTCACTGGTTTCACTGGTTTAACTCTTCTCACTGGATTCACACATTTCATTGATTTACTGGTCTCATTAGGTTTATTGGTTGTGCTGGTCTATGGTTTTACTGGTCATACTGGTCTGACAGGTTTCAGTCCTGTCTGTAGTATCATGTCTTTACTGGTGACACTGTGCCTCTGGTTTCACTGGGTCAGTTGGTTTCACGTGTCTCATGACTCCTCAGACAAACATTTTATTTTATCTCTGTAGGACAGAAGGATTTTCAGTTTGTCTTTTTGACCAATAATTCAGTTACTGGTTCAAAGTTCTGGACCATTTGGGACCAGTTGGTATCCTACAGTGGGTGGATCCACATTTTACGTCTTAGAGACGTCACAAACCCTAATCAGTTCATGGTTGTGATTATTATTAAGAGGTATAGATGTTGATGTTAAGCACTTTGGCCTCATATTGCCCTGGTTTGTGATCTGGATCTGGAAGAACACGTTAACGCAGGTGGAAAACATTTAGAATGGTTTCAGTGTTGATCTTTGATCAGATCTCAGCCAGGTGGAAGTAACATGGTGGTTCTGTCATGTCCGTATGATGTTTGTATGATATATATTTATATGTGCTGAGACAATATGGCGATATGATGTTAGTGATGCCCAGATACTGACAGACGTCCACACCACTGCTGCCTCTTCTCACTCTGACATCACGTTAGCTGCTGCACCTTTTCAAAAGCTCTGACCATCATCATCATCATGTTTGTTCAGCAGTCTTGATAATTTGCACATTGAAAAATCTGCTCACAATGTTGAGAAAATCTAAATACCCTACACCCTTAATATACCCGTTCTTCATCAAACACTGTAAGACATATTACAGTATATATATATATATATATATATATATATATATATATATATATCAGACATATTATCAAAAGACATATAAGAGACATAAACATTTCCTGACATTTGCCATCAGCACATGAATATTGAACTGAATATGAGCATTACTGTTAACATGCCAGTGCATTAAAACACTTCCCAACCAGACCACAGATTACTGCACATAAATCAAAGAGTCAATTGCAGCCTCTGATCAGAGATTACAGGTTGACACACTCAGGGGAGGGTTTAAAACACACTGATAATCTGTGTTCGTCACAGACTGTTGATGTGGAT
Organism: Trachinotus anak; assembly: GCF_046630095.1. Taxonomy (NCBI): domain Eukaryota; kingdom Metazoa; phylum Chordata; class Actinopteri; order Carangiformes; family Carangidae; genus Trachinotus; species Trachinotus anak. The sequence continues at coordinate 1,081,769 of NW_027273873.1, forward strand.
GGAGTTAGCCCTCACAGACAGTCATTTTGTAACCACCCCCACATCACACTTTGCCTGCTCTCCTCTTCCACTGTGGCCTGTGGATGTATCCAGGACACCTACTGCAGTGTCGGAGAGCAGTGACAAGTCATGTGAGTATGTTCGCACATTAACTGCTGCAGACAACATGCATGCACCCAAAGGTGATGACACGAGGGTCTCCTTTCAGATAACAGGATCCTGAAGATATTTCTGTTCTGGGCACACATCAGTAATAAATAATATCTCTTTAAATTTGATAAGCTAATCTCCTCTGGACTTCAGGCCCAGGTTTTTGGTTGTGGTGTAAATCTCCTCCTCCAGCTGGGAGGAGAAAAAAGCTAAATCAAGCTGGGACTCTGCACCTCACCTCCCACATCACCATTAATTAAAAGGGGCACAGACAGAAAGAACATCAGCTCCTCCTCTCTGGGAAAAGTGTTGAATTAATCTAACTATACAGACATCAGAGGATTTTTACAGTCTTGGTGAAACCTTCTGATTCACCAGTGAAGAACGGGTTTCGTAACAGAATCCAGGGCAGAGTTTAACTTGCTTGAAAGTCAAATAAGCATCAAATGAGGTCTCTTCTGATGAACGTCTCATTTCACACGTTCCACGCGTTCCGCACCTCAGTTATTTGCATCCTAAAGGGACAGTTAAATATTTCGGGAAATGTGCTTTTTCTTGTTCTTTTTGAGTCTCGTGTCTGCATGTTCAGTACACAGCTGTAGTCAGTGTGGTTGGTTTAGCTTTGTAAGCAGGAGGAAACAACTAGCCTCTGTCCAAAGGCAAAAAAAAAACTTAAAAACTGAAAACTAGCACCTGCAACTGTAACATGGCTCACAGGGCGGGTCTGCAGATGGTGTCATGGAGCTGTTGTTGACACCAGGTACACTTTAAAATTTACCTTTGAACTCATCTCAAGGAATTTAAAAGTGTTTCCCTCTGGACCCTTAAACTCCAGAGGGAGATTAAAAAAAGTCTGAGACAGTTAAAACTGATGTGTCGGTGCTGAGCTGCAGTAAATCCCCTCTGACTGACTTCACTCCGACAGGAAACTGAGCAGCTGAGGCACATTACATCAGCACATGTTTCTCGTACTGTTGTTATTGTCGAGAGTGTGGAGATCAGAAAAACTCATGAGCCAACAGACAGGACGGGCGGCTTTGTTTGAATAACACTTGTCAAAAATAAATGTTTAGAAAGAGATGTGCACAGAGAAAACTGAAAAACAGAAGAAAGTTAAATAAACATTTATCCAAACACATGATGAAGGTGAAGAGGTGCTGTAGGTGGATTTGCTTATGCTGGAAATTTCAGGTGTAAACTCTGTAAACTCTGTCTTGAAATGTTCATTTTGTTCTGTGAAATCATGGAAGATGTGATTCAAACTGAAGCACTGAAAGGAGTTGAAGTGTGAGGTCCAAGGTTTAAGTACTGAAATATTCTGATTTGTCAGTTTGTGGCTGAAATGTCAATCTATGTCCGAGACATTACAGCAACTGAAATTTAAGTTTAAGTGTAAGCACTGAAAGTAGTTAAACTGTTGTCCGATGCAGTGAAGTGTCAGCAGCAGTCAAAGTGCTGAAGACGGCAGAATTATCTTGACATGTACTTTCTGTTGCATTTTAACTGCTAATGAAAAAAAGGGGTTACAAAACAACAGAAGTGAAAGCAGTTGAAGTGCTGAAAACCATTGAGAAAACATTTGCAAGTTGAGAAATGAAAGCAGTTCAAATGTTGGTTGAGATTTCAGGTGAAGTGGAAGCAGTGTATGCACCTGTCAAATCAGCAGGTATGAAATTTCAGCAATTTAAAGTTTAGTTGAAGTGTAAGCACTGAAAGCAGTTTAATTATCATTCTATCATATTTTATTAATTTCAGTTAAAGTGGAAGAGTCAGAGTCAGTTAAGGATGTACTGGAAGCACTTGAAGTGTCAGTTGACATATAAGTACTGACATCAGTTAAAACGTTAGCTGAAATGTAAAGACTGCCTTTAAACTGTTGAAATTAGTTGAAGTGTAATTGCATGTTAGCAACTTTTAAGTTCAGTTAGAAGTTGAGTTCTCAGTTTGTATGTTGTTGTCAAAGGTAGCTGAAGAGTTAGAGCTGAAAGCAGTTAAACTGTTGGCTGGAGTGTAAGAAATGAAAGCAGTTGAAATGTCACAACCACTGACAGCAGATGAAACGTCAGTGGAAGTGCAATTGCTGAAAGCATGTGAAATTTCAGTTTACATACTGTAGGAAGATGAGGTGTCATTGTAAAGAAGAGTAACTGATGAAAGCAATTAAACTGTCAGCTAAGGTGTAAGAAATGAAAGCAATTGAACTGTCATTTAAAGAGTGAGAGATGAAAGTTAAAATGCCAGTTGAAATGAAAATGAGTAAAGCAGTACATTTTCAGCTGAAGTGCCAGAGAAAGTTGAAGTGTGCACTGTAAGCAGCTGAAAAAGGTGAAATTTCAGTTGAAAGTAGTTGAACTGCCAGAAAAGCAGTTGTAAGTGAAGCGTGTAGACTAAAAACAGTTGAAGAGTGTGCACCATTACTTAATATGACAGTTGATATATAAGCTGATTTGTAACTGGTTTAAAAGTTTAATAGTAGATTTTAAATAGTCTGATAACAAAACAGGTTGAAATTTTAAAGGCTGCATGATAAACACTGAGGATAGAGACAGAGTAGAATCGAGTAGAGTGACACCGGAGTGGAGAAAAGAGGATGAGGTATGAATTGTTCTAATCTGTTTTAAAGACTTGTTTGGAATAAACTCAAATATAAACACTCACAGCAGTTAGTCATGATTCAGTCATCAATACAGACAGATCCAGAGACACACCCTGAGAGGAGGGGGAGGAGGGGGGGAGGAAGGATGGGAGGAAGGAAGGAAGGAAGGAAGGAAGAACTGAAGGAGGGAAATAGCAGGAGGAACCAAAGGGAAAGGAACAAAGGAGGGAAAAGAGAGAGAAGCATATTATAAGAGTGATGAGGGAGTTTTGTGATGAAGGAAAGAAGATGGGTAGAGTGGTGGTAAAAGAAATGAAATATGGAAGAAAAATAAGTGAAGAAAAATAATAGTACAAGAAAATAAGAACAGAGCAAGTCAAAGAGAAAAATGAATGAAAAAAGAAAGAGTGTGAAGAGTTTGAAGGTTGGAGAGAGGAAAAACTGAAAAGGGGGATGGAGGAGGTGGTGAGGTAAAGAAAACATGCACACTGAAGAAAGATGAAGAAAAGAAGGAAAATAAAGAGGAGGGATAGAGGAGGGGCAGACAAAAGAACGACAGAGGAGGAAGAAGACGAGGAAGGTTTGGTGGTAAAATAGAAAGCTGAGAGATGAAATGCAAAACCAGGAATGAGGAGGAAAAAGAGCGACAGAGGATAGTGAGAAAAAAGAGACAATAAACATTTTTAGGAGACAAAAGAGAATTGATGGATGGAGGGAGGGAAGGGGATACAGAGGAAGGAGGAGTGATGGATGAAAAGGGCAAATAAAATAAAGGAACCCCACCCAAAAAAAGAGGAGGGTGGGGGTGATGTCAAGTGAAGGAAAGATGGAACGAATAAGAGGAGAGGGGAAGAAAAGATGAGATAGATGAAAAGGGAGGGAGGAAAGGAAAGGAGAGGAGGAGACAGGAGAAGAAAGGAGGAGAGAGGCAGCCCCACCCTGAATGACAGAGGAGGGGATTTCTGCTGAAGCTAAATGACAAACAGAATCAGAACTAATCCAGTTTTCTCCACACTGAACCCCAGTGAAAGAAAGCGTGGATTTAAAACCTCACTGAACAAACCAATCACTTTGTTTTAACTTCAGATGTAAGTAATTAATACGTCTTTGATTATATAGCATATTTCAAAACCAGGGTTATAAATTGCGAGAAGAATATTAAAAGAATAAAACCTCAGTCACCACAGGTGAAAGTCTTTACTCTCAAACAGCCTCAGCTCTTCATGTCATGTTGGAAACTTTCCCCTGACATTTTGTTTACATATGGTTCTTTTGGCACTATTTTTTGCATTTATACTGAGAAATTAGCTTCGTGTGGTATGGTGTTGAAACGTCCTCTGTTTTAAGTGGCCCTCGAATCTCTCAGGGCGTTTTCTCCTGTGTTCTTATGGGTAACCAGGTGTTATTAGCCAATCAGAGCTGTGTATCAGGGTGGAAAAAAGAGAGCAACACACAGATGGATAATGAGGGAAATTGTGCTTTTTTTTCACTGTGTCACAACAATCAATAATCAATATTTCATATATTTTTCAGGTTATGAACATTAACTAGCTTCATTAGTGTTAAGCACTAAGTGTCTCTGGCTTCTCAGACAACAACAGCCGATCACAGAATCTAAACTGAATCTTTGACCTGTATTTATCCATAATTTTAGTTACATGTAAATTATAAAAGCTGAATTTAATGAGATTCAATTAGGGACTCAGGAGGACTCGTGTTGGATAAGCGGATTTGATAAAATGCTATTGGTCCTCCAGACCGCGTCCCACCGCCTCCCTGATCTCTCTCCATCATCCCTGTGGCTTTGTGGTCTGAACACACGTGGTCACGTATAAATGCGTCTCTCCTCAAAGACATTCATGGTCTCTGCACCGTTGTGTGAAGAGAAATGAGAAGTTGAAGCCTACTGTCACACCTCATCAATCACTGTGTAAATTGACCTGATTGTTAGAAAGCTACAAGAAAAAGTCAGATTTCACCACAAAATGATGGTTTCAGAAACTGTGAGGAATCTGAGGAGACATTAGGACACTTCATCTTTGCATGTCTATGTTGTTGTTTTCTGTGTTTGTGAACATTTATTAGGTTCAACCCTGATGACGTGACTCATTTGTCTCCGCACTGAAACTGTGTGGTTGTAAATTAGTCTGTTATTCAAACCAGTGGCTCTGAAGAAAAGCTGGAGAGATGGATACACACCAACAGAAACTATTCACTGAAATTAGCACAGGAATTATAACCTTAATTAATACTGCTGTCTTTGAGACTGTGTTTATGTGCCTTATCCTCCTATAGAAACAGAACAGACGTTGACGTCCTCACCTACATGACTACTTGACTTTTCCTGCTCCTAAAGGTGAGTTTATCACTTTAGTTGTTTGTTTGCTGATGGTGCAGGGCTCCCACCCAACCTGGAAAACCATGGAAAACACATGGAAAAATAGAGAAAAATTAAAATGTCCTGGAAAATATTGTGTTGTCCTGGAAAATTATTTCAAAATTCTCCTTCTGTCGGGCAGAATTGTGTCGAGGATCATGCTGAAGTGTTTTATGGGCGACAGTGGTTTGAATTGGTTGCTATGGTTATGTTTGGAAATGCTGTGAACTCACCTGAAGTAAATCACAGTCTGCATGTGCATGATTTATAACTAAAGTGGAAAAAACTCTGAAGAATGTAAGTTAAACAATCCTTTAAATGTATGTTAAGTCTCTGTTGCTGTGGTGGTTTTTTAAAATGAGATTTACAGTTGAACTTGTTTTAAACTGTTGGATAATGAGTCAGCATGTTCGGTTCAGATGCTGAAGTTGATGTACTTCCTAGCTTCTTTCAAATGTGTTAGTTCATTGTTTAGATGATTCAAAATATGAAGCCGGGGTCAATACAATGACCGGGAGACAACTGTATGTTAGTCTAACATTTTTAGCCGGTGTTAAACTAAATCCTTGCTAACGGCTGTTTTTACTTTGCCAGCATCTTTGTTAGCATCGCTAACAACGCAGCGTTGTTCAGCTGAAACCATAGACTGTATATAAAAAAACAGACCATAATATGAGCGGAGCAGTTGAACTGCTGTAGCGGTGGCTCACAGTTGGTGTGATTAACCCTGTTAAAGATTCACTTCCTGTTACTAGTTAAGAGGCTAAGGTGAGATAAACCGATCAGACCCAGCAGCAGTAAATAAACTGAGCTAATTCAACTGTAGTTAACTTCAGTCTGATTTGAAAGGAGGTTATTGGTGTTCAGGCAGTGATGGTGAGTATAATTAATAAGAAAAAAATAATCAGGTTATAAATTAATAATGAGAATAATAATGAGACATTCTACAAAGGAAGTGCTTGCAATCAATTTGTCATATCTTTATAATTAATTAAGCATGTAAAAGATGATTTCATTGTGGTTACAGTCAAGTATAGATTGCACTTATTTTAAATCAGACGTCTACAGACAGGAACATACTGGTGTATGGTGTGATTCCTGATTCTTCATATGAGCGAAATCATCACTGAAAATGTCCTGGAGAAGTCCTGGAATATGACCACAGAACAGAGTGGGAACCCTGATGATGTAACTTTTATATCAGTGTCGTCTTACAATGGTTATTGTGTTATTTCTGTCCCGAGACAAAGGCTGTGTGTGTAGAACTATAAGGAAGGAACATAAGGAATTATTCTTGGGGACCTGGGAGCTTTAATCTATTTAGTTTTTCCTCATGTAAAAATATTTAAAATATCAGAAACAGGCTGGTTATTTTATGCAATGAATCTCACATTCCCCATCAAATGATCTCTGGAGGTCCCTGCAGGGTCCTGACCCCGGGTTGAAAGCCAGATATATCTGATGATGAATGAACACTTCTACTGCCTCCTTGTGGCAGCTCCAAACTACCACATAACTACAGCCTACAGACCCACACAAAGAGAACACACTGACATAATGATGGTCTTGTATTATAACTCACACAGGTGTGTGCGTTAGAAATTGCAAATAAGCATGTAAATAAGTGCATCTGTTCTGAGAGACGGACATGCTCCAGAAACCAAATGCTTCCCAGTGTAGTATTGATTCCTCTCACGTTTTAAAGGACGAACGTGAGTCAGATTTTGGTTCAAATGTCATCAGGATAAAACTAATTTGAAAATTGCAGATTTTTTTCTATTTCAAACAAATGCTATTTTTCTTCAGTCTTCACTATGAGGACAACAATTACACACTTGCAATAAACAAATGAGGAAACACACAGCCACCACAACATTTGTAATAAATACAAATATATTTCACTTTCAATTTAAATTAGAGCAACACAGTCAACAGAGTTTGTCTGAGTTCAGTTCTTGGCTCAATGGTCCTGAACACCTTCATCACAACGAAAAACATGAGCATCTTTACAGATGGTGGGGAACATTTTTAGGAATGATTTTATTTCCCCTAAACTGGACTTGAACAGGTTTGGAAATCTGAGTTGCACAACTTCAGCTGTGATTTCTGAATCTCCTGGTGGCTGACATCAAAATATCCCTGTTCACTGAAAGCTGACATCTTGTGAAAATGTTTTTCACATGACAGCAAAAAAGTGACAAGAAGAGCAGGGAGGAAGGAAACATGTCAGCCGCTGTAACTCTGGTGCTCAAAAAGCAACCGATCAGTAGCCGAAGCCCGGTTATGAAATGTTGCTATTAAACGTGTGAACCAGGTGAGTATCAGGTGTTATCGCTGAAAACTTGTCCCAGGATGGAAAGCCTAGCGCTGAACGGCTGAACAGGACAGGACAGCAGGGGGGGCGTCTTCTTCTCACCCGGTTTCAGAGCGATGCTTTCTGATTGGCCAGGGGGATGGCCTTCTGTCTCTTTGGTGGGCAGATCTGATTGGCGGTTGGACTTTTGCGTGGGCTGTGACAGGCTGAGCAGTATGTCTCGGAGATCCTGTCGGTCCTGAGCGTGGCGGCTGCAGCAGTAGAGTGCTGCTGGGTCAAGAGGGTGAGCCTCCGTGTTGAAAATAAACCCCCCCGCACCTAACACACACTGCCCCCCCTCGCCGCCCTCTTCCCAAGACCCATCACCCTCTGTCCCCCCGCCGTGCAGGAAGTGGGTGGGGTCAAAGAGCAGGTAAAGGTACTTGATGGTTTCAGCGAGGAAGAAGGACTCCATCCTGTTGTCCAGCTGATGGTCTCGCAGGTCTTTAACCTGCAGGAGGAGACACGGCAACAAGAACATCTGATGCAGTGAAGCAGCAGAGTGAAATGTGCACTTCCACCTCCGAGCACAAAGAAACTCATTTAAGGAGACTTATTGTAATCAGGTTTTGCTGCACCTGATTGTTCAGTTCACAAATTCACGATTAGCCAAGCTCTGTTTGATAAACCCAACTTTATTTTAAGATCTAAATCAGCTGCTTTGATCTGCTCTGTCTCAGTGAGATGTGTTTTAAACACATTCTACTTGTTTTTTTGTGTGTGTGTCTGTGTGTCCAAGCTTGGACCTGCAGACAGACCGGCAGACTTACACTGGCGTATCCACAGGGTGTCTTGGCGATTTTCTCAATGGACTCCAGAGCGTCGAGGCCCAGCTGCAGGTAGGTGTGGTCACCTGTTGCCCTGAACAGGTACATGGCACTCTCTATTAACTCTGGAAAACAAAGTGAGTCCACAGCAGTTCATCAGCCAACCAGGGAGCTGGTACATGATCAGTTAGCCAGGTAATTCATCTGCATATGGCAAACCTTTCCTAACTTTCAAAATAAAGTGAAACAATTTCATTCAACGTTCAGCACCATTTCTAAGTATGCTGATACTTTATACTGTCTTTCCCACCTATTTTTCTATTTGGTTGCTGGGTAACTTGAAAAGACCTCAGTTTATTGTATTTAGTGCAGCCACTCTTATGATGGTTGGTTGTCAGTCAATAGGTTTATGGTCAAAATGTTTGGTTTATCAGGTTTATCAGTGTTTTCATGGGAAAGCTGCATCAGTCATAAGTGTAAAACAACAGCATCTTAATAATTATAGCTACACACATCTTTAATGAGCACAAGACCTGAAGACCTCATTCTGCATGATGCACAATCATTCAGGAGAAACTATCTGAGGGATGTTTAAATTCAGTCAACTCATCTGGTTATTTAAAGAAATCTGTGACTGTTAGGAGAACCCTGCAGTACCTCTGATGAAGACTAACTATGTATGTGACTGGCCACTTCGAAATTCGTTTATCTGTTTATTTGATAGGGACAATGCATGTTAATGAACATCAGTACAAAACACACAATGTAAACATGCCAGATTGTAGCAAAAATGCTCATTTACATCCGTAGTCCTTTGACAGATAACATTAAAAAACATTACAAGACACAATACACAAATAAAAAGACAAATGCATTTTACTGCATATGGAGTTAAAAGTGAATACAGATCTAGTTTGACTTAAGCTAATGTTTGATATATGTATTGAAGGTGGGATATGTAGGACCCTCCCTTATTGCAAGTGGTAAGTCATTGCAATATTCACTTCCCTTTACTGACAGAACAGTTTGTCCGATTGTGGCGCACCTGATGGTCCCCTCTAGTGGTCACCTTAGTGCCAATGCCACTGTCAGCCCTGTTTAATGAGTTCATTTAAAGGTGGTGGGGAAAGTCCACACAGAACCTCATAAATAAAACAAGCATATTTAATTTTTTTTAATTCTCAAAACTCAAAAGATTACATTTTTCAGGATACTGTAATGATGAAATGAAGGAATGAATTTATGGCTTTCTTCAAACGTGGTTGATTTAAGTGTTGTTCCTCCATTCTGGCAGCATCTACTGTGAAAAATTGCCTGACTTGCTTAAATTAGCCAATAAGCTAGTGGGTCACCCGGTGGACTGACCTGGTCTCAGTGGGTATCCCTCTCTCTTGTCCACAGTGTAACCCTGGGGGATGCTGTAAAACTCAGGCAGACCTCCAAACTGTCTCCACACTGAGTAATAGTTCTGGAAAGTTCTGACGGCACTGTCCAGGTTCCCCAACAAAGACTGAAACACAAAGGACAATAACACTTACAACTACAATTTCAATACAAGAAACTAATGGAAAGATTTGTCCATAGCTGTAAGTTAGGAGAAGATTGTGTATTCAGTTTTCTGCATGTACCTGCAGGCCGGGCCAGAAGGCCTCCAGAGACTGGAAGACAGGCATGGTGACGGTTCCTTTATGCATCTGCACCCACAAGTACCAGTCGTCAAACCGAGTGTAGTTCTGAATGGCTCGATCATACTCTGGGAAAAGAGGAAAGTGTCTTCATGTGTCTGTTAACAGGATGTAGGCGTGGCTGCCTTGCTCAAAGGCACCTGAGGGAAAAGGCAGAGCATTGTGAGGATTACCCAGGAACATGTTGAGCAGCTCCTCGTCCTGCAGCATGATGGCTCCTTTCACCAGATACTCAAAATAAGAGTCGACTCCTGCTCCAATGCCAGCGTCCTGAGCCACCCACTTCTTGGACACGATATCAATGTGGTTCCCCACCTGGACAGACAGACAGACAGGTACATACACAGACAGGTTAGGGAGACACCACTTGGATTTGATCTTTTGGATAGAGCAGCTGAAATAAACCATGTTTTGGCTTTAACATCGGTCTCACTGTGAGCTGTGTCCCAATTCATTCACCTTCGTAGACCGTGTCCTCTGGAGGATGTGGACCTTCGTTGCCCTTGTAGACCATTAAGGCCGAAGTGAAATGAGAGGGTTTGGTCTACAGAGGATTTTCACTTTACATCACCACCTGTGCCCACCCTTACCCAACACCTAAGTTTTTTCCACAGTAACTTGACCCTTGGTTGTACAGTCAGCTGTTGAACTGAGCTGAAACCCAACACTCATATTTTAAAGTGTAATCCTCAGGCTCTCTGTCAGTGTTGTATGCTGCCATATTATTTTCATTACCAGCGCCTAGTGAATCTTACACTAAGGATCTGCCTGTGGGACCCTTCGTTGCCTAGGAAAATAAGGATGCATTTGAAGGAGCCTTTGAAATGGGTCTAGTCACGCTGCTGTGACGCAATCGGCTTCTGCAGGATGCGGCTCCTGATTTGGGACACAGTTAATGTTCTGAGAAGACGACCTTATGTCACCTAACATTGCCATCAACCTTGATCCTCATTGTTCTCTGCATTAGATTATGTTGAACAGTATCTATGAACAGTAGTTGTGCTTACAACAACATCAAGCCTTACCTGCTGTTTCATAAACAAATAGACCTTGAGGTCAATGCAAATCTAATTTAGTGGATAAATGACTTTAACGTAAAATTTATCAAGAATTCAAATTACATTCTGTGTTGCCGTCTTCCTGATGTGCAGCTCTTCCTGGTTATTTTACCTTATGTACTTCTGCCACTGAGTTTTCTTTGCTCCTCTGAACAAGCTAATATCTTCATCTTGATTTGACTGAATTTGTTTCTCTACAACTCCATTTTACTTTCTCAGTTAAAATGTTTTACCTTTTACCGACTCAAAGTATTTAAAGGTCCCATATTTTACACTTCTCCTGTGTTTTATCTGAAGTGTTGATCTCCGTCAGAAGATACATTTGTGGTTTAAAGAACCAAAAACCATCTCAGTGTAGTTTTACATCTCCTCTCTCAGGCTTCTCTTAGAGCTCAACAGGTCAGTGAGCCAATCAGAAGAGGGGATCAGAGCCTCACAAAGGAGGAGGTGTTTATAGACAGGGGGACTAGTTACCAGTCCAATGTCAGATCTGGTCTTCCACAGGGCCCTCAGAGCTTGGCGGGCTACGTTCTCAAATGTTGTGTCTCCAGTTAGTCGACTCAGCATGGCAAACTCCAGGATAAATGTTCCCACGCCGGCAGTGCAGGTGACGGGTGTCTCAGTGGGGCTGACACCGCGCAGTAGGTTGACGGTACCATACGGCATGCCGGTGGGAGTCTGAAATGCTGAAACCATTTATACATGTTACATCTGAGCAGCTACAGCGCTCAACACAGGATTTTAAGGTAATAATGTCGGCCATGATGCAAACAGCGATTATTTCCTATTCATTTAGGTGTTGATTATTTCTTCAATTCATCCATTAATCACTAAAACTTTGGGATATCCGGAAATTGTGAAAAATAGCCCATCAACAATCAGTAAAGCTCAAAGTGATATCTTCAAACTGATTTAAAAGTGATTTCATTTACAATGATATATTACTATCAGTGTCAAATAGAATTATAGAGGGTGTATGTACTGTAAATAGATGTGCATCTGTGCATATATATATCATTTGCATGTGTAAACATACTTGACCAAGAAAGTTTATTCTGATATAAAACACAGAAAAATGGCAAATTCTCACTTCTGAAAAATTTGCACTTGCACTTGATAACTCTCAGGATTAACTGATTATCAGAGTAGTTGGCAGTTAATATTCTGTCAATCAATGAATGGTTAAATAAAAGACTCTTTGTAGACACAGCTCCTGTTTCTATATGTATATTTGTACCTTCAGAAACTGTTAGAATGACACTGACAGACAGTTTTGGAAAAAGTACTACACCTACTTTCTGTCTTTCTGTGTCTTATCAGGTTAGCAAACACAGACTGATTTCTCTGGCAGGGGTGAAGTGTCAAAGTAGCGGTCATGAGTATACAGACATTTGTTTACACCACCTTGTCTGGCAGTAGTTTAATTTAGCTAAAAATTGCATTTAGTTTGGTTTGGAGCACACTGTTGGCTTAACACGAGTTTGAACTTCGACTTCGCATTAAACTGTCAAACTGAATCCTAACTGCGGCTTTTAGTGACATTTCCTGTGCACACTGCAACCTCTTTGTGAGTGTGAGTGTGTGTGTGTGTTTATACCAGGTAGCAGCTTCCTGGCAGCATCCTCAGCCATCCTCAGCAGTGGTCCAGAACAGGGCCAACCAGGCTCCAGCTCCATCCCAGCTCTCCCAGCCAAGAGGTGGGCCGACAGCAGACCACCCACCACTACACACACACACACACACAGTTGTTATTGTAATTGTTGAGCATAATATTCCAGTCAGAATCAGAAGTTTGATTCCCCCTCTGTACCTCTGATGTTGGTTTCAAACACAGACGCGTTGACATCAATGTCGAAGTCCACAGTGTCTTGAAGGAGCGACGCCACTCGCTGAAACTCTGTACGGTTTCCCAAAACCTTCACAGATGCATTGAAGTTTCAAATTATTCTAACGATAATAGCTTCTGTCACTCTGCTGAAAGCCTCATTACACCTGAACGCAGCACGACTCGTTTACAGACTCTCTGTTTAGAGAAAATTCACTTGAAGGTGTTACAGTGTAAAATAACTGTGTTTATGCTTTTCTGCTTGAGAATGTTTTTATTTTTCCAGATCTTACCAGTAGAGTGTCGAGGGCATCAATCAGAGTCAGTGAGAAACTGAGGAGAAGAAGGAGGAGGTTATTATTGGCAAATGTTTTTTTTTTACCAAGTATTGAATTTGGTGTACGAATATATGTACAGGCAA
>NW_027273873.1:1102500-1137500 GCF_046630095.1 Trachinotus anak
CTCATATCAGCACAAGTTTCAGTGATTATTACTAAACACACTGACCACTGAATAAATGCAGGACTACTACATCACTGCTAATTACTTCACCATAACTGCTTTACACTTCAGCTGTTTGACAGCTGTGGATTTACTGTGTCGTAGACGATAAAACTTTACTAGAAACAAATGTTGTGGTCGAGACAGAACAGCACAGTTACAATCCTCATTTTGTCCTGTATGAAAACAGTATTGAGTGTAGTGTAAAGTCTGAGTCTAAACTTTACTATATGTATGTAAAATAACACAGCATAGTATAAATACAATGAGAACTACAATTACCACCTCATGGTTGTACGCTTCCGCCATTGAGACCAGTGTCAGGTTACATTCCTGTTTATCCAGAGTCATATCAAATATTAACCATTTGTATGAAATTTTGTCATAATTGCTGAGTGAAGTTCTGGGTTATGAATAAAAAGGTGTTTTGTGAGGTTACACTCACTTTGACCTTTGACAACCAAAATCTAATCAGTTCATCTGGACTTCAAGTGACTGTTGTGGAATTTGAAGGGATTCCCTTGAGGAGTTCCCAAGATACTGTGTTCACAAGGCCGAGGTCATGTTTTAGGTCAAATTTGAAGAAATTCCCTCAAGGTGTTACTGAGATATCGCGATTGATTTAAAAATGTGACAGATTAAAATTTAGTGATGAACACAAAATGTACAAATAGAAATCATATTGTAAAAATTTAAACTGATGACAAGCAGTTTTTCCAGCGAGCCTGGATAGGACTGTACGATGATGAGAACAGCTGGAGGTGGTCGCTGTCAGATGGAAGTTTCTACACACAGGGGGAGACTGAGTTCAGAAACTGGGCCTCCATAGAACCAAACAATAACGGTGGTAGAGAACACTGTGGCGTAATAAATAATGATGGAACGTGGAACGATTTCGTCTGTGGAGGGGCCATACCTGCAGTCTGCGCTGATGTCACAGGTGAGGATTTTAACTGGTTAAATTACACCATACAACAAAGCAGTTTAGTTTATTTACCTCTCCTCCTTTCTGCTTCTTTTCATCTCCATGCTTTCCTTACTTGGGCTTATATTTCAATCAATCAAAATTTATTTGTACGGCACCTTTTCATAGGTTGATGCAATTCAATCTGCTTTACAGATGACCAAAAATTTGACAGTACAAATATTAAAGGTCTTTTCTTTTCCTGTTTTATAATAAAAAAAGACATGGAAATATCACTTTATACAATAATTGACCTTTAACAGTAACACTAACACACACAAGAAATAAAAATGATAAACAGAAATAATTGGTAGAAATGGTCAGTTAGTACGAAGCCGTGTTACCAATGACTTCTCTCCCTCCCTCCTGCTCTCTCTGCTCAGTGTGTCTTATGTTTCGTTTTTCCTCTGCCTGCTTTGGTAATAATGATGACAGTTGTTGTTCACATGGTTTCAACTTGTCTGTTTACCCTGATTACATCCCCTTAAATGACTGTCAAAAGGCATGTTTTATATGAAGGTGGACTGTTTGATACACACATGCCTCCTAATGAGTAGAACTTAAAGCTCCATATTTTACTCTTCTTCTGTGTTTTATCTGAAGTGTTGATCTCCATCAGAAGATATATTTGTGGTTTTAAGAACCAAAAACCATCTCAGTGTAGTTTAACATCTCCTCTCTCAGGCTTCTCTCAGGTCAGTCAGCCAATCAGAAGAGAGGCTCAGATCCTCTCTCCTGATTGGCTGACTGTTTTCTGAGTTATTGAATAAAAATGAATAAAACTATAGCAGATTTCAGGAAAACAGTCAGAGAAACCAAATGGTGGGTCCAGTTGGGCGGGGCTTGGGGCGTGGCTGAGCGTGATGACTTTGTTGTGACATCACAAAGTTCCAGAAGTCCTGACGGCTGGTTTTAAGGCTCAGTGTCTGAATACAGGCTGTGTGCATTTCTCTGTGGACTGAGGCTTTGATACTGTCACAGTATTTATTTGATGTATAATCTATTTATTTGGAGTATATTTTAAGGACATTTTGAAACCTGTGAAACCAGACTGTTAGGAAAGACTCAACATGTATTGAGATAACCCTTAAGATGTCTTTAATTACAATTACAAATCAATTCATTCAGTGAATTTAAAATGGTATGAATGCTGTCATTCATTTATACTCCCTCACTTTTTTAAAACTACTATAAACTTTTGTGTTATATATTTTGTGTTATGTATTTATATTGATATAGATTTTAAAAGTGCTATATAAATAAAACTTTAATTACTTTATTTTCATAGATGTGACATGAATGGCAAACCTTATGTTATCACTGCACAGCACTTTACTGTGGTCTGTTTTCAGGGTTGGGTAAGACAGAATATGTTTTCATCAACAAAAACATGAATTGGACTGAAGCCCAGAGCTACTGCAGAGCACACCACACAGACCTGGTCAGTGTGAGAAACTCTCTGGAAAACGAGAAGGTAACAAAGTTGGTTACTTCTTCCACCCGAGTCTGGATCGGCCTTTACAGAGACTCCTGGAAGTGGTTGGATGGAAATAACTCCTCATTTAGGTTCTGGAAAGTGGCAAACAACGAACCAAATAACAAATATTGGAGAGAGAGATGTGTGTCAGCTGATTTTAATAAATACGGAGAGTGGGAGGACTGGAACTGTGACCTCACCAGAGCATTTATTTGCCACAGTGGTAAGCCATGACTCTGTCAGCCTTTAAATGTAGTTTCAGATTTATTTCACCTTCAGATGCATTGAAACACGCTCACAGCGACAATGCTAACATGCTCATTTTTAGCTTTTAAATGTTTATCAAGTTCACCACGTTAAATGTTAACATGCATTTCATCAACACAAAGTCCAGCTGAGGCTGATGGGAATGTCTGTAGTTTTGCTGGTATTTGGTCATAAGTATAAGTAGAACATTTTACCTCATGGTGGTGGCAGATGAAAAGTTATTGCAATTCATCCTGATGGAAACATGAACGCCTGAACCAGATTTCATCTATATTAGTCTGGAAAATATTTGGCTGACTGACGCACCAGCATTACCATCTCTGAGCCGTGCAGCTAGAATGGCTAAAAACTGCCCGGAAAGAACAAACGAGGAGAAAAATAACATCCATGAATATCAAGTCATGGGTTTAAAGAGTTTTAACATCCATACTGTTGATAATGTTCATGAAGCTGGGTTTGTGTTGATGGAGTGCTGATTTCAATGATGCTGCAGCTGATGGAAAATTCCTCTGTCATTATTCATGCTGTGATATCGGTAAGAATGCTGCTATTAACCAACTAGAAACTGTGTAACTGATGAAGCTTATTTGTTTTTCAAAGAACCAACTGTTTCCAAGAAACTGGTGAAAGTGAAGCTGATGACAAGAAGCTCCTCTCTGGATCTGAATCACCCCACTGTGATGGAAGACATCTTGAAGCAGGTAAAAATACTTGACTGTATATATACACGTCATTACATATTATTATTTTTATAATGTATATAAGTTAGCTTTTTATTGGGTTTTCATGTTTGCAAACAACAATAGTAAATATACAATACAATACAAAACAAATACTGTCATGTATTTGTGGATGTGTATATCCATTATCTTTCCCAGTTATTCCATATTTAAACAGTTACATTTCTTGTTCAACATCATGATAAAAAAAAGTCACGTCAGAAACACTTCCTTTAACTCGTAGCAGGTAGGTCATTTTTTCTATTGAAAAAGTGAGTCCTTCAGAGTTCATCAGCACTAAAAAGTGTTTGGTTTCTCCAGATTGACCTGCAGGAGTTTCTGAAGAAAGCTGTTATGTGTTTTGCTTCCACAGAGGAAGTAAATTCATGAGGTCACAGTGTCTTTACTGCAAGAATGAACCAGGGAGAAAATCTGTCAAAGAGCCTTAACAGGAGAGAGTGTCCCATACTGTTCTACTCTTAAAATTTATAATATTGGGCTCTGTCATCACCTCTTTAATAAAACAGTCCTGTTTCTGAAATTGTGGTTTCTCAGCCCATGAAACATTTCCTGTGTTTGAGCAGTGATATATTTCTCTTAACTTAAATGTCCTATATGCAGTGTGAACATTGACATGACATCATTAAGAAAAGCAGACCTGTGTCAAACAGCAAAACAGATGTAGTTAAATATGTGTTTTTGAGTGATATTTGGAAAAATAAATGTGTTCATATGTGTCTTAGCTCAAACAGAGGCTGAAGGACAAGGGAGTGAACAGAGACATCAAACTGAGCTGGAAGAAGCAGTCAGACGGAAAGATCTTCCACAAGGAAAAGGAGACAAAGGAGAACATCATTTCAAAAAGAGATGATCTTTAATGCCTGAATTATGTCAGAGATCTTTTCTTTTTCCTTTAAAAGAGTGAAGCACATACATCTCTGACATCTTCAGATGCACACAGCCGACATAATGGAGAGCATTTGGGCTAAATGCTAATATCAACATGCTAACATTCTTGCAATGGAAATGCTAAATGCAATTTACAAGTTAATTAATCTGTCAATACAAACAATAATATGTATAAAAATATAATTGTATCACTGCAAAGGGTCTGTTCTGCATAATGAGTCATTTAACCTTTGAACCTTTTTCTGATAAAAACTAATGTGATTTGTAGTTTTATTTGTAATGAAATGTTTTTATGTAATGATACTTTTCCCCACCTTATCTGTTCAAGTGTTGTTCTTTATTAAAGTGATATTGTGTACATATTCTGTTATTAATTATCTATATTTCAATAGATAAATATTCAAGTGATAAATCACAAAAATATTCCATGGAAATAAATGCTCTATAACCTTTAGTTAATGTGTTCCTCTGTTTACACCCACTGTCTGCTGTAAACCATGTTCAAACCTCACCTGAGATTCAGTAGCAGAGTCAATGCAATTCTCAAACATGAACCGACACACAAACCATCTAAAAAAGCTTTATGTGTATTTATTTGTTTAATCAACAACTTGGAGCCAAACATTTCAGTTTAACATACTGTATCAGCTCACCTGAGAGGCTCTGTGCAGCTGAAGCTGATGCTGAAAGCATTTCACTAATATTATGCAAATGTATAATATGTATAATAGTTTGAATGAAATGTTATTAATAAATGGACAAAGTACTACTATGCAAAATATAAGGCCATGTAGCATTTAGAATAGGTGACTTTAGAATACTGTGATCCACGTGGTCATGTGATATGGAAGTTATTAGCCAAAAAAATTATTTTCTGTAAAAAAAGTATACTTTTAAAATAGATATGCATTAATAACTATATATATATATATATATATATAAAATTAGAAAATAGTTGTACTAATTTCTGGTATTGATTTGGAGTCACTGTGTCTCATTATACACTAAGCACAAAAAGTAAGGAAATTTGTGTTTGTGTTTGATTCCTTTGTTGTAACAATGCTTCTTGGCAATAAATCTTACACTGCCTGTTTATTTCCCTTTTAAATGTTGCCACATTTGTAAGGAACACGTATTCGTGGGATGAGCAGCAGAGCTGAGTATGTGGGTTGTGACCATGAAAGATTTCGGACACGCTCGGACAAGCCTGATTGTAAAGTTTACGCCCGGTTGGAGAGTACGTGAAGGCAACGTAGCGTGACGCGGTGACGTTTGGCCGTTACCATGGACACGGAGTGAAAACGCTCACAGTTTTTCGTGATTCCACAGGAATTAACGAAGATTCACGGTGATTTCACGGATTCTCCAACGAAACGCGTGAATTCCAGAGACTGGGTGAGTCCATCTTTGTGATGTTCCCCGGCCCCGTCAGTCCAGACGCTCATTTATACCTGATTATAATTTATTTGTATTTTGGCTAATTAGCCAGCTAGCTACTGGCTACAGGGGAACCAATAGGAAATCAGAGCAGCTAGGAGCGATTTAGAAATAAATTATATCCTATTTGGCCTACTTTAAAAAGAATTATTGCGTATAATAATACTATTACCAATAATGCTGTTTATTTATGGAGCACTTATCTCCAGACCGAAAATGGGAACTGTCAGGGCAGCGGAACTGCAGCAAAGCTACTAGGGAGAACTCCAGTTAGCAAAAAGGTCACATGGCAGCAAAAATGCCAGTTAACAGAGTTTACTGTTCACAGTTTATTGAGTTGTTCACAGGTCATAACATAAGCCAAAAAACTAAAATACCCCAGTACTCATAGGAAAGTGTTGGAATGACAGTTTTAGATTTGATGATGATTTCCATGATGATGATGTTGCTGTCTGAACAGTGAGCAATGCCACCCTTGGTCTTTGCACATGCACTACACAGAGGTGTGTGATGGTGACTGCCCAATGAATGCGTAGCCTGAGCTGCCCTCACAGTGGTCAGGTGATCTTCTATAGTTGTGGCTTTCAGCTCATGTATTTGGTGTCTGTTACCATTTTACTAAATTCTCTGTAGGGAAGAAGAAAGTTATGATTCATCATGAGCAGCTGGTCAGATTCACTTCATCCAGCCTGCAAACATCTAACATCTTCCTGACTGATTGCTCTGTGTGTATAAACCTAACATGCATATAAACACATTTTCAGCTGTTATAAAAGATGGAGACTGTGCTGGAGTCAGATGGAGAGGAGCAACTGAGAAGTGGAGTCACACAGGAGGAGGAGGAGGAGGATGACCGAGAGTTGGAGGAGGCCCTCAGTAACATCCATGTCTCAGCACCTCAGCAGCCTTTGTGAGCATCCACACACACACACACACACACACACACACACACACACACACACACACACACTCACACACACTGAAGGAGGCCAGGAGCTAACAGGGTGTGAAAAGTTAGTAATTTGTTTCCTCATTACATCACATTTGAGAAGCTGGAACCAAAATTTTCAGCCGTTTTGCTTAAAAAGATACTGAAACAATGAACTGATTATCCAGTTTACTGCAAATTAACTTTCCGATGATCCATCATTAATCAACCTGTGGTTCCAACTCTAGTATTGAAAGAACTATCTAATTGAACATTATTTCCATCTGACCTCTTTGACATACTGATTTTTTTACAGGCCAGTTGTGAACAGCTGGTGTATAAAAAAAACCTTAGTGACAATAAATATGTCAGATTTTTTTGCATCTAATTTTACCTCAGGGTGTATGATGATGGCATAAGACCACATGAACATGATAATTCACTGTCTTCACCTGCTGTGCTTCACCAGCCTGAGCTTGGATGACGCATATGACTCGTATCCTGAGCCCTACAGGATTAACTGTCCTGATGAGATTCGACTGTTGTCCATTGCCGACAACTTCCAGCGTCAGTATTCACACTTGTATCCTGACCGCAAACCGCTGCTGCTCTGCCCTGTCAATGAATGTGGTGTTAAGGTAATGCTAAAGCTCCACCTGAACCTCCTGGACATGTTTTTGTATCACCTTTTCTTTTTTCTCTCTTAGGGAGAAAAATGTCACTTACCCTCTAGACTTAACACATATTTCCATCCCTGTATAATACTGGTGTTTATTTTTCTCATATTTAGAAGTTTGTGTCCACGACTCTTCGGCCCACACCAACAATCTACCCAGAGCTGTTCACCTGGGAGGGCAGTGCCTCCTTTGTGGCCAACTTCCTGTCTCTGGACCCTTTGGAGCAACCTGTCGACCTGGTGTGGAAGGAAACATGAGCAAACATGAAATCATTTTTTCAGTATTTGTTAAAATAGCACACAACCTCTGCTAAGTAGTTCCTTTCATCATGACACATTTATGTCACGCTGGAGTTACTGTAACTACCAGTTTCTCATTCATAATTATTGTTCACATGAACACTGGCAAAGCTGGAAAGTAGATGACTTCCTGCTAAACAATAGCAATATAAATCTGGCCTATACTTGGGCCACATGCTTGTGTTTCTTCAACGGCTCAAATCTGGCCCATATACAGCATGGTTGTCAGATGCTACACACATCCACATCTGGACCAAAATCTGAATCAGAATCAGGTTTATTGCCAAATAGGTTTTCACATATGAAGAATTTGCTTTGCTGTTTTGGTGCATAACAATAAACTTATTGTAAGACGAAAAAATATAAAGAAAAATAGAACAAAACAAGTTCTGCAGGTCAGATAGTTAAAATATACATAGAAAGAATAAAAATATGAAAAATATTATAAAAAATCAAAATATCTGGAAATCTTCAGGCTTAATGTGTCAAAACATTTATGATTTTATTTTTATTATAACAACAGACAAGACTTTGTCAGGGATAGAATGACAAAGTCCTGGGGCACAAAACACCTCAAGTTAAAATTTTCCTTAATGTCCGATTTTTTTTCCTTGAAATAAAAACAGTTGCACAAAACACCCTTAAGTCTCGTCCTTAAGGTGTCCTTAAAATATAATCTTCACTGAAGAGTATATCCTTATCTTAGTGCTAAGATAAGGATATACTCTTCAGTCTTTCTGGACTTCCTTGAAGCTGCACACATGCACCTTCTCACAGTGTGTGTGACTGATAGTGAAGGTGTGTGTTTTGCTGTCCCAGCCCAGGTACCTGTTCTCCCCCACCTCAGTGCTGGAGACTCAGAGAGCCACATGTTTCGAATATGCCACCCTGCTGTGCAGCCTGCTGCTTGGTGCCGACTACGACGCCTACTGTGTCAGCGGCTACGCAGTCAAAGAGATGTGTCTGCTCGACCAGAGCCTGGAGGACTGCCCTCTGCTGGACACCAAGGTCGAGGTAAGTGCTGCTCTGCAGGTCACTGGAAACCAGTGTGTGCATTTCTCTGTGGACTGAGGGTTTGATACTTTCACAGTATTAATATAGAACCTAGACCTGCTTTATAATCACAAACACATGAACATCTACCTTCAGACTATATGTATCTAAGTATAGGCATTGAATATAGGAATATGTGAATATGAACTTGTAATGGAGTAGTTTTACATCATTGTATTATTGTTGCTAATTAGGTAAAGGACATGAGACCCCTCCTGCAATATAAATGTGTCTGCTTGGTTGTGTGTGCTTTGTGTTTATACTTGCAGAGTGTGGTCTCAGAACAGGAGTCACAGGAGAACAAATACACAGTGAAACCTCTGAAGGAGCTGAAGAGTCACTTTCTGATGCAGCAAGAGAAGAAGAAACAGGAAGCAGAAGCTGCGCTGCTTCAAAAACAAAAACTACAGGAGGTAACGTGACACCAACACAGTTTTCAAAAGTGTTTGTTGTTTATATTATTGTTGTTGTTGTTGTTGTTAGTATTATCATCTGATCTATCTTAATCTTGCTTTATTCCAAAAGTCCAACCCAAAGATATTTAATGTATTGTCTTATAAGACAAATAAAAATCAAATCTGGAGAATGTGGAAACAGGATTTTTTTCAGTTCAGTTATCAAAATAGTTACTGATTAATTATGTGTCGATCGACACATAGGTTGACCATTGTATTGATTGACTAATCATTGCAGCTGTAAATACTGTAATAACAGCCCTGTCAGTCAGTGTGAGGCGACACCAGGTTCCAATCCAGTGACACAGCAATGAACTGAACATGATCTTGCACTGATGTGTTCTGATAAATCATCTCAACACACAACTAACACGAGAAAGGTCAGTGAAATAAAGCTTTAATTAGATACTAAATCCTCCTCCTCCCTCTCTCCTCCTGTCTCTACTTCCCCTTCCTTCTACTTCTTCCTCTTCTCCCCCTCATGAACAGGAGAGTGAGCAGCGACCGGCCGACCCCCTGCGAGGACTGCGGGTGCACTGCTGGGTGCTGGTGCTGTCTGGAAGTCGCAGCGTCCAGGAGAACTTCTTCATCGATCCTCTGACCGGGATCAGCTACAGCACCACCCACGACAACTTCCTGGGCATCGAGAGCGTTTGGAACAACCTCAATTACTATGTCAACATGCAGGACTGCAGGAACGGCTGCAGCGTGAGTCATGACAACTGCAGATGTAATATACTGTGAGAGTGACTATCAAAGACAATAGATGTCTTCTGTGTGTGTGTGTGTGTGTGTGTGTGTGTGTGTGTGTGTAGGATATGGTGTATGACCTGGAAGATTTAAATATGTGGGAGCCAGTCTTGTTCGGTGCAACCAGCAAAAAGCAGCTGATTCTCGACGTCTTAAAGGAAAAGGAGACTAAGATGATGAGCAAAATTAACAAAGATGAAGAGGTGTGTATGTGTGTTTCTCTGTGTGTGTATGTTCATGCTTCACCTCATGTAGCAGCTGTGATATTTCTCTTATTGTCAACATGTGGACTAACACATTGTCCTTTTCCCAGATTTGTCCCTCCTCTAAACAATAACTTCCCCTTTGTACTTTTCACCTGTTTGATGCCCATTGAAAATTTGTACATAAGGAACTTAAATAAAAAAAAAGGAAAAAAGTTTTTGAAAATGATTTTTTAAATAATGATGCTGTACCTGCCAAAGATTCGTCTTGCAGAACTGATTAAGCTGTATATTCAGGATAACTCAGATGTCATAATGCTAATTACTCTTCTGGTGATACAGCATCAGCACTTTCTGGCAGCTTGTTTTGTCAGAGACATTTTTCTGTTTTTGTTGTCAGAGTTGAAAAAAAAAAAACAAGATAATCACATTGGAAGAAACACTCCAGTTCTGCGGTTTGCAAAAATCTTTTTTTTTCATTTTTCTCTGTTGAATTGATATATCAAGAAAGTTAGTCTGCTGGCATTGAAGTAATGGTAAATCTTTCAAAATAAAAGCCAAGAGGATGAATGGCCATTCTACAAAATGTAATGTTATGCAAGCACCTGACCGCATTTCTTCATTCAACAAGGAAAATTGAAAAAAAAAGAAATTTGCAAACACATGAATTGGACTGTTTCTTCCAATTTGATGTTCTTGTTTTTCATTTTTTAATTTCTGACAACAAAAATGGAAATTTTGATCTGTTTTTACGTTATTTTAATTTTGTTTAAAACAAAAACAAACTACCTGTTTCGAAGGTGGAGGAGGAACCCCGGGTTTTTGAGATGCCGAGATCTTGGGTTAATTACATCACCATCTCAAAAAAAGGTACAGAAACTCGAAAGTTATTGTTCATTTGTCATCTATAAATGAGAAACTGACAAAACATTAAAGCTTCAAGACACAAACATAAAACACCTTAATACAGCAGAACTTCTGATAAAGTGTAGAACGCAGAGTAAAATATAAACATAGGTCAGTATCCTGCTGTAGTCGTACACTTCTGTCTTCTCAATCCCAAACACATGATGCCGTGAAACCTCCTCGAGCTGCTGCCTCTCCTTTCTTACACAGACCTGGAGACCCGCTGGCCGGGAGGACAGAAGGTGACCCGCTACAGGAAAGCAAAGCTGGAGAGGTTTGCTCCGCACCTGGGGCCAGACGGCCTGGTCACACGGCTGGTGACATACAAAGACCTGGACTGTGAGTGTCCAATAGAACATTTTTACCATAGTCCCTTCAGATCTAAAAAGTCTTTAGGATGGTTGGTTCAAGTACAGCGTATATCTGAATGTCTGTTTTTTAGGTCTATGTAACCAGAATAGGTTTGTCTGTGGCTTAATGTGTGTGTGTGTGTTGAAGGCACTGAGGTCACCATGGTGAAGGAGTGGTATCAACACAGGAAAGACCACTTGGAAGAGAGGGAGGTCAACAAGGTCGACAACTTCACCACAGAACGCTTCAAACGTGGGCGGCGTTTCCTCCTTTTATGTAAATCTGATTTCTGCTGCTGCTCAGTTAAAACCACACATCACCACTGACACACTTTAACTGCTGCACTGAGCCATTGACCCGACTGTGTCCAGAAACATTTAAAAAACTAAATCTGACCGATCATCCAGACTACCTGTGCAGGAGGGCAGAGGTGAATTCTGTCACAGAGCTCTAGTAACAAGAGGTCAGTCAGCCAATCAGAAGAGAGGATCTGAGCCTCTCTTCTGATTGGCCGACTGTTTTCTGAGTGATTGAATAAAAATATAGCAGATTGCAGGTAAACACTGAAAGGTTGTTGTGACATCACAAAGTTCCAGAAGTCCTGACGGCTGGTTTTAAGGCTCAGTTTCTGAATACAGGCTGTGTGCATTTCTCTGTGGACTGAGGCTTTGATACTTTCACAGTATTAATATAGAATATTTAATGGGGACCTTAAATCTCAAACACTATTGAAGAGATTCCCTCAGTGTTGAGTCTCCTGTCTCCTGAATGATGGTATATTTGTTTTGCTCAGTTCACAGGTTCCAGTCCCTGAGTGCAGACGCTGTGCATGAGATGGAGTTCAGCAGTACTCGTGTGGACAACCTGGTGCGGAGGGTGGCGTCGCCAGGGGAAATGACAGAGAACTTCAAGGGCCGGGCCGATTTCCTCTACTACAGGCACGTCGTCTTCGATCGACAAGTCCAGTTTTTAGAACCATGTGTGTACCCTGACCTGCGCAGTCCACTGCTACAGGTAAAAATATGTAAACAAGAAACACTGATTAGCAAATAGACATAAAAAAACCCTGTCGCGGCTCCGCACTGTATTTGTTTAATGTTCTTTCTTTAGATGTTGCATATTTTATATTGTCAACAACAAAACAACACTGTCTGACTTCCCTCTGTCTGTGGCGCTCCGCTCCAAAGACCTTTGTTGGTTCCAACTGAAAATGTAAAACAATCTCATAAATATATAGTTAGTATAAAAATATAGTTTTATTGAAAAAAAAAGTCTTGGTTCCTAAAACAGCTGCTCAGTGTAGTTTTAATCAAACAAATAGGAGGAAATAGTTGGTGTGTGTGTAAAACTGACTCAAAATAAGCCGTAAAATAATAAGTGTGTGTGTGTGTTGATGGTGATGAGCAGCCAGTGGAATTTTTATTATTATTATTATTCCTTTAATTTACAAGGAAGTCCTGTTGAGATAAAACAAGAGAGACTTGGCCAAGATGGCAGCCACATGTTAAACTACAGCATAAAGCATAAGATACCACATATATGACGTGACAGCAATCTGAGCTCAACAAAACCATGATGGAGATTTTTCAGAGAGGATGAGATCTGATATGTGTGTGTGTGTGTGTGTGTGTGTGTGTGTGCGCGTGCATGCAAACAAAAGGTTGTGGAGCGTTTCCACAGAGACAGATCCAAACAAGCCAATGAAGACGTGGCCGAGCGAGTGTTCCTACCGAATCAGAGACAGATCGAGTTGACCTATCACTTAGAGGATCACAGATTCATCCCTTCAAAGAGGAGCTTCATCAAACCACGACAGTCAACGGAACGAAAGAAGGCCGAGGACTTCACACCTGACTTGGTGACCAGCTTCCAGGTACAGACAACAAGTGCACAACATGATACACAGAGTAGATTTCTCTGAGCTAAATCTGTGATCATCAACTTCAATAATAATATCATTTGTGTCTGTGCACATCTGGTTGTGTGTGTGTGTGTGTGTGTGTTGGGCGGGGGGGTTCAGGTGGATCCCTCTGAGAAGCCTCTGACGACCCTGATTCTGCAGGCGATGATGAGGGGCCTGATGAAGGATGAGGAGAAAATGACTTCTGAGGTCACAGCGTCTAAGAAAGAGGTGACGATGTTTAGAGCAGGACTCAGATAAAGATCCTGTGGTGTAATTTCCTTTCAAACATTCAAATCAGATGCAAATAGGAGGCAAACACTTTCCTGTTTGTATTTATACATGTTCCCTCAGCTATAATATTGTTCCTATTGGCCAATGATATTTCATACAAACACTCCAGTGTGCCTCAGAAGATGTGTGTCCACCTCTGTCTCTGTTTTGCCATCATCTTGGATCTAGTCTGAACTAACTTCGCTGTGGAGGAGCTGGGGGCCAGGCTGAACCTGTGCCTTGTCCCCAGACATGTAGCTTCACACAGATTAAAACTAACAGTGCATTTAGGCAGCTGACAAAGTGATAGATTTTACCATACATGAGTTTAGTTTGTAAGTTAGTTTTTGTTTCTTTGACCTCAAACTTCTGTGTGAGTAGGTGAGAGACATCCTGGCCTGCAGAGAGCAGGAGGAGAGAAGCATTCAGCTTTTCCTCTGCCCATGGACCACAGCAGGAGCTGCCAGGGCTCGCAGCCGCAGACGGCAAATGGTGAGGCACATTATGTAAAAAACAGTTACAGTTAAAAACTGCCTACCCTGCCTTATGTTACCGATGTATCTATTTACCTTCCCACTGAATAATTCCTTCATATAAAATTCATTTAATTATCCAACTATATTCACACATAATTATTATTTATTAAAACAGGAGTTTTCCTCCTTCATTCAACAAAAAAAAACATTGTGCACGCCAAACAACCCTTAACCATAACCATAAAACCATGGTGGCCAATCACAAGAGGATCAGATCAAAAGTTGTTACTGGTTCCAGTGGGCGAACAACAATGACATCATAAGACAAAAACTCAGTTTTCCCTGAAAAAAAAAAAAAAAAAGAAGAAGAAAAGCCAGACACTCCTTTCCCTGCTTTTGCAGGAGCATCTGGCTCTGGAGGAGCAGAGGTGGCTGCAGGAGAAGGAGATGGACATCCTGGTTCCCTTCCTGATCCGGCTGGACAACACAGAGACTCTGAGCACCGAGGACGCCAAGCAGCTCCACCAGGACTGTCTGACCGAGTTTAAACACAGACTGGTGGAGCAAGCCAATCTCATTCAGGAACGCTATGAAAAGGTAGAGCACAAGTTCACTCATGAGGTAGATCACAGCGCTTTTTCCACTGCTGGAACTTCACGAGATGTGATGTAAGACCCAGTGTCACATTTCACGTCTTCTCCCACTGTTCTCCTGGAAGTCTGGGCTCTGAGCAGTGAACGTAGTGACCAGCAGTGCAGTCAGTGATGATTAGTGAAGTGGGTGTGTCTTTTACTTAGGTTTTTTACATTTATTTGTCAGTAACCATTTAACAAAAACATTAATTTTAATGCAAAGAGGAAAGCTGTATTGTTCCAGATTTAACTAAAATCCATCTGCAGTCCCTGACAGGTAGACACTCACACTAATATAACTAATGCAATGTAGTTAATAATGAATATAGCACAGTATAATGCAACACATATAAAAAACATCAGATTCTGTGCCTGTGAGAAATATAATGTTGACAGGTCTAATTTCTTAAAATCCAAAACCAAAAAACAAGGACATCATCACAACATGGTCAACTACAGCAAACAAAGTCATCACCAGTTTACTTCTGCAGCTGTACGGAGCAGGACAACTTCTCCTTTAAAGGTCCACACAGTCTAAAGGTGGATGTCCATGTGTTTGTGATTATACAGCAGGTCTAGGTTCTATATTAATACTGTGAAAGTATCAAAGCCTCAGTCCACAGAGAAATGCACACAGCCTGTATTCAGACACTGAGCCTTAAAACCAGCCGTCAGGACTTCTGGAACTTTGTGATGTCACAACAAAGCAGTCACCACCCTCAATCATGCACCAAGCCCCGCCCACCTGGACCCACCATCCAATCCTGCAGGATTTGGTTTCTCTGAGTGTTGAGAGAAGTCTGAGAGAGGAGATGTAAAACTACACTGAGATGGTTTTTGGTTCCACAAATATATCAACACTTCAAATAAAACAGAGGAGAGGAGTAAAATATTGGACGTGTAATAAAGACGAACAGGGGGGGACGCTTGTTGGACAAACTGACATGTCCAGACCTTCATTAGTGTTTGGCAAGAGATCACTCAGAGAGCTGGATTCAGTAGAGAGAAGCAAAAAGACCTGTCAGTTTTCATCCTGCACAGCTGTTCAGTTCAGAAATAAAAAGACCAAACAAGATTATAGAGATATAAAGGATCCCATTATTCATGTGAG
Source organism: Trachinotus anak (assembly GCF_046630095.1). Classification (NCBI taxonomy): domain Eukaryota; kingdom Metazoa; phylum Chordata; class Actinopteri; order Carangiformes; family Carangidae; genus Trachinotus; species Trachinotus anak. Next base: position 1,118,327 of record NW_027273873.1, read on the forward strand.
GAGCAATCCAAAAAACTACAACTACACTGGTTTGGGTCACCAACCAACTCTTGCAGGCTCCATCAGGGACTGAATTAAATAATATCAGAGCCAGTTGTCGTCACAATATTGCCTTGTCAGTGATGTTTGTCTGAAACACAAACATGCTCTGAATCTTCTTAAAAGTTGAAATTATAGGTTACACACAATTCAAACCACATGGTTTTATATACAATTCTTGGTTGGTTTTACCTGCTGCATCTTGTCTATCTGAGGGCTGAGTATACTGCAGTTTATCAACATGTTTCTAAGGAGACATGCTTTATGCATGTTTAGTGTTTATGTACCCACAGAAAGAACCAACCCTGTGCAGGACAGAGATAGTTTTGTTTATGACATGCACAAATGGGCAGACCAGATGAGAGGATTTAGAGTCACTGACACTCTGCTGTTATCAAACTCTCTGTGTTTAGGAGACACAGGAGCTGCAGAGGAAACAGCAGTGGTACCAGAGGAACCAGCTCAGCATAACGGAGGCAAAGGAGAAGGAGTACCAGGCCTTCTGCTCTGCGAAAACACTGCAGATACACGTCATCAAGAAACGGCTCAGCTTGTACTTTCTCTCTCTCTAGCACACACACACACACACACACACAAAGATCATCAGTATTTTTAACATCGTAACAGTCTAAAGTCATATCATGATGTTTGGTTAGCTGTTACTGCAAAAAAAAAAAAAAATAGAATAGAAAGTTTTTTGTTCCAACACCATAATCATCTGAATGTTGTGTGTACATGACTATTTATGTGAGTTTGTGTGTGTCTGTTCCAGGCACAAGGAGGCAGCTCCTCAGAAGTACTGTGCTCTTGATCTGAAGCTGAGACGAGACCCTCGCCTGGCTCCTCACCTGCTCAGCTGAGGGTGGCTGAACAGTGCCCCTCACAGATGTGTTCACGAGCAGAACAGCAGCAGAGTGCATCAACACCAGACTTCAGCTGAGCTATAAAGTGCATTTGAGATATTTCTGTTTTTCTATTTGTGAACTGGTTCTTATGGAGTCATCTCTACCCTCCTGTCCAGAGCAGCTGGTGGGTGTCTAGATCAGTCTCAAATAATAACGTTTCAAAAGCAGAGAAAGTAACTGAAGCAACACTTATCGCTAATATAACAGAAGACATTTACTGAAGTACAAATCTGAAGAACTTAACCTTTCTTTTCACGCCACTTTCTCCTTCTGCTTCACTGCATTTCAGAGGCAAAGACTGGACTTTTTACTCCACTACAGTTTATTTACCTTTAGCCTCTAAATACTTTACAAAGATTTTGCAAACAAAACATATGAGGAGCTTATAAAATATGAAGCTTTGTTATAAATTAAACTGCCCAGCAGTAAATACAAGTACAGCTCAAACCTTTATTTGATAAATCAAAGGGTCAGTTGACAGAAAATTAAAAGTCAAACATTTAATTCAGCTTTTCACATTTTAGGATTTGCTGCTTTTTCTTTTAAATATTTTATTAATGTTCATATATTTGTCATAATTCAAATGTTTGGACAAAGTATTGTGAAGGGCATTTCTATTTTCAGAATAATCAGCAGATAAATTCATAATGAAAGTAATTATAAGTTGCAGGCCCCACCTCAACCGACTACAACAGTAAAATCCTGCTTTTACATGAATGCATGAGTAGAATAATCTAATGATATATAATAGTTTAGCAGCCACTGAGGTCATACCTCTGCACTGACTACTTTTATTATTTATACTTCAAGTAGATTTTCCTGATACTTATTTTTACTTAAGTAACATTTTCAGTGCAGGACTTGTGATGGAGCATTTCCAAAGTGTGGCCTCAGCGCTTTTACCTAAGTGAAGGATCTTCCGAAGCAACAGCTGGATTTACTTTGGATACTTTTAGTCCAAAGGTGTCTCAGTATCTCAGGTCGCTCCCAAATAGTAGGGTATTTGTAGAGCACATTTCATACACAGTCATTTAAATTAAAAAGGAAATGCAACATAACATATTAAAATGCAACTAAAAGAAACAGAAATCATCAGCTAAAGACAACACAGGGAAATAATTAATGCTTAAGGTTCAGAAGAACCAAAAAGTTTCTAAGCTGGGTTTAAATGCAGTCAAAGTCTGGTCAAGTTTTCTGTCTTCTGGAAATGTGTTTGAGCTGTGAGGTGCAGAGTCACTAAATGCTGCCTCTCCATGTGACTGGATTCTGGGAGCAGTTAGCAGACCACCAGATGACAGTCAGAGATGTATTTTGGACAAGCATGGACAGGTTTTTATAAGTCATGCCTGAACATGAATCCTCTTGGTATGTTTTTAAGGGGGTCGTATGCAGACTGTTAAAGTTTAGCTCTGTGACCACAATGAAGCTTTGTTTGGGGGTTTTAAAGACACATGGTTATAGTCCAGTACCAAGGCATAAACCTTTTCTTTGAAGGACCCTTTGGCCTCTGACCACCACCCTCAGGACAAGTTTTGTTCTGTTGCCCTTTTACTGATGGCCGGGGGGGGGTAATGAACATTCCCGCCTCTAGGTGTCACCAGTGGGGTGTCTGGTGTTGTGTCATTCAGTCTGTTTTCTGGAATCATTTGACTTTTTGTCCCATTTGGTTCTAGAACAATGTGTTTGTTTGTTTTATTGGGTCAAGAAAATAAACATTAAGTGACACATGAGACGGAGGCTGTTGCATGAGGAAGTGCTGCCTAATGAATTACCAATATTTATGGCTGCAGTATCTCTAAGTAATAGGGAGAAAACCTGCCTGGGATGTTTCACATCCTGCCAACTGAAAGTTTTCCTTATTACTCACTTATAGCTCATTTATAAAGCGTTGGTTGATTTATTAATCATTTATAAAGCCAGCAGTTACACTACAATCCATGCTTTTGAAGAATCATAACAAAACATCTTTGAGGCACATAAACACAAACCAGCTGAACGTCTTCATCCGCGCATGCGCTCTGCGGCCATCACAGTATGAAGAGTGCAGTGTTGAAGTATCGCCAGAGGTAAACAAGCCTTCGTGTTACTCACTCACACATCCAACGCTTACAATCACATTTGAACCGCGGAGACAGTTTTATGAAGGCTCCCGCTTCCATGACGGCTCACCGGCCGACGTGGACGCTTAATCCGCCTGCAGCTGTCACTGACTTTCAGATGGAGCGCAGGCAAACAGTTAGCTGTTAGCTTCTCTGCTCACAGTCAATGGAGGGAAGACAACTCCGTTTAACTGGACGAGCTTAATGTACAACGTCAGACTTTCCTTGTCTCCTTTCCGGTGCAGGTGTAGTTTACAAACGTGTAGTTCTGAAGAATGTTTGTGTTTAGTCTAACGCCATTGCTTGCTGCCTTTTGAAGCTAACACAGTTAGCATTAGCATGTTAGCTACTGTCAAATATCTGAGCAGCTCTTTTTTGTCGACTGACAGCAGAGACGTCCAATGAGAGGCCTGGGCGGGCGTCCTGGCCGCCTGTGGGCCAATCAGCGTCTTTGACAGAGGACACTGACGGAACTGATAGAAAACGCCACAGAAGAGTTTCTGTCGTTGATCGCTTCAGGTCTCAGCTCGTCCTTTACACACGATTTGTTGAAATTTATGAATAAACTAAACTGAAAAGTTTGTCCGTTATCTCCGAGACGTGAGTGACGTCCCGTATCTATGGTGTCATCACGTTACGTAAATTAGACGTAACACGAAACAAACCGTTTTAATGTGGGAATAAAAGGCCCGTTGAGCTCGGACGCTTTTCTTGTTGTTGTCTGTTGAGACCGACAGAGGAGCGACAACACAGCCGCCTGCGCCTGGCGACGAGGTTCTGGCCTGGATCAGAAGATATACGATATCTTCTGATACACCCATGGTCAGGCCCCGTGAACCGGTCCCTGAAATGTGTGAGGTCTAAAAACATATTTTTGAAATTGCTGCAGTTAGAGCTGCAACAATTAGTCGATTAATCAATAATCAAACAATCGTCTTAGTGGTTATTTTAGTAAAACTGGCAACCCTTGTCAGGTTCCAGGCTCTCAGGTGTGAGGAGTTGGTGTTTTTCCTTCTGAAAACTGAACATCTTTGAGATGTCACGTTGGGCTCTGAGTAATAAACAAAACAACAATCATCTTACTGTATATGTGTCATATATACTGTATATACTGTACATATCTATATCAATATAATCAACACACCACTGTAAATAGACTAATTCAATGTTTACACTGTATTTATTCCTGTATTCTTTTTGCACTGCCTGCTTCTTGAGTTTGATCATATTTGTTCAGCTTGATATCATAGTTATTATGTGATTATTGTCATTATCTTTATCCTGAAAATGTGTGTCCTCTGCACGGTGCGTAAGTATACCGACAACTGCTTGGAGCAAATTCCCTGTATGTGTAAATGTGCTTGACCTGGTTAGTGAAGCTGATTCTGATTCTGAATGTGAAAAGTAAACATTGTGCTTTATTTTGCTGCCACAGCAAGTTGGACAGATAACAAAAGTTTTACCTAAACCCACAAGAATGAACAGATTTTGGAGAGCAGTCAAACCTGACACGTGAGGATCTGAACAATCTGCCGCTGGTTCAGGCCACAGCAAACACGCAGAGTTTAAAAAAATCACCTCTCAGTTCCCTCAAAACAAAAGAACAGCAAGCAGGTGATAATTTCAGCACAAACCTTACAAAGAGAAATCCGGGGAATTTACTGCAAAAGACAGGAAATGTTAAGTGTCCGAAATTAATTGTAAAGATTAAATTTTATTAAATTTTATTTTTCTCTGTGTTTCTGCAGATGAAGACTCCTCCTGAAAGGTCAGGAATCACTTTCAAGGTCGGAGCACAGCTGGAAGCCCGAGATCGACACAAGAACTGGTCTGTACTATACACTAACACACATCTATATCGATGTACAAACACCCAATAGTTGGTTCATGATGCTGTTTATGATTGTAGTTTAGTCTTAAAATTGAAGTTGAAATTGAAATTTTCTGTCTTTGTCAAACTGTTCAGTTAACGTTTAAAGGTCCCATATTTTACACTTCTTCTGTGTTTTATCTGAAGTGTTGATATTTGTGGCTTTAAGAACCAAAAAGCATCTCAGTGTAGTTTTACATCTCCTCTCTCAGGCTTCTCTCTGGACCTGTAGCAACAACAGGTCAGTCAGCCAATCAGAGGAGAGGATCTGAGCCTCTCTTCTGATTGGCTGACTGTTTTCTGGGAGATGGAATAAAAATACAGCAGATTTCAGGTAAACAGAGAAGCCAAATCCTGCAGGATTGGAGCCACGCCCCAAGCCCCGGTGGGCGGGGCTTGGGGCGTGGCTGAGAGCGGCAGCTGCTTCGTTGTGACATCACAAAGTTCCAGAAGTCCTGACGGCTGGTTTTAAGGCTCAGTTTCTGAATACAGGCTGTGTGCATTTCTCTGTGGACTGAGGCTTTGATACTTTCACAGTATTAATATAGAACCTAGACCTGCTTTATAATCACAAACACATGGACGTCTACCTTTAGACTGTGGAGCTTTAAAATTTAATGACATATTTAATAACTTAATTTCATCGTGCACTGTGTTGTCTTTCTGTCAGGTACTCAGCCACGATTGAAAAAATCGACTTCAACAAAGAGCAGGTCCTGATTCATTACCGTCAGTGGAGCCGTCGACATGATGAGTGGTTTCATTGGAACTCACCGTACCTTCGGCCGCTGGAGCGAGTCAGTCTGAGGAGGCGCGGCCTGAATCCACCACGCTCACAACCGGTACGACACACTAATATGTGTGTGTTGTTTCATGCGTCGCGGTAACGTTTTTAACCATCATCAGCATCATGAAAAGGGCGCCGTTCGTCCTGATAGTTAGACTGAAAGTTTGGAAAGGTTTTCACTGGTTTACATGTGCACGTTGCAGTGTCAGTCTGTGCTTCTCCTCTTCTCTGGTTCCTTTGTTGGACCTGGTTTTTATTTCTTTCTCTCTGTCTCAGATGTTTGTTTCAGGTACCAAGGTTCTGGCCTGTTGGACAGACTGTCGCTTCTACCCAGCCAAAATTATTAGGGTCAACAAGGACGGTGAGGCTCAGTTAGTCCTGAAGCAATTAGTTTAGAGACTTGAAACCTGAACAGGATCACATGTTTAAGAAAACTCATTTACACTCTGTGTGTGTGTGTGTGTCTCTCTCTGTCCCAGACTCCTACACAGTGCGTTTCTATGATGGTGTGGTTCGGACTGTGAAGCCCACCAAGGTTAAACCCTTCAAGGAAGTAAGAAATACTCACCTCCCATTGGTCCTCATCTGATTGGCTTCACCAATCACAGCTCCTGTTCTAAGAGCAATTTCTTTTTTTGCGTGTGTGCGTGTGTGTGTGTGTGTGTGTGTGTGTGTGTGTGGGGAAACAGAAGTCCAGATCTGAGAAGAGTGCGGTTGGAAGCGAGGGATGGGAGGAAGGAGAGAGCGAGGAGGAGGATGGTGGGGAAAGAGAGGAAGAGGAGAACAAGGGAGGAGAGGTGGAGGAGAAGGTGACATCAGAGGAGAATGAAGGAACTGGGGAGGGGGAGGGGGAGGGAGAGAGGAAGAGGAAGGCAGAAGCTTCATCCTCCCATCCAGCAGCAAAGAAGAAAGCAGATGAGAGTAAGTCAGATGATGTTTGAAGAAACATTTTAACATCTGTTTGCTGCACAGAAAAAAAAACCTGCCGCTGCAGATGCTACAAAAGTGTTGAAATGCATTATGGGTAAGGTAAATGCCCTTAAAGCTGATTGGTGCATGTGACTCATTATGCTTATTCAGCTTTTCAGACAGAGAACTGGAAAACATTCGTGTTTCTGATGGTAATTAACTGCTCCTCTTCCAGGTAGAAGCAGTGGAGCTCAGACTCAGCCAATCACAGCTGACTCCACCCAGCCAGCTGTTCCTAACCCCACCCACATTGACAGAGGTAAACATCAGAGAATTTCAGATACTGCTGCATGATTACTGTATATGTATATATATACTTTTCAATGTTTTAGCTTTATATAGTGATGATATAAGGTAGTGATGATTGTTAGCTCCTAATCATTTTTATAACAGTAAGTATTGAACATTTTGAATAAACATTCAAAAACAGTCAAACTAATAACAGTTAGTTTTGATTTAAAGATGAAGACTACTGTCCTTCTGCATCACCTGTTTATTAGTAAAGACTTTGTGAAGATAAAAAACGTTCTGAATTAACCACATTTAACCTCATATTGTAGATATTCCAAAGTAAAATGAAATAAAGCAAAACCAAAATAAACCTGTTGAAATTCAGTGTTGACATTAAACATTCTCAAATGTTCCCTTCGTGTGTTTTCTGGTCTAAAGCCAGAGAGAGATTCAGAGACAGAGTACAGTGTCACAACAAAAAACCGTCTTTGATTTGGGTCTTTAAAAACTGCTCTAACTGATGTTTGATGGAGTCTTTGTCTTTGTCGTCCTCTCAGACGTCCTGCTGGAGCGTCAGGCTCACCTGCCCACCACTCACAAATTCAGCAGAGAGCCACGTGAGTGACGTCACACACCACACAAACTACACACAACACAACAACAGGTCATGCTCCACATAAACACAACCAACGTGTGTGTGTGTGTGTGTGTGTGTGTGTGTGTGAGTGAGAGAGAGAATCTTACCAGACAGTACTTGACAGTTTTTGATACTCGCTGCTGCAGACACATTGTGGTCGGCACCAAAAAGGTTTTTAGCTTTGATTCATTCATCCATTCAGAAACTCACTGTCTTCCTTCTGCCTGTGTCAGTGTACAGGGTGATAAAGAACCAGCCTCCCCCCATCCTCTCCATTGAGCTGGACCACAACCCCTTCAAGTGTCCTGCAGCGGGCTGCACCAAGTCTTTCAGGAAGGCGAGTCTGCTCCACTACCACATCAAGTACTACCACTCCGACCAGCAGCTGGACGAGCAGGGCAGCGAGCAGGAGGCGTCAAGGTGGGTGGATGGTTCGATGGTTCGATGGTTGTTGGTGAGCTGTACAGAAAGTCGTGTTTAACACTGACTGGGTTGTTGTAGGAGGAAGCGGTCTTCTTCTGAGGGAGGCGACTTTGTGTCAGACAGGAAGAATGAGAACCAAAATATAAGCTGTCACCGCGACGATGGGGAGCACAGCACCATGGGAACAGGTAGGACAGGTACACATCCACATATAAACACTCAATGATATCTGACACTTCTTTGGTGTTTAAGGAAACAAAAGACATCTTTGTTCAAATACAAAGCCCTGCCTTAAGTTCAAATGGTTGATTATAATGTATTTTAAAGTTTAGCTTCACAGCTCAGGCAGAAACACGACTCTTTGTGTTGTCTGTGAGCAGAGGTGAAGACGGACGGAGGGAGGGAGAAAACCACAGGACAGAACAGAAAGGACAGGAAGAATTTCCTGAGGGTCAAACTAAAGAAGAAGAAAAAGAAGAAGAAGAAGAAGAAAAGTCAGTCAGGTGAGAGTCTGTTCTCACACTACAACAGGAAACAACTGGAGCTGAGACATGGCTACATGAGTCTTAAGTTACTCAGTTAATCACACTTCAGAAGGCTGAATATAAACTGAAGCACGGTTCCTCACCTGATCCTCACCTGGTTCTCACCTGGTTCTCACCTCGGAGTGAGAACAGTGAATGTTTTCAGACAGTCTTCTGGAAGTGATTTACAGCGTTGCACTCAGTTGTTCACGTGAAAAATTGGGTGTAAATTTTGCATCATCCATTTTAGAAAGGAACAGAAAAGGTCGGACACAGACCTGGACAAAGAAGAGTAAAGAAGAGTAACTTCCTGTTGTTGTTGGACCCAACAGGCCCCTGTCCTCTTCACCTCACACACTCTTGACCTCACATTAACATCAGGTTCTCTCTGTTTGGTGTTTTCCTTCTCGTCAGGACTCGGCAGCAGTGACGATGAGAACTCGGACAGACCTCCCATCACCCTGAAGCTGCCCACCGGACCCCACAACACACACACACAAGGTAGGAACACACACACACACACACACACATCACAAGAACTTTGCACAGTATTTCTTCTTTATGTGGAAATTTAGTGTGGTTTGTGGGTACTGAACATAAAGGTGGCTCGTCTCTAAGCTCCGCCCCTCTGCTCTTAGTGGACGATGGCAGTGACTGGTCGACACTAACAGCAGAGAGTGGAGAGGACACGCCCTCCTGGCCTGTTGCTATGGACACAGAGGAGTGTGAGGTGGTGAGGTGTGTGTGCGAGGTGGATGAGGAGAACGACTTCATGATCCAGGTAACACACACACACACACACACACACATATATATATGGTCTGTCATCATTTCTCCTGCCCAGACTAGTTGTGAAGATCCCTAACACAGCCGTGTGTGTGTGTGTGTGTGTGTGTGTGTGTGTGTGTGTGTGTGTGTGTGTGTGTGTGTGTGTGTGTGTGTGTGTGTGTGTGTGTGTGTGTGTGTCTGCAGTGCGAGTCATGTCTGTGTTGGCAGCACGGCACCTGTATGGGTTTATATGAAGACAACGTCCCACATAACTACATCTGCTACTACTGCAGACACACTGCAGGTATGATTCACTGCTGTGTGTGTTTAGTGTGATGTTTGTGTGTCAGGACACTTGTGTAATAATGTCTAATAAGGTCTGAATAATCTGAGTGAAGTATCTGATGATTTACTTTGACATCTTGCGGCTCAGTGTGTTGTGTGTTATACTTCACATTTACCGCTGTGATCCTTCATGTCTTCACCAAATATTTCTGTTTATTTCTGTTAGTGTCAAAACCTGGTGCCTACATTACCCACAATGCAACTCAACACAAAAAGGTTGCATCAAGCACAATTGCAATTGCAAATTTGTCTTGTTTGTACATCAATACATTTAAAGGACCTGCACATCTGCACAGATGTTTTCACAAAATGCAGCAGCAGGAATGATTCAGGTGTGAGATGTCTGCAGCCGCACTTTTAAACCAGGAAGTGTTTTCATGTAGCATCATCATCAAGTCAGAAGTTCAGTTGGTACTTGGTTGGTTTCTGACCAGATATCCGCAAAACTGCCAGTCCGTTTGTACTAGCCACCGTTAGCATGCTAAAATGCAAAATTTAGATGGTGAGCATGTTAAACATTATACCTGTTAGACATTGACATGCTAGCAATGTCATTGTGAGCATGTTGAGATGCTATTGTTAGCGTTTAGCTCAAAGCATCTTCACAGCGCTGCTAGCATGCCTGTGGACTAATCACAAAATCAGTGCTGACTTCAGGGACACACACTTCATGATTTCTAACACTCGTGTCCAGGTTGGAGGCGGGCCCAGCGTTTCCTGTCAGAGCCTGATTTGCTGATCTCTGGTCACATGTTTGGGCTGTCGTGCGTAAAGGAGAACTACTCGGAGATCAACGCCTCCAAGATCACACACACCAGCCGTCTGCTGGCACACATTCATGGCCTCAATCAGGTCCTCAGTGGGCTGCAGCTCAAAATCAGCCTGTTGCAGTGAGTGCAGTAACATCAGTGAGTCTGTTTATGTGTTATAGTCAACACACACGTATTCTCAGTCCGTCTGTGTGTCTGTCCGCACAGCTCCCCATCCCACCCCGATCTGCAGCTGTGGAGGTTGCCATGGAGACGGCAAGAAGGGCCAAGATTGACATCCAGCCCGAGAGGAGACCCTGCCATCTGTTACGTCAGCAGCGAGCACTGCTACCAGAAGCCTGGAGCATCATGGGAAAAAGCAGAGGAGAGAGAGAAGGAGAGGCAAACAGCTGCAGTAAAGCAGGAACACGACTCTGAGCAGAAGGTAAAAAAAAAAACAAACATTTCTTAACTCTTCACATTTACTGGAATCAAATGATAAGGTGTCAAAGTCAAAATCTGCCTGAGGGGCTTTACAATCTGTACAGTATACAGCCCTGCCCCCCCGTCCTCAGACCCTCAACTGGGATCAGGAAAAAATGGAGTGAACCTCAACAGAGGAGGGATCCCTCTTCAGGACAGACAGGAAATAGATGTTGTGTCTACAGAATAGAGCAGCATAGATTAACAATGTGGACAGTCAGAATGACAACATTAAAGACGGACTGTACAAATATATGAAGAACATGACCCAGGAGGACATGGAGCAACTTCCTGGTACCCAACAGACCTGGGCCACAGGACCTCCTCTCCACCACGCAGACCCGGAAGGAGGGAGATTATCCCAGAGGAGGAGGGCAGCATAAAAAAATATAAAAATATGATATAAAAAGAAATGTCTCACTTGTTGTACTTCGCAGAAATGCCCACATGTGACTGATGTCGTAACGTAGCAACAAATAAACAGCTTTACCTGAAGTTAGCTTCATTTAGCACAGTTCCTTCATGTCCAGGTCTCTGTCGGCTCGACGGTCCTCAGGCTCTCCTCTCAGTCCAGGATCTCACAGTCTGAGCTTTTGTCCTCCATAGTTGGTCTTTTCAGCACAAACATCTCTGCATAGAAGCAGCACCAGGTGCTGGTTGTCGTCCAGGTTTCATCCGACAACACATGACAGGTGGTGTGGGGCCGTCTACCCCCAGTGGTTACTGAGCAGTGCTTCAGTGTGTTTACTCAGTCGTAAGGTTCATGCTTCTTCCTGAAAGATTAGAACATCTGGTTTCAGCTGGTCTTCAGCTTTGTCCCAGGCTCAGCTCATCTGATAACTGCACAGCATGATTCACTTTTCCTTCACTGAAATGTGTCTGCATTAACCAGCTCACTGACTCTGAATAAAAACTGTGAATAGTTATGTGAGTACAGGTGACTTGGGGGTGGGGGTCAAAAGGTGTAGTGTGGAAAAAAACCAGCTGAGCTCAGAGAGGCACAGAGACGTTTAGGAGAAGCTGAACAGGCTCCTGCTGTTGCTATGAGACCAGTGAAAACCAGTTTGAGACTCTGGGCTCATTGTGGTAAATGTGGAACTATTTTTACTTTCTACTGTGAGTGAGTGTGAGCACAACGAAGAAGCAGCGACTGAGTGAACATGACCCCCCCATCTTCACTAAAACAGAAAATCTGTGTTTCTACAGGAAATAAAACCCGAAGACATCAGCAGGCCAGTGACCGACCCTACGGCAAGTGATGACAGAAACACTGTGCCGCACACAGACACACACAGTGACACCAGCATAAAAACAGAGAAGCACACTCAGGCGGGCTGCGAGGAACACACACACACGCAGACGTTCGCGGCCGAGCCTCGTCCGGCGCCTGTGGCCGAGTGTCAGCTGAACCTGCTGGAGCACGTCGAGTCTCTGCACCACCAGATCAGTGCCAGGATGGACCTGATAGAGCGAGAGCTTGACGGTAACACACACACACACACACACACACCCCTACCCTGCCATGTTTGTTTGGCTGAGTGATCCTTGTTCCACCACCGGTTAACTGACGTAGTTTTTCCTCTGTCTCCTTCAGTCATCAGGGTTCATGTAGTAAATGCAGTTTATTTGCTTCAGGAACCACTGAGATGATTTTTGCAATTTTATTAAAAATCAAAATCAAAATTTCTCATTAAAAAAAAAAACAAAACAAAACAAAAAAAAACAATACCTGACTCTCTCTCTCTCTCTCTCACCCCAGTCTTAGAGTCCTGGTTGGACCACTCGGGCGAGCTCGAGCCTCCTGACCCGTTGTCCCGACTCCCGCAGCTCAAACAGCGAATCAGGCGGCTGCTGCGTGACCTCTGCACTGTGAGACACCTCTCAGTCTACCGCTGACAATTGCACTCTCTCATCCCTGACCCCTGACCTTTGATCCTGCGAGTCACTGCTAGCCAATAGGAGCCAACGGACAGACAGACTGACTGACTGACGAGGCCAGCTCACGGCCAGACGGACCTGTCGAGTCGTGGAGCGTGTCTCTCTGAGTCTGGAGGGAAAACTGTGGTTTGTTTCCACACAGTCACAGGACAGCGCCCCCTCTGGTGGAGAGAAGGTGCACTGCAACAAGTGAACGAGGGGAGACATTTTTTATAAAGTGACTCAACTGGTGATTTTTGTACTGCCTCCACCGGGACTCCATACCCTGTCCAACCACACAGTTTGTGGTGATGACCGGTTTGATTCATGATTTATTTGGATTTGGTTTTTGATCAGCTGCCGTTGTCAATGTTATCAGGAAGTTACAGCAAAGTTCAGACGCAACTAGATATCAAACATCATCTTCCAGCAGCTGTTTACGCTGACAAAAACGTCCTGTTGTGTAAAATGTGACGGCTTACAAACACATGAAAAGGATTTGGGTTGAAGACAAGTATTTCATCTAAAGATTTCTACAGTGATGCTTTTATTAGTGCCCAGATTTTTTTTTAATTGTACTAAAGTTGGTACTAACAGAATATTTTTTCTTTGTTACATAAAAAGTGATTGTTATCCTTTTTAAAGTGACAGTTGTGGTTATTTGATGTGTGGTTGTGTGAGGTTCTTCTCTACAGTCAGTGAGTTACCTGCAGCAGATTCAGTTCAGCTCCAGATTAGAGAAGCAGCAGGAGCTGAGTGATGAGCTGCTGAGGACGCAGACAGAAGAAAAAACGTGTTCTGGCCACTTAAAAAAATTCTAACTGAAAAAACTAATATCAGTTGAAATGTAAGCTTTATTTTGAACATTTTCAGCGCTTTATCTGCTGTCAAACAGACCTTTCCTTTGGAACTACAGTTTGTTAACTGTGCACACACTTAGACTGATATTAGTTTTTTTTCTGTGGACATTTTTTAAAGTGGCTAAAATACGTTTTTTGGATTTCCCAGCTCATCACTCAGCTCCGGCTGCTTCTTTAAACTGGGAGCTGATCTTAATCTACTGCAGATAAAACACTGACTATAGATAAGTACCTCACATCAAATAACCTGAATCATCACTTTTAAGTATAAAAGAGAAAAAATAGCACACAGTGAAAAAGTGTTTGTACATTGTTGTGAAATATATTGCTGTAAAAGCTTTGAGACCTCTAACACACCAGCTGTGTTAGCAGTGGTCAGTCATAACAGCTGTCTGAGCTTCTTCCTGTTTTCTCTGGACTCATCCGTTTAATCCCTTTTTTATTTTCACTTACTTAAGAGTTGATGAAGAGGAGAAATCAGCTCTAACTAGCTTGCTATCTTGCTTGTCAGTTAACAAGCTAGTTAGCTCAGTCGCTAATGCAACAAAACTTCATTTGGAGGGTTTAAAGGACATTTGTAGCTTGGACTCTGTCTCTTAACTGCACAAAAACTGTTGTGGAGCAGTTCAGGTTCATTCAGACTGGAAGGAGCAACACAGCTAATGAGCTACATCAGCTCTGTTCGCTCACAGTTTGTGTTTCAGACTTGTGTGTATCTTCACCAAAGTTGAACTTGGTGGAAAAAACTTTGTGCAGATTTACTGCTGCAAGAGAACCCCACAGTTGTGTTGGTTGCACAGAAGTTTGCAGCAGAATTTCAGCTTATTAGACGCTGGTGAGGCAGGAAGGAGAATCTTAAAACTGAAATCCATAACTTGGCACACGTCATTACAGGCGAGAGGTCTTTCTAATGAAGTTCTGAAAAAAGAGAGGAGCAGACATGCTCATTAAGACGTCAACTAAAAGCTTCTGAGCTGTTTCCTCAGCGTCACCCTGAGCAGCTGCTGTGGGGCGGCGCGCTCCCTCTGCTCATATTTGTCTTTAGGTTCAAGCACATTCTTATCGGAGCTTTTGATCTTTTTTTTCCTTTCTTGACAAAGACAGTTGTCAGTGAAGACAGCATGAAAGTTCATTCGTGTGTTTTGGGAACAGTTTATGAACCAAAATATTCTAAGCTTACAGGTTCACTTACTGTAGCTGTGTTTCAGAGCTTTCAGCAGCATCTCATGGCCTTCTTCAGTAAACACAGCTGGCTCGTGATACTTTGTCGCATAGTTTTCAATAAAATTAACAAAACCTTCGTCTATTGTGACACAAAAACAATTTAAAATGTAAATATGTCTCATTGAATGTTTTATACTCTTATACAAGAAGCTAACTGTATAAAGCTGCAGATTTATTTTGATAGAGAGGGTAGTTATGAAGCTACAGTGGGCTTTTAGGGTAAACTGGAGATTTCTCGAAAAAATATTTGAGAAAAAAGTTGTAATTTCTACAAATAAAGTCTAATTATTACAAAAAGGTGATTAAATGTCCCATGTTTTACTCTTCTTCTGTGTTTTATCTGAAGTGTTGATCTCCATCAGAAGATATATTTGTGGTTTTAAGAACCAAAAACCATCCCAGTGTAGTTTTACATCTCCTCTCTCAGGCTTCTCTCTGGAGCTCTAGTAACAACAGGTCAGTCAGCCAATCAGAAGAGAGGATCTGAACCTCTCGTGTGTGACATCACAAAGTTCCAGAAGTCCTGACGGCTGGTTTTAAGGCTCAGTTTCTGAATACAGGCTGTGTGCATTTCTCTGTGGACTGAGGCTTTGATACTTTCACAGTATTAATATAGAACCTAGACCTGCTTTATAATCACAAACACATGGACATCTACCTTTAGACTGTGGAGCTTTAACTATTGTTGTGAAATCACAACCTTTCTCGACTTATGTCTCAAAATATTCCAACATTTTTTTCTTGTTTCATGACTGTTTTCTCAAAATGACAAATTTATTCTTGAAATCTCCAGTGGCTCTTACACGAACACAAGTTTTGCTGATGCGTGTTAAGCTCGTCAGTGTTTGGCAGAGGGACAGAGCTGCTGGTGTCACTTCACCTCACCCCGGTTCCAGATGTGTCATCATCAACTGGGACGAGTCTGAGTTCAGACTGCTGACAACCCACAGCGGCATCTTGTTGATGTGGTGAACCTGAACACGATCGGTCACGTGATGTTGACGAGGACCAGCACCACATGCAACAGAAGTTCACACGTCGAGCTTCAGGGGCAGAAGTTAAAGTTTTGTTTATTTTCATACTCTGATTAAAGCATGAAGAAAGATTTTTCTGAGGAATTCTTTGATTAAAATGTACAATTCAACTCACTGTGTGGATGTGTCACATTTAAGACATTTTGTGTTAAACTCAAACAACACAAACATTCAGCGCTGTAACCTGGATTTTAGACATGCTGAGGTCATGGCCCCCCCCGCAGAACGCCCCTCTTCACATCATGAGAAACCACCTCAGACGAATGACAACAAACACGTGATTTCCCTCCTTTGATGGATCTGCTCGTGTTGAGCTGTATGTTTCTATACTGCGAACAGTGTTTGTGGTGTTGTGCTATAGGCGGGTCCAGTCAGCCAGATGGTCTTGCTGTGTGTGCACGGACCACCAGGACACTCCCTTATGGTGTGTGTGTGTGTGTGTGTGTGTGTGTGTGTGTGTGTGTGTGTGTGTGTGTGTGTGTGTGTGTGTGTTACAGTTGTCCCTCCCCCACACACAGTACAGTCCATTGAGCCTGAGTACGGATGAATGTTTTTAGCCACATAAGCTAAAATGTGTGGTTTAAGAACCAGAAACCAGCTCAGTGCAGTTTAACATGTCGCTCAGGTTCTCTCCACAGCTCCAGCTGAAATACACAATACAACAAGAGATGAAACAATCCCAAACAGACACACAAACCACAGACACACAAACCAGACACACAAACCAGACACACAAACCACAGAGACACAAACCACAGAGACACAAACCAGAGACACACAAACCACAGAGACACAAACCACAGAGACACAAACCAGAGACACACAAACCCACAGACACACAAACCCACAGAGACACAAACCACAGAGACACAAACAGGAGACACACAAACCCACAGACACACAAACCACAGAGACACAAACAGGAGACACACAAACCAGACACACAAACCAGACACACAAACCACAGAGACACAAACCAGAGACACACAAACCCACAGAGACACACAAACCCACAGAGACACACAAACAGGAGACACACAAACCCACAGAGACACACAAACCACAGAGACACAAACCACAGAGACACAAACCAGAGACACACAAACCCACAGACACACAAACCCACAGAGACACAAAACCACAGACACACAAAACCACAGACACACAAACCACAGACACACAAAACCACAGACACACAAACCACAGACACACAAACCCACAGACACACAAACCCACAGAGACACAAACCACAGAGACACAAACCACAGACACACAAACCAGAGACACAAAAAACCACAGAGACACAAACCACAGACACACAAACCACAGACACACACAAACCACACAGAGACACAAACCACAGAGACACAAACCACAGAGACACAAAACCACAGACACACAAACCACAGAGACACAAAACCACAGACACACAAACCCACAGAGACACAAACCACAGAGACACAAACCACAGACACAAACCCAGACACACAAAACCACAGACACACAAACCACAGACACACAAACCAGAGACACAAAAAACCACAGAGACACAAACCACAGACACACAAACCACAGACACACACAAACCACACAGAGACACAAACCACAGAGACACAAACCACAGAGACACAAAACCACAGACACACAAAACACAGAGACACAAAAAACCACAGACACACAAACCACAGAGACACAAACCAGAGACACAAAAAACCACAGAGACACAAACCACAGACACACAAACCACAGACACACACAAACCACAGAGACACAAAAAACCACAGAGACACAAAAAACCACAGAGACACAAACCACAGACACACACAAACCACAGACACACAAACCCAGAGACACAAACCACAGAGACACACAAACCCACAGACACACAAACCAGAGAGACACACAAACCCACAGACACACAAACCAGAGACACACAAACCCACAGAGACACACAAACCCACAGAGACACACAAACCCACAGAGACACAAACCCACAGAGACACAAACCACAGACACACAAACCACAGACACACAAACCAGAGACACAAACCACAGACACACAAACCACAGAGACACAAACCACAGACACACAAACCACAGACACACAAACCACAGAGACACACAAACCCACAGAGACACAAACCCACAGAGACACAAACCCACAGACACACAAACCAGAGAGACACACAAACCCACAGAGACACAAACCACAGACACACAAACCACAGACACACAAACCAGAGACACAAACCACAGACACACAAACCACAGAGACACAAACCACAGACACACAAACCACAGACACACAAACCAGACACACAAACCCAGAGACACACAAACCCACAGAGACACAAACCACAGACACACAAACCCAGAGACACAAACCACAGAGACACAAACCACAGAGACACAAACCACAGACACACAAACCACAGACACACAAACCACAGACACACAAAACCACAGACACACAAACCACAGACACACAAAACCACAGACACACAAACCACAGACACACAAACCCACAGACACACAAACCCACAGAGACACAAACCACAGAGACACAAACCACAGAGACACAAACCACAGACACACAAACCAGAGACACAAAACCACAGACACACAAACCACAGACACACAAACCAGAGACACAAAAAACCACAGAGACACAAACCACAGACACACAAACCACAGACACACACAAACCACACAGAGACACAAACCACAGAGACACAAACCACAGAGACACAAACCACACAGAGACACAAAACCACAGACACACAAACCACAGAGACACAAAACCACAGACACACAAACCCACAGAGACACAAACCACAGAGACACAAACCACAGACACACAAACCAGAGACACAAAAAACCACAGAGACACAAACCACAGACACACAAACCACAGACACACACAAACCACACAGAGACACAAACCACAGAGACACAAACCACAGAGACACAAAACCACAGACACACAAAACACAGAGACACAAAAAACCACAGACACACAAACCACAGAGACACAAACCAGAGACACAAAAAACCACAGAGACACAAACCACAGACACACAAACCACAGACACACACAAACCACAGAGACACAAAAAACCACAGAGACACAAAAAACCACAGAGACACAAACCACAGACACACACAAACCACAGACACACAAACCCAGAGACACAAACCACAGAGACACACAAACCCACAGACACACAAACCAGAGAGACACACAAACCCACAGACACACAAACCAGAGACACACAAACCCACAGAGACACACAAACCCACAGAGACACAC